>NC_056733.1:1793084100-1793204100 GCF_019279795.1 Protopterus annectens | reverse complement strand
GTTGATAATAAATATTTATTATGATATGTAGGCCAGTACTCTAAGTGTGATGTTTGCCTTTACTTCTCTCCTTCCTGTTCTCAGGTATTAAAAGTACTGCTCAGATTCAATAAGCCATGGGAATTCAGATCCTACAATTACCATAAAACAAAGTTACTAAAGTCCCTGCTGAGTTTTCTGTTCTACATGCACACAGCAATGAATCTATTTAGTTACTTATTTACTTATTTATTGTTTGTTCCTCCTGGAACTTGCCCATCTAGTCCATTCATTCTAACAGAACAGGAGCCAGGTATTCCTAGGCTAGTTCAAAGCCCTGGGGTGGGGGTGAGGGGGTACTCTACCCATATGGGAGCACCTCCTTGATGGGTCCTCTGAGTCTGCATTCAGAACCTCCTGGTGGGAGGCATGCATCTGCATACTACCTTTCACTTGGCTACTTAGTGTGAATGCACTATTCTAGAGCAAGCTCAGCTGCTTTTGAGCACCAGTGAATGAACGCCTAGTGTTCCTGCTGGGTGTTATCCATGTGGTGAGCCGTAGCCATTTCTCTCACCCCATTTTGGGGAAGGCAGCAGTGGCCACTCACTCGTATCCTCCCCAGCCAGCTCCCACAGATACCCGAGCATTTAGTCAAACTTGGACCACCTAAAATAGAGTCTGAGCTTTATCCCTCTATACCATGAAGCTGGCTCAGTGGTAAGTGTATTAATAGAGTTGCTTCTTGCTATATTATGTGCCTGTAATTGTTATCTCTTTCAGCCAAAGAAGGCCTTAAGACATTTCCCTACACAGGTCACCTTAAGACTTATCTTTGTACTCAGTCCCCTACAGGTTACTGAGCGGCGATCTATGCCTGTAATATAAAGCATCCTTTGATCCAGCTGTGATGAAACTCTTGAACATCTGCACAAAAAACAGAACCAGAAACACTAGATCCAAAGACCAAAATGTTGCCTGCAACATAAATAGAACATGCTGCAGAGACCAATATGTGTCTCAAAGGATTTCCACACTATGGAATAACCCCCCATTAACATGAAGCAGAGTTCATCCCTGACTCAATTTAAACAAATCCTTGATCCTTGTAGCCCCTATGCCTCTGATGGACAGAGGTCAAGAGTATGTAAAGTAATCCCCAACTAATATACCCTCTCACATAACCTTTAGCTACCTCCTTACAAAAATACTTTATCATATAGGTGTCCAAGGTACATAGTGACAACATGTGCTAGATTGCATGGCATTATAAAGACCCTGGTGGTCATTAGCCTAGTATAGACCTATGAACCTATGAATACCAAGGCAATACTTCCACTGTAAAAAATAAAGGCCTGCTTGTTTTTTCCACACAAATTTTATTATGCTTGTGAAATCAGTGAAAGTGTTAGCTTAATGTTGACTACCCAGAGGTCACATGCACAAGATTGCATTATAGGTATTGTTTAGCTGGAGCTATAGTTCTCTGTATGAAAGTACACTAACAGGTGTCAATGAAGGCAGAAAAGAAGATCAAGGATGGGATTTGGGACATGGCTGATGGTAGCTGCAGTGGAAATCAAAAAAATGTTTTAAAAAGTACAGCTGGTAAGAGATGCATTTATGACCAGTGCTGATTAGTCTGCTAAAACTAGTGAGCAATAAAGGACAGAGAGTGACAACAGTATTTATGCAATAGGAATGCATATAAATGCTGACACGTGTTTTAGTGCACTAAAAGGTAGGTTATAATTCATTCCCAAAATAAAGAAGACAGAGAGAGAAGGTTGGAGAAAGAGAGTGGGAGGGGGAGAGAGAAAAGGAGGAGGGACAAGGCAAAATGCTTACATGATGCATCAAGAAAGGAGAACTGGTTTATTAGTGTTAGAGTGTATCACTGGAAGAACATAAAACATGTTCATCTCATGCGTACATATGATTAATGATTTTATTCTTCAGCTTGACATGTGCTAGGCAACCACTTTCTCTAATATATCTTATGCATGACTAATCCACAGTAGCCTTCAGTGCCCCAGTGGGCCACTGCAGAGCATTATATGCCTGTCGATTTTATTACTGGACATGCAATTAAATAGTTGCATTATTTTGTCTTATACTATATTGGGATGCTTGTAATATTTGGATGAAAGAGAGAGTTTTAATTGTTATACTAGGAAACAAAGCCAATGTGAAATCAGTACAGTTGCAGGAATTATGTATCAAAATGAAAAGAGCATGGATATGACAACAGGATCTCATATGGCAGGCACTTTTAATTTAAGCATTACATTTTCTAACAATGTACTATGCATGGGCCCAGTATTTTAAATATTTCACAGCTTTGTCTTGCAGCAAGGCCAGCAAATACAATTTTAATATATATATGTAAGGTTCAGTTATTATATACATACACACAGGCACACATGCATGTAATACTCATCTCATAATCCATTCATATATAGTAGATGCATAGGGGGACTCAGAGACATGGTTCACCTGGTGTACACAATTTATTTCTTCTTTGAGATCCAAGACTGACATTAGCAGGATTAATAAACTTAACAAAATGCATGTTAAACATTTCTGTAGCACATAGAGTTTTTGGTCTGATGTGCACTACCTGCCTAAAAGTACACAGGACACACATCATGATAGACTAAGGACCCTGCATAAGATGGACATATTTTTAATGTTTGTCAGAAGTTAGCTTCCAAAACAATGTGCTATCATGTGAGTGTGGTGGATTCAGCCACCTAGATAGTGAGACATTTCCCTGTGGTATATTTGGTTGGGGACACATGGCTGACGTGACATGCAGCTGCAGAAAAATATAGCAGTGGATAATTCCCTGTGAGCAAAGAGAAGAATGCTGTGTCATGCCCACAACTTCAATAACCAAATGCAAAGGGGGAAAATAATGTTCGTGGCCCCCAAGGAAGCATGAGACAGCAGGCAATATGGGAGGCATCAGCAGCAGGCTGGCCACTGGACATGTCAGTGGCACTATAAAATGTGGTGCACAACAGGCAGTATCTTTGTAATTGATGTGTGTGGACCAATACCCCCTTCACAATGTCTAGGGAACATTACTGAAAATGCATACTGGAGCATAAATGTGACTACAGCAGCATGCAAGATTTTCTCCATGCTGTATCACACTTCTTCATGTTGTAGTTACATAAGCAGGCACTGTACACTCAGCACAAGAGTCATTACATCTTCCACCCCCATGCACTTGGTTATTAAAGCTGTGAGCATGACAGTGTGTGCTTTTCTTTGCCCACAGGGAATTCATAGCAGCCATATTTCTCTGCATCTGAACATCACTCCAGCCACGTGTCCCCAACCAAATGTACCACAGGGAAATACCTCACTGCCTAAGTTCCTGAACCTGATTGTGGGTGTGTGATATGCAAGCATCCCTGTTGTAAGTCCAAGAACTGTAGCTTTGGTGTCTGAATTGTGCAAACATGTTTGTGAGCTTCCAAAGAGCTGTACTGAGTCTGAGTTGTAGCACTTTGGTGTATTCCACGTACTCCAAGGTATAGTAAACTTGGAGGTGTTGTGTGTTTGTGTGTGTGTGTGTGTGTGTTTATATATATATATATATATATATATATATATATATATATATATATACATACACACACACACACACACACACACACACACACACACACACACACACACACATATATATATATATATATGGTTCTCCTTCATATGATCGAATTTCCCTAAACTCGAAATTCATAAGCCAGAAGCCAGAATCTCGAGTTTAAAGAAACTCGAAAATATGAAGGGGACATAAAAAAAATGTACACCTTTCTAATGTTTTTGCAGGAGGGGCTTCACCCCCCTGCACCCACCACAACCCCCTACTTAAATATTTCTACTCCATGATCGCACTACAACAAAGGAAAGGGAAATCTCTGTTCCGTGCTATATGCGGAAGTGCAAAATGGAAGACTTTCCAGTCCTCCGCTATACTGCGGTCACGTAGCTTGTGGATTTAACCTGCAAGGGTGCAGGGGGACCTGGCCCCCTGCAGAAAGGTAAGTGAACCCTTTTTTCTCTAACCCTAAACTTCCCATTCACAATTTCGAGTGAATGGAAGTTCGAGATTTTCGTCTCGAGCTTATGCATTTCGAAACACAAAAATTGGGAGGGCACTGAAACAGGCAGCAAATTCTTGCATAAACCTTGTGTATCTTAATTAGTTTTAGTTGTATCTCTTAAACAACTGGTTTACCAAAACGCTTTTCAGATCGATAATATTGGAACACTTTCCTCCTGGGTTATAATGCATTCACAGGTAGTTTTCACTTCACCAAAGTAACCCAACAACTTCACCGAAGTAATCCAAAAACTTAATCCACAGGATGGATACACATAACCAAACGGCTGCAAGTTTTTGCAATAGCTTTATTAACAGAACAGAATAAAATAGGCTAGCGCTTTCACCTGTAGGCTTCCTCAGGCCAATGACATTAAACAAGGACATGGTCTTTATATATATATTCTACTCCCCCCTCATATTGATGTCACATCCTGTATATATTGATCCAATTAGTACAATAAAAACTTGTCTATAATATGTCTATTTAATATGTAGACATACTAAGCGCTATAACATCTATATAAGACATATTAAAACATATTAATCTATCAACATATTAATATATAGTGTATATAGACTATATATGTAAAATATACAAAAAGTATATGTAAAAAATAAAAGTTAAAAATATATGTAAAGATAAAAACATATATATATATATATATATATATATATATATATATTAATTACATATATAAAAATGTATATATAGAAATTCCTGTATCTCATTTGCTTCATTCTAGATAGTTATAATCACATGTAGGGCATTTCACTAAAATGTATATATACATAAATTAAATGTGAAATATCTAAAGCCCCACAGGGACACACAAGTAACCACAAAAAAAAAAAAGAACAATATTCATATTCAAATAAGTATTTTCAGTTATTATAGCTTCCTAGCCTTTAATACTGGTTTGATAGGGACCCTATCATTTAACCCAGATGGGTGGTCCACTCTAAATCTAATTATCCATTTCATCTCATTTTGTTCTGTTCTATTTGATATATCCCCACGTCTAATAGTAACATTATTTATTTGGATGACCATAAACTTAAACGCATGTTCTATAGATGTTTCATGTACATGTTTTGATAATGCATTATTGCAAGATTTTATTCTTATGTTATATAGATGTTCTCTCATTCGGTCCCTTAATCTCCGATCTGTCTTGCCCACGTAGAATGCAGAACAGCATACACATGTAGCAAGATAGACTACGTGGGTTGTATTACATGTAGCTTGTACATGAAATGTATAACATTGCTGTGTAATGGGATGTATAAATATAGCTGTTTCATTAATCAATGAGCAGTATCTACATTTATTACATGGTTTTGTTGTTCCAGTCCTAATATGTTGATTTTCATTTCCCACTTTATTAGGGCCACACAGCATCCTGTATAAATTCAACTTATTTTTATATAGACAAATAGCTGAAAAATGTAAAGGGATAGAGCGACACCAACATTAGTTTCTCTCATCCTGATTTACAGATCACATTTGGTACAAAAGTTGATGCCGATTGTATGAGCTCTAATGTAGTGTACTTAGCGTTGTGCCAGTCTTGCTCATCTTTTTATGTGGGCAAGACTGTTATATACATATATTCCCCCTATATATATATATATATATATATATATATATATATATATATATATATATATATATATATATATATATATATATATATAAGTGTGTGCGTGTGTGTGTGCAGAGCAAGAGACAGAGGAAAAGAAGGCATTACCTGGAGTGTGGTAGGTGCAGCTCCCTCTACATTTGGGAAGAGATAAAAATACTTTAAAAGTGATTTAACAGGCCCTGTAAAGCAGACAATTTCAGTACTATAGTGCAGATTACTTTATAGCATCAAAATGCAGTAAAAAATAGTAGGCAGCAGACAATAAAAAAGTGCTATAAATGGTTAGAATAAGCAATAACTAGTAAAATAAGCAAAAAAAAAAAACAGGGTACATATTGTTATATATCACAAATCAAAGTTCTGTTCAGTGCCCCTCCTCCATTCAGCTCAGTGTGAACAAACAGAATTCCTCTCAAAGGAATGCCTGTCCTCTATACCTGAGGACACCCAGGAGACACATACCTCAGAGGGAGGACAGGTTTCTGGTCACACTGTCAGTCAGGGAAATGTGGTGCTGCCTACTGGACACATGTCAGGATCTGTCCCTAGCACCCTTGGACAGGAGGGCACACTGGGATGTGAATATGGGTTCTTGCTGGTGACAGTAGCTGCAACCCAGTGTATGTGTATGGCCATCATGGAGGCAAAGGCTAGTACCACCACAGCCATGGGGAAGTTAGTAATGCTGATGCAGGGTGCGCATGTGAGATTATTTATGAGAGGGAATGTCCCATATGTGTGACTGTTTTGATAAGCTAAACCATCTACTGGAACATGCCATGATGTCTTCTCAAGCTCACTTGCCATGCATCAGGTGCTGTATATGAAGCCATTCCACTGGTATTTCAACAGATGTAGGCCATCATGATCAGGGATGATGTAGACCTCACCCATGAAGAGTGGCATATATGTCCAGTAGAGGACATCCTTAGGGTCATGTCAGTCAATGCTGTGCACATATGGCAATAAATATCAGTCGCAGTCACCCGGCATGCTGACATATAGCCATGGCCATGGTATAACCAGTGCCACTCCTGGTAGAGCCAGCTCCTGTGGGAAAGTTTATGCATGGGATGCTCAGCCCTCTACCATACATGCCTTAGTCCTGTCCAGTAGATTGATATACTTGATGCAGCTGCTGCCAGCAGACATACAGTCATGTCACTACAGCATCTGGTACATCACACATGTACACTTCCTGTGATAGTGGCCCTTCATAAAGCCTTGTAAGTTAAGGCCCACCAGTCAAAGCAAATACACATAACTGCACTCTTTCCCCTAATTGTCCTCAGCACTTACACATCTCTCTGTGAAAGGCATCCACACATGCTCCCTTTCCCACATGTGCAGATGGTGATAAGTGTGCCCTGCCCTTTGTACATTGTTTCTTGGATTGCCTATTAAACATTTATCAAATAGTCTGGGTGGATAACCTCTACTACTAAACATGGATCTAAGTAAACTGCATTCTACTTGGAAATCATCCTCAAAAGGAGTCATCCTTGATGCCCTGACCAATTGGCCTTTCATAACCGCCTTCTTTTGATGGAAGGGGTGGCTGCCAGAAAAATGCAAGAAAGTATTGGAATATGTGGGTTTCCTATATATAGTTGTTCTAAATCTGTTATGGGCTCTGTCTTTTGATATGTACACATCCAGATAGTTGATAGCTTCTGTTACAAATTGAAAGGTGAAATCCAAAAATTTAATCTCTTCCATAAAAATTGGAACTGTGGTATCATCGCCTTTCCAAATGAAAAACATGTCGTCCTGGTATCTAGTATACCAGGCAGCATGTTGTTGGAACAAATCATTTTTAAATAAAAATTCATGTTCCCAATATGTTAAGACACAACTGGCGAAGCTACCACCACAGGGTGCACCCATGGCAACACCTGTAGTTTGTTTATATGCTTGACCATCAAATAACATGAAATTGTTGTGGACGACTAGTTGTAAGAGTATTTCCAAGACATGTATTTCATCATTATCCAGGCCTTTGGAATACAATAGATGCCTAACCCAATCTATGCTTTGATCTTGTGGGATAACAGTGTATAAATCTTTTATATCGACTGTTAAAAAATTGTAGTTGGCATTAAATTCTAATTTATTTATGCCTTCTAAAAATCCCCATGAATCTGGGAAAATATGTTCTTCCCCTTTTATGATTGGTTTTAGTTTTCCGTCAACATATTTGGCACAGGCATATACAATAGAGCCTCATCTGTCAACTATAGGTCTAAAGGTGGATCAGAGACTTTCTTGTATACTTTAGGACACCCAAAAATGACTGGTGTCTTTGGTGCTGCCATGGTTAAATAGTGAAGTGTGTCCAAATTGATACTACTTTCCAAAAACAGATCATTAATATGGTTATAGATATGCTTATATGCAATGTTAATTTCATTAATACTAATCAATCATAACAGTCATCTTCCAAAACATCATGCATCTTTTTTATATAATCATGCTTCCATTAAATGTATTTTGAAACTTAAACAGCTAGATAGGTAGTGTGTGTGTGTGTGTGTGTGTGTGTGTGTGTGTGTGTGTGTGTGTGTGTGTGTGTGTGTGTGTGTGTGTGTGTGTGTGTGTGGAGTTAACACAAAAAACATAGCCCCAGGTATTTCATTTATTTAACTATACTACAAATGTTTATATATATATATATATATATATATATATATATATATATATATATATTTTTTTTTTCTACTTAATACATTTTTATTTTATATTAATTCAAGTCACTAATTTAGTGTCTAGGTATTTAGTAATGAAATACAAAGTAAATAGTTTTCCATAGGAGGAAAGGAATTGAGTTGTTTATTTAATTATTCATTTTTTTATATAATTGCTTTTTTGTTTTATTTATTAATTGTATAAGTATATAAGTCATTGACTGCTTGTGTAACATTGTCTGAGGAAGTTTGGATACTAGTCCTTACAAAAGCGCTTACGGAATAAAGTTTTTGGAAAAGGAGAACATCTGCAAGTTTCGCTGTCTTTTTGTGTTTACGAGTACTAGTTGGTTGTGTTGTTTTCAAGTTTCTTGGATTGCCTATGACTGATGCACAGTGTGAACAACCTATGCATGGGTAAGCACTGCCTGATGTTTGTTTTGCTTGTGTAAGGTATATTTTAGTATATTTGCTTTACTCTACTTTGCCATTGGCCATAGCTGTGTGTGAGCGGCTGCCTCTTTCCCAATATTACAGCAGATAGCAACCACCACCTTCTAGCATATTCATCCCCTGCTGTTGGCTGCTCCACTGATTCCTGCAACTGGCCTCCTTCCTATATTGATCTCCTCATTATGATATTGTGTGACATTTTGCATACTGTAAATATTTTTGCAGATGTGACAGGATCATATTGCAGGGCATCACCAGATGAATCCAGACAGCAAAATCAAGGTTTAACAGTTCAAGCACACACTCCGTAATTTTCCTTGTCTGTGAATGAATGTAGCTGTACTCCTAGTTTGCTTCATTTGCGGATTTCTGATAAGTGTCATCAGGCAGGCTTCCAGGGCATATCTGACATCACCCAATAAGATGTCCTTGAGTAGAACACCCCTTACAAAATTTTGGTAAAGGTCACAGGTGTGCCATATGTGGGAGTCATGGTAACTGCCTGTGTGGCTAGCTCATACATTGTAGATGATACCCACTGTATTACAAACTACCTGGCATTTGATGGACCCATACCCTTTGTGGTTCATGTACCACCTTACCAGTTCACTAGGTGGGGCCTTGTATTTTAACAAGGGAATAGTATATGGCCTCTGTGTACCACAGGGAAAATGGCTATATCATAGATGTTCCACATGATGTTCCCTCTCTCCTCTGTGATATGTAGACACTACAGATGTTCCCCCATATGCTGAAACATGGCATCAAGAAATTGAAGAAGTATCCTCAAGGCAGATGCCTGATATCCTCTCACTTTGTCTCTAGTAGGCCACTGAAAGGTCCCTGTAGCTAGTATACTAAAGCTGCACATACCTTGCTGTCCATCGTGATAGGTATTCCATGACTGTCATGGAGTCAGCACATGTCCACAATGTTTTCCACTGTCTCCTTATTCACACAGTAGTGACCAATAATGTTGGTGTCAAGGAATGCATTAAATGTTATGCACAGTTGGATAACACTGTGCCTCTGTATGTGATGTTTTGCACCATTTTGGTTTATGGTGCCAATGAGAACATAACTGCAGATATGCTTTTACTAATGCAGCAGCAACCCCTATTATTTGTTTTTTTTTTTTTTTGCAAATCCCTTAGCATGAACATAGAGAATCAGTGGTGCTCACTTCCATGGTGTTCTCAGCTTTGCAGCATTGTGTTTATAAATTTCTGAATCACCCTGCAATCTTAATCTACTTCATTTGCATACACAAAACCAGTCATTACCATCTAATTATACAGCCGTTAGCATATAATGTGTCATCTCTGTTGCTTTGCATTTACCACTAGAGGTATGTATGCCTATCTCTAAATTACACACATCCTATGTGTGACTGCTGGCCTCAAATTGACTTATTGCAAATGAAAACGTTTTCTGAATCCCAGCCATTGCATTAGTACAATATATTGTTTTTTGTTGTCCCAAAATGGGCATATTGCTTTTGATGTTGTCCTGCAATTCCCATTGGTGGTAGTGTTGTTTGTTCCCTATCATTCTTGATTCAAATTATATTAATCATGCACTTTTGTTTGGGTTATGCCTCTTTAGCAATAATGTAGGCAAAGTCCTCATTTGGTGCTTACATGTATTTAGTATTGTTATTGTACTTTTTTAATGGTGCAAGTCATCCTGTCTAGCCACTCCAAATTCTGCAGGCATTATGAAAGAAAACATTTTTGCTTCACACATACGACCTTGCACGTGCACATAATTTGTCTACAGTGTGTGTGCACCATCCTCTAAGTTTACTTGTCCCAGCACTTCTCATAGAGATGGTAGTAGCTGGGGCTGACAAACAGTCCAGTGAAGGCAATGGTTCTACCTAGTGAACAAATGGGTAGTAATGACTAAACATATATTTTCCTTTTGTGCAGAAAATGAGAAATGGGAGCTAGTGAAATTCTCATTTTGGGTAAAATTCAGTCACTGGCCAGTAAGTATGCTGCCTGATGCCAGGAAAGAAGAAAGTTTGAGAACCTGAATGAAAATCAAACAGAAAACGTGAAGTGAAAGCACTGGCTGTGAAGAATCCTGCATTTCCTCAGCAGAAAGCAGTCCACAAGCTTTGACTCTGGTACAAGTGATGATTTCCAGTAATTTAGATGAAAAAATAAATCAAATGTACTCAAAAATGATGAAATAAATGAAAAAAATGAGGAATATATCAACTCAAATAATAAGATGCTGGAAAAAATAAAAGCTTTATCTGGTTGTTCAGATGATCTGATAAAACTACAAATCATAGAGGCTGGAATAAAGAAAAGGCTGGATGAGTACAGCACCCCCTAAGAGTGGAACCAGTGATGAGAGATCTGGGTACTCAGATGGATAGTAATCTGAACTCTGACCACCATAAGTCGACAGTGGTGACGAAATCCTTCTATGTGGCTCTGCTTATAAGTAAGGACCTGGCATCAAGATCTAAGGATGTCATCGCAGTGTTGTACTCGGCCCTCATCAGATCAGTAATTGAGTGCGATGCTTTCTTTGGCATGTACCTCACCAGGCATCTGCAACAGTAGTTGCCCTCAGAGGTTTCTTGCCAAAAAATGCAGGGTATATCCAGCATGTCATATGCGGATCAGTTAAAGGCCCTATCACTGTATTCAGTTTCCTACCAATTACTGAGGGGTGATCTGTGCCTAACCTACAAAACAGTCTCTGATCCATCCCTGATGTTAATGTGGATTATCCACTCCAAAGATCTAAACTTGATCTCTGACATGAATAGATCATGCTTGGAAGACAGATATATGTCCCAAAGATTGGCCCTCCTCTGGAATAGGCTTCTTATTCATGTAAACAGAGTCCTTCCCTGACCATCTTCAAGCTCATTCAGGACCAATGGATGGGAAATCGCAAACCCATGTCCCTTATGGACAGAAGCAGTCTGTAAAATTGTCAAAACCCTGCTTGCTGACACATCTTTCCCCTAGGGATAGAAACTTGGGTAGAATCTGGGAAAAACTAGCTAGGATTGTAAGGGCTCTTGAACTATTAACCTAGTAATCTATGAAACTATGAACCTGTAAGAGTTGTTTCAAAAAGTGGTATAGTCATACAGAACATGCAGAGAAAACCTACAATTTTCTGCTGTACCAGAGAAACTAGAAGCAACAGACTATTAATTTTATGAAAACATCAATAAGCAACTGGACTGGTGTTCTACAGCAGGATTTGTTAGCTGAAATGGCACATCATGTGTATTCTCCAAATCTAGCCATAGAATGCAGCCAAAACATATATTAGTAAAGATGTAATCATACTAGCAGAAAAAGTTTATGCTGAAAAAAACTGTAGAACAAAGGAAAGTATTAAATACTAGCAGAAAGAGTTTATGCTGAAAAAAACTGTAGAAGAAAGGAAAGTATTAAAATTGGAGACAGAAGAGTGTTTATAGAAAATGATTATTCACTATACACCAGGCAGAAGGGAAATGTATGTCATCAATCAGGGAATGTCAAGAGGCAGGAGTGAGATTCAAACTGCTGTGTACAGCTGTCTACAAAATAATATTTTTTCCTCGAAGATCATAAACATTTTTTGATGCAGAAGAGGCTTAAGAAGACATAAAAAGTTTATTCAACAAAAAAATGAGTAAGCAAGGAGAAGGGAGTTCTGCTTCTTATTTTTCAGACAATAAATGTCATAGAAATACTTTGCTAATGAACATTTTCCATTCTTCCAAAGGAAAATGCTTGAGTGAAAGAAAAAGCACTACAGTTGGCTAGAAGAATCAAGAGAAACTTGGACTTGAACCAAAGTCTTGTGTTAGGTGATGAATGTGATCAGGAAGAAGATCAGCAACACTGAAATTAGTGTATAACTGATAGACTAGAATGCATCAATCACATTTGTGAAATATAACTTTGCAAGAAAAAGTGGATAAGAAAGACTAGGATTTTGCTGTTTTTGTTAAATGTGTGGGTGGACTGTAAAGCATATACCCCACCTTATGTCATTAATGTTTAGAAGGACACTAAAGGGTAAAAAGAAGTAAGTGTAAATGTGTAAGTAAACCAAATTTTGTTCTAGGAGTTGTATAAAACATTTCAATATATATATATATATATATATATATATATATATATATATATATATATATATATATATATATATAAACACTGTGTGTAATATTGTAAAGCAGTGCAACCATGGTTATTTTAAATGTGGGGAGTCTTTTCAATGACTGTTGTATATGTTAAAGAGATGAAAGTAAACAAGTGTTTTTTCTTAGTTGCAAAAAATATAAGCTTTACACTATAACAAGATAGGAAATGCTGGACAGAAGCAAATTTAAGTTGTTATAATGCTATCATCTTGGGCTGCTGTTCTGGGGGTGGGGTGTAAAGTTTTCCTGATTATATTGCATGTAGAATTAAAATATGTTCTCTGTTTTTTACAAGGACATATCTCTAGATTAATGCTCATGGTTTAAGCTACAAACACATTTTTGTAAGAAAAATAAAACAAAATGATGAAAGGCACAAAAATGCTATGCATCCTGCATCTGCAAAAATCTTTGCTTGATATTTTTCTTCATTAGCAAATGTTCTCAGTGGGAGAGATAAAGTCTGCAGCTGAGGACACTTGGAAAGGGGAATTGTGTGCATTGTGTTCTGAGTTAAATTTATAAAGATTCCATCATGCATCTGCGGATTTGATAGTTGTTTTTTTCTGTTATTGCCGACTACTTTTACATGGAGTTTAGCTTCCTGCAGATGAAAGCAATTAATTTTGAGAGTTCTGAACATTCTTTGCTGAAGGAAATGCAAAATGTAAAGGTGCAATGGTAAGCAGTTCAGCAAAAAAATAAAGTCTAAAATTATGGGTAGTGAATAAGAGGTAGTATCCTCCCAAGCAGCTATAATACTTTAATGTGTTTAATAGAACAGTGCAGAATTTAGCTTTATTTAAAGGTAGCCAGTACACTTTTTCTTAGAGCTAAAAGTTAATATCAGCCGTAATACTTTAATGTATTTAATAGATGTGCACAATTTAGTTTTATTTAAATGTAGCCAGTGAAAGTTAATATTTTTTGAAAGCATTCAATCTGTTTTTCATATCCAGGAAAAGAACAAAGCTAATGAAAAAAATAGATGGCCATCAGTGTAGGTGGGAACACAAATTGTAACATACAGTTTTGCATCCATCCATCCACAACCCCCTTTTCCCATTTCTGCACATGGGGTCGGAGTGTCACTTCACCAGTGACAATCATCTCAAGCCAAGGTTTAGACTGCTGGGTGGCTAGCCCTGTTGTAGTACTTTTTCCACACTACACACTTGCATGCAATCTTACACCTATGGCCAATTTAGAATGTCCAGTCCACTTATTGTATGTCTTTGGAATGTTGGAGGAAACTGGAGCACTTGGCAGAAAGCCAAGTGAATACAGGGAGGACATGCAGACTCCACACAGAAGGCACCCCAGTTTAGAATTGACCCGAGGGACCTCTTGATGTGAGGTGACAATGAAATCTACTGTGCCACTGCATGCACTTTTGCATGGGTAGCCTTAATTTAGATTGGGTAATGTGTGTGGGTGGAGCTGACAATTTGGGGCAATTGTTCCTATTTGGAGGGTTAAGCCTCGTTTATTGAAAATGTACATAGTTTTATGTGTGTTTGTTCTAAGTTAATATGGGATCTGGTTATTCTTAAAATGTGTTTAGTTTTTTTATTTAAGGGTTTTGATTAATGCAAAATGTCTTAAAAAATGTGGCATAGGCTCAAATGGAGTTGAAAAGAAACAACTGTATGAAGTACAGCCTGACAGAGTGTGCATATAGGACAAAAGTTGAAAATGCATATTGAAAAAGCTGTTATATATAATAGGTGGGAATAATAGCTTTTTAAAATAAGGGCTACTCTATCCATTTCATATTTGAATTTAAATGGCCTTACAGATACTGACAAAAAGAAAAGAGTACTGAACTATATTAAGAAATGCAGAGTGCAAATAGTGACATTGCACGCGACACGTTTGGAAGGAAATGAGCGTGTACATTTTACAATGAAAGGATTTCAACATGTATACTCTGCAAAATATGAGGGACAAAGGAAAAGGTAAGTAGTACAACTAATTGCTAGAGAGGCTTCAATAGTGATAGAAGAGGAAAAAAGACAGTAATGGCAGATATAAGGGACTTGTAGCAAGGCAGAAGGATTATGCTGAAGGTATTTATATCCCACCAACACTACTATTATGGAACTTAACAAAATTTGGGGAGAAATAATTAGCTTTCATGGAATATTACTTATAGGTGGGGAAATGGAACTTGATTTGCAATGATGAGAATGTATTGTGGGACCTAAAAGGGAAAATATAACAAAAAAGGCAGATTTATGAAGAAATTTAAGAAAATATTTGATATGGATAATGTGAATTCAGTAGTAGGAACTTGGGGAAAATTTACATATTGTTCCCCAAGGTACCATAAATGGGCTAGACTGGATATAATTTATATATCACAGGAGTGTGTGCATTTAAATGGAAACTTTTACACACATCCAAAAACTATTTCAGTTCATGCACATATGAGAACTAAGATAAAAATGTAGGGTAATGCTATAAAAATGAGACACTAGTTTTTTCCTACCTATCTGTTAAAAATAGTGGAATTCAAAGAATGGATAGTGGAAATTGTTTGAGAGTAAATGGAGAAGACAGAAATTTCTCTTCAGAAGGTGGGATAAAATGAAAATGCAGTTGAAAAATAGGGGTCTGACAAAGGTTAAAGGATTGCAGAATAAGGGAATCTCACAGTATAAGAAGAGGAACAACTTCTGTGTGCTAAAGAGAAAATAAGAGGGTATTTAGATAATATGCTTCACTTTTGAAAGACTGCTGTGAAGCAACTATGTTTTGATAACAATGCTAGAGCAGAAAAACTTTTAGCACAATGACTTAGGCAACAGAAAGTAGAAAGGGTTGTAGCCAAACTTATTAAGCCTATGAAAAGAAAAATAGCCAGAGACCCTATAGAGCTATTAGAGATATTTCAGAAATGTTATGAAAATTTGTATAAAGCAAGGAATGTAGAAACCAAGAAAAAACACAAATGGAAATATTTATGGAAAACTTAATTATCCCAAGGTTAGAGGAAGATGAGGCTCAACAACTAATAGTTAAGCTAGGAGGAGTTGAGATAAAAATTGTGATATATAATCAATTGGCAAGAAGTCTCCATGAAAAGATGATATTCTTGTGGAAATTTGGAAGTTAGGAGGGAAGAAAATTATAAAGACCTGGCCGATTTTTGTTTAATAGTATTTTTAAAGGAGGGAAGCATCATCATCTTCGATGAAAGCTGCAGTGGCTGTATTAACTAAAGATGGTAAAGACCTGTCAAACCCAGCTTCATATAGACACATTTCAATGATTATAAAGTGTTTACATCTATACCCATTAGAAGAATGACAAAGCTGTTGCCAACATTGAAAAATGTGGATCAGTGTTGTTTTCTGCAGTGGGAGCAAACATTTGACAACATTAATAGAACAACAATGATCCAGAAGAAAGCAGAATGTAAAAAAATATTGCTGTTATTGGTGGGTCTTGATGCAGAAAAAGCATTCACCAGAGTAAGCTGGGATTTTACGAGTAGGCAATGGAAGCATTTGCATTCCCCTGATGCAATTATAAGGTTAATTAGAAGGTTATATGAAAAATCAAAGGTAAGAATTAAAGTGGAAAGATTCCTCTCTGATAAGTTGTTTGAACATAGTAACCAGGCAGGGGTGTCATCTTTCCCCTTTGTTATCTGCTTTATCTTTAGAGCAACTGGCAAAGAAAATAAGGGACTCAAAATTCAAGGATATAATTGGTATAATAATCAAGAAAGTTGGTTTTATTTGCAGATGATATTATTTTGTACTTGATAAATCGAGAAAAGGACATTTCAGTGTTGTAGAACATTTTGAGACAGTTTCAAGTCTTTTCAGGTTATAAAATTAATGAAGACAAAGCGAAGGCTATATTTGTAAATTATGTACTCACTTACTAATTAGTTCAGTGATACTAATATTTATGGGGTCACAGTAAGATGAGATATTTAGGAGTATGGCCGAAAAGACACCAGTTGGCATAATGAATATGGTATTTGCTTCCTAAGCACAAGGTAGGGTTTGATCCTGCCAGTTTGCATGTTCTCTCATTGTCTCTGTGGGGTCCCGCCCACATCTGGAATACATGCTGAGTGTTTCCATCTCAGACTCACTCAAGAATGGTGCAGTGGGCAGCAGCACAGACTCTAGATGTTGACCTATACGGGGAACGGTTGTATAGACCAACCACTTTGGGCATATACTGTTGTTCCAATAATTAAATTAATTAAAATTTTTCTAAGAACACACACACTTCCCACATAAAATAACACATTGGTTATAAGATCTGTTAAAATATATATAATAATTGTTCTTGCTAATAAAGTCCAAACATTTAAAAAAAACGGTGGTTTAAAAATACAAACTTGTTAAAATATCCAAGTCCCTTAAATGTTTACAAGTTGTCTGACCTTAATTCAAAGCCGGTTTTATAGAAATGATTTTAACTAAATCTGTATTTTTAAACCACACTATTTTTCAAAATGTTTGGACTTTCTTAGCAAGTACAACTATTATATATTTTAACAGATCTTATTATTTTATTTATTGGAAAATTGAATGATTGGCTAAGTTGTTGGATTACAAAAGGACTGTGTGTTACCTCATCTAGAGACAAAAGCACTCAATCAACTGTTTCAATAAATTTTGCTATTTTCTATATATTTTGGATTTTTAATTTTGGCTTACCTGATACACCTGCTTCCACCTTAGATACACTACATGGTTGGTTCATTGTTGTTTACAGCATATCATCACCAACACCACAGCATAAACCACTGGTTGCCACAAATAGCTCCAAGAAGTAGTCAGAGAAGGCTCTAAGGTCAACAGAGACCAGGCTGAAGACCTGGAAGTTGATTGAAAAGAAAGCACAACAGTTCAAGGAATTACTCAGACCTCTAGCACCTCAAGAAGAAGAGGAAATAGGTGGAGTCAAAAAAGAATGGCAGTGTCTCAAAGCAGCATGTGTGAGGACTACAGAACAGATATGCATCCAAGCCAGGTATAAAAATGAGGTATATAAGGAAAACTGGTGGTGGAATGCAGAAGTGCAGGAAGCCATCAAAAGAAAAAAGGAGTGCAGGAAAAGAGAGAGAGAAAAGGCAAATAAGGCTAGAAAGAATAATGGTTAGCTAACAAAGAGGCTAAGAAAGGGGTTGTAATGGCAATGAACAAGGCATCATAGGCATTCTATTAGCTTCTGGAAAGTGACTCAGCAGGTGGCATAAAGAAACTATATCAGATTGTAAAGTGAAAACAGAAAGAAAAAGAATATAGTCAGACACCCTGCATGAGGGAAGCCAGCAACAAGCTGCTCACCAGTCCGCAGGACATCAAAGGCAGATAGGAGTACTCCCAGCAGCGTCTGAATGAAGAAATCCCCACAGAAGTACTGCCTCATACAGAGTCTACAATGACAGAAAAGGAGTATCCCACCATGGAAGAAATAAGAACAGCACTGAGGAAAATGAAGTGAGGGAAAGCAGCAAGTTCAGATGAGGTCACAGCAGATATGATAAAGATGCTGGGTGAGATGGGTAGAAATGGCTCCTGAGGGTACTTATAGCAGTGTGGAGACAAAGGCATATTCCAGATGACTAGAGAATAAGTACACTAGTGCCAGTGTTCAATAACAAAGGGGACATTCACAATTGTGGGCAGTACAGAGGTATCAAATTCCTGTCACATTGCATGAAAGCACTGGAGAAGATGATTGATAAAAGAATAAGCAGAGTAGTAGAAATTAAGATGGGAGCTGAACATCCTGGCATTCCTATACTTGGATAAAGCATATGACAAGGTGCCAAGTGTTCTGTCTCACAGAGGGGTTCCCAGTAGGAGTGGGTGTTCATCAGGGTTCAGCTCTGAGCCCACTATCCTTCATACTAATGATGAGCTTACATTAGCAAACAGTTCAGAGGGGACAGATCAACAAAGTTACTGTATGCAGATGATATGGCATTGCAGGCAGACTCTCTGCAAGAACTTCAGCAAACAATACGGGAATGGAATGCAAAATTGAAAGCACATGGCATGAAATTGAGTAGAGATAAGGCAGTTGTAATAGCAGCAAATGCAGATAATCAGAAGAAGCTGAGAACTGATATAGAAGGGAAAACAGTGGAACAGGTAAACAACTTTAAGTATCTAGAGGGATGATTGAGGAAAAGGGAATTCTTAATGAGTAGGTCAAAGCTAGAACCAAAGAGACTGCAGTCAACTGGCACAGAGTGTTATGTGTAGTGTATGACAGAAGAATGCCAAAGAAACTGAAAAATAAGCTGCAGAAAATACTATTGAGAAAAGAAATCCAGGCAGTAAAGGCAGAGCAGTTGAGGTAGCTAGAGATGATGGAGATGAAGTGCTTATGATGAGTGACAGAATGCATACTGTAGAACAGATTAATAAGGACATAAGAGCAGAAGCCAAAATAGCTCTAATTGCAGAAAAGGTCAAAGAGAACAGATTAAAATCATTCTGGCAAATGTGTAGAAAAGACAAAAACAATCTGTTGAAGAAACTTTGGAACAGACAGAAATAAGGCAAGAGGAAACAAGGGCATCCAGCAAACAGGTGGATGGATTGTGTGACAGAAGATCTATGACAGTCAGGCATGAGTGTTGAAGAAGGTAAGAGTAAGTGGCCATTGAATAGAGAGAGATGGCAACAGTTGACATGGCACCCCAACCCCCATGCAGAAAATAAGAAAAAAGGGGTTGGTGATGATTAAAAAATAATTCTGTTATGGCAGCTAAAGACATGTGGGAAGAGACTAAATGAAAGATAATACAAAACTGAGAAACTGGAATGTCATCTTTATGGATATGGATAGCAAGATACAAGCAGTGAAAATGTTTTTAATCCCTTTAGTTTTATATACAGGTTAGATATATTTTTTCAACCAGAAATGTTGTGGACAATTATTAATAAAGAGGTGAAGGAATTTATCTGTGAGGGGGAGAGAGCAGGAGTTAAATGGGATAAGCTAATTCCCCCAATTGAACAAGGTGACATAGGATTACCTGATTGAAGAGATATTTTAGAAATATGCAGTTAAGGCTCACATACACAACACAAGTAGAAAGTTCTATATAATTCAAGGTGGAAAGTATGATGATGAATGGGGTTTGGGGGTTCAAGTAATAAGGAGAGAGACTTGATTTTGGATACAGATCCTCGAAGAGAATAACAACAAACCATATAGAATATTACAGTCAGAAAGTAGCAGAAAGTATTCTAAAAACTAAGTCAATACAGGGATGGAGAAAGTGCATTTTACCAGTAGGGATGTCTGCAAGTAAGGGTACAGAAAATATACAAGAGGGTCTGGAATTCACTGGAGAAAACTGGCAAAGGAACCAAGCTACTGGGAGCAAATAATTAGAGAGGGAAAGGTAACAGAGTGGGACGAGGCCAATAAGAAGTTTGGACAGCAGATTAGAGACTCCCTACCTGGGGTTGATATTAGAGTACAGGCAAACAGAAAGGGATAGGAGAGTCCTAAATGAAACTCTTGAGCTGGGAGAGTTTTTAGTTGAATCTAAAACAGATGCTGCTGTAAAATTGATAATTAGTAGGGAATATAAAATATTACATGATAACTATAAGAATCAATCAGAGGAGGTTAGAAAAGATTGGTAAGATAGACTAGAAAAGCAGTTTTACAAGGGGACAATGGGAGGATGTATGTATGTATGTCTCTCCAATATACATCAAAGTGCAGAAGGTCTGGGATTTTCCTTCAAAGTATTTGCACAGGTATTTTCATACCCCAAGCAGAGTGCAAATAATTTTTCCTCAGGTAGACAGCAAATGTTGGAGGTGTAATGGGAACAAAATGGGTAACCGAGAACATGTTATTTGAGACTGTAATGACCTGACAGATTTTAAAAATTCACTCAAGAATACTCTGTCAGAAATATTGGAGGACCAAATGGCTGTAACTAAACATAATTATTTTTTCAGCTGCCTAGATACAGTAGGGCTTTATTAAGTTTAATTCTGTTGGCTACCTAAAAGTAATCACTAAAAATAGAAATCAAAATCTAAACCAACTGCAACTGAAGTATTGGATACTGTAAAAAGGTGAAAATAACTGAAAACGGGATATTTAGAAAAAATGAAGGAGCAAATTACATAGACACAAACTGAATTTGTGGGGATAATACATGCAAAATAATGTTCAGAAGGAGGACTGAGGTTTAAGGGAAGGTAGGAAATGAGTAATTTATGTAATGTTGCACTAAATGAATGTAAAGAATGAAATATCTATATAATGTATAATGTATGTAAATGAAAAAAAAATATTATTATGGTTTGGTTTCTTTTCTATTAATGTATGTGTGTTTATGTCTTAAGTGATGATTTATTAAAAGTGTTTAAAAAATAAATAAAACTCATACAGTTTTTCCTGCACTACACGTAACATACACTACAAACCTCTGTTGTCATTTAGCCACAGGCAGTCGCATTACCTTTGATTGCCATTTTGGCTTAAATTATATAATGTATTGCTTCACTGACTCATTTTTAAGAGTTGTGTATGAATGTGTCCCATTGGCATAACAATTCATGATGGGGACTTCAGCAATTGTTCCTAGGTACATAATCAATTTTTCAATGCAATGATCCATCAGGCCTTGTAATGGATTACATCACCAAATTTGTGGTGTATTTATTTTATCTAAAAACACATTTACTTAATAAATTGGTTTTATTTACTTTGTGCCTTCTAAAGTTCTGATCTGATGTGGTAGTCTTTGTGTGGACCATATAGAGTTCTACATTCATTGGTGTATATTAAGCTGGTAGCCACAGGAGTCTTTTTAAGTTGAGCCATGAATCCCAAATGTATCTGGCAAGTTTATGGACCTTTCAGAGTATTCTAACGGTGAGAGTAGTAAGCATTGAGCTGCCTATCTGTCGCTAGAGGAGTGGTTTCCAGCTCAGGCATTGTACCTAATTGGCTGTTTGGGGCTGCTTTCTATCCCTTTCAACTTACTGGCTTAAAAACCCATGTTTGCTTGGGTTTCAGCTTGTTTTAGCTCAGTGGATCCTGCTTGGGCATCCTGCAGACTACTACAGCACCAGAAACAAGGAAGAGAGATTTTTGATGATTCTAAGTACCCTTTGGCTTTTTTGACTGTTTTTGCTTGCCGCACTTCCAAAAGCCATTTTAAAGAAGTCTTAGTACTATTTTCTACTGTTTTGAAATCGTTTTATTATTTGTGCACTTGTTTTTGCCTAAATTCAAAGTTTAAACTGCATTTACTGCTGTAAGCTATGCAGTGAAGTGCAATAACCTTTTCTGTGCTTATTTACTGTTTAATTGCATTTGTCTGTCTAAATTTAACCTGTTTGCTCGTTTCCCACCTTTTTTCTATACTAGAACAGTCTGGATCCTAGATTTGCTGGTTTCAGGACTTTATTTTGTGTTTCTGAGTTGTTCAGACCTTGCTGTGATAGAGGGAAGTCTTCCTGCTTATCAGTGGGAGTGGTAAGCATTGAGCTGCCTATCTGTCACTAGAGGAGTGGTTTCCATTTCAGGAATTGTAACTCATTGGCCGTTTGGGGCTGCTTTCTATCCCTTTCAACTTTCTGTCTTAAAAATCTGTGTTTGCATGGGTTTGTGCTTGTTTTAGCTCAGCAGATCTTGTTTGAGCATCCAGCAGACTAATACAGCACCAGAAATGAGAAAAATAGACTTTTTTCTGATTCTAAGTACCCTTTGGCTTTTTTTGACTGTTCTTCCTAGCCGCACTTCTAAAAGCCATTTTAAAGTAGTCTTGCTACTATTTTCTACTCTTTTTAAATCTTTTTACTTTTTGTGCACTTGTTTTTGCCTAAAGTCAAAGTTTAAACTGCATGTACTGCTGTAGGCTACAGACTAAAGTGTGATAGACTTTTCTGTGCTTATTTTCTGTTTGATTGCATTTTTCTGCTTACATTTAACCTAAAAATAAAACAAAAACTATTCTATCTGTTTGCTTGTTTCCCACCTTTTTTCTATGCTAGAATAATCCGGATCCCAGATTTGCTGGTTTCAGGACTTTATTTTGTGTTTTTGACTTGTCCAGACCTTGCTGTGGTAGAGGGAAGTTATTCTGGTTAACAGTGGGCGTGGTAAGCATTGAGCTGCCTATCTGTCACTAGAGGAGTGGTTTCTAGCTCAGGAATTGTACTTCATTGGCTGTTTGGGGCTGCTTTCTATCCCTTTCAACTTTCTGGCTTAAAAACCTGTGTTTGCGCATGTTTGGCCATCACATAGCGCTGCTTAGCTAGGGTTAAACTATTACCGGCGCCAGAAAGTCTGCTCTTCAAATTTTCCCTTAGAACTAGTCAGTTTTCCAGTCTAAGCACTCAAACCTGATTCTTTGAGCTCAGCACTTGCTTAGTATTGCTAATATGTTAGTGTATGTGGCAACCTGCACCAGTTGCACAAATTTTTATATTGGTAAAACTGTACGTAAACTGAGGGAGACAATAGCTGAACATGTCAGGGCCATCAGAATTAAAGATACCCACAACACATTGTATAGGCATAGTTTAAACTGTGCCAATTTCAAAAAAAATTTTTTTTTGTTATAGACAGGGTGAAATGCAATGAAAGAGGGGTGATTTAAAGCTCAAGGTGGAAAATTTGGAGTGGAGACTGTGGCAACTTAGATTAAATGCCACTCATCCACCAGGACTTAATGACAGTATTGCTATTCTCCCTATGCTTAAGACTAAAGCAACTAGGTTATGAATGTTTCACACTTTTTTTTTGTACATAAAAAAGTCTTATACACTTTTAAGATCTGTGCTCAAGTTTAATTTAAGTATAGGTTTAATTTTTTTAGCATCTTTTAGTAAAAAGTATTTTTTGCATATTATATATTTTAGACTTTGAGTAGATTATATTTTGTACTACAGTCTGTCATCTGTTTGTTTAAATTTAAATGTGCTGTGATGATGTCATTGAATGTTGATTGGCTGGGTAATAGAATTTCATGTTATTTAAATGTTGTTTGTACTACCCAGCAGTACTCTGATGAAGCCATTGTTATGATGAAAGTGCTTAGCCGTTGAGGTTCTGTGCTGTGTCCTATTAAACCGGTGTTTCCACATATAAGTTTGGATTTTTTATTTTATTTACTTGCTTAGAACTCATTGTAGGCACTAGATATTCTATAAATTGCCACAGCACTCAACTTTCCTTACTAAGTAAAGAGGAAACCAGTTCTAGTCCTTAAGTCAACAAGCGCCTAACCAGGCATGTCTAAGGGTCAGCTCCCGGTATTTTCTCCTGTCCACCTAGTGAATCTGGGCATCTTGAGGCAATGTAGCAATTGCCTCATGTACACAGACAACCCTCTCCTCCTACCACCCAACACTACAATTTGTGAGAGATGCCAAGCTCTTTCCAGCCAAGACTGAACTAGTCAGTCAAGAGGAGAAGGTAATAACCCATACCACACCACGCACAACATATAGTCCTTCTAAACCTACACCACCAAAACCCACACATAGTAATACAAAACACACACCTACATTCATGGAGGTTCTTAATAAAAATCTGCCCAAGTAACAAAGACCTCCGAAGCTGAAAAGCAAACAACCACCACCCCCCAGCACAACCCAAGTGACACATAGCTCACAAAACTAGTGTGCCTCACAACCTCAGCCCCTGAGGCAAAACAATGTACCCAACACACTAGTCATAGGCAATGCTATAGTCAGGCACACTGATGTCACACTCACCAGGCTAAACAAGGAGAAAATTACAGTCAGCTGCCTGTCGGGTGCCAGGATCCACCACATAACCCACGCACTCAGGTCACTGCACAACAAGTACAAATATGACTCTGTCATTGTCCATGTTTGGAGTGAATGACCTGATACATAACTCCCTAGACTACATGAAAAGAGACATGAAAAGAGACATGCAGGAGCTCTCGGATCTTGTAGCCCAGGCAGGTATGACCCTAGCCCTGAGTAGCATCCTGCCACTGCCCAGAATGATACCACAGTACAAGGATAAAATTATTGACTTCAACAACTGGCTAAGTTTCTGGTGTCATTCTAAGGGGATCCAGTATCTGTCTGTCTGGGATGACATGATTGACAGACCACCATGCTTTGCCAGAAATGGCCTGCACCTGTCAACCCTGGGATTCTGGATACTGGCTAAGGATCTTGCCACCACTATAGTGCCTTTTTTAGGCAGGGTTCAACTGACAAAAATTACCACTGTAAAAGGTACAAACAAGCAAAATCTGAGGGTAATGCTACTTAATGTTAGAAGTCTAAACCTCAAAATGCACTCACTCAAGGCACTCCTCAAAATGGAGAACATCAACATCTGTGCAGTGACAGAGACCTGGTTCAATGCTCCAGAGAGCACTCCTGCAATACCAGGCTACAATTCATGCCACACCTTTCAGCCACCTAACCTGGACCAAAACACTAAAGGCAGAGGCATGTCCATATTCACCAAAGATAGCCACACCTCCAGGCTAGTTGCCCAACATAATGCATCCAAGATTTACTGGTGCAACTAACACTAGGCAAGACTGCAATCCAAATAGTAGCTTGCTACAGATCTCCCACCATGCCCCATTATTCCCACTCCACCTTTCTCAACAAACTGGAAAGTATTAAGGTACAACCAACTACCATAATACTGGGTGACTTCAACAACCCTGCCATTAACTGGGAAAACTACTCATGTACCAACAGATTTGCTCAACGATTTTTGGAATTCATAAATTCCAACTCCTTGGATCAACTGATCCATACCCCCACCAGGGGCACCAATATCCTTGACCTAATCTTTACCAACATGGGCGACCAATTCTCCACACCAGAGGTCAGCTCCTCGATGGTCAGATCCGACCATAAGCTGATCACCCTAGACATCCACATCCTGCCCCTACCCCCCCCCCCATTAAGGAAACTACCATAAAAACTACTCCAAAACCAACTTCATGCTTCCAAGACAGAAGTGACAAACTTCACGCCACCCATGCAGATGGAAAGTAGAAGTACAACTGCTGAATCTTATACCAAGGCACTGTATGAACACATACATGAGTGCATGGATCGTGCCATCCCAAATAGAACCAAGACGCTCTCCTCCAAAAAAGAAAGCCAATCTGGTGGTCCCCTGCCATAAACAAACTCTACAACAAAAGGAAGAAACTGTTGCAAAAAAGATTAAAATCCTAAGATTGGAAAAACTCCCTTGTCATCCTCAGCAAGACGCCGAGATCCCTCATAAGATCCTGCAAAGCCAGTTATGAAAACAAAATCACCACAGATTCTAAAACACGGCATTCTATAGTTATGTCAAGGATCTCAATGGCAACACTCAGATCTGCTCTGAGCTACAGAACAATGGCAGCAAATATACAGAACCAACTGATATTGCCAACATCATGGCAGACAGGTTCAGTGCTAACTTCACCCCCTAAAGGGCCCATCTCAATACCGGAAGAAAAGCAAGTCCTGGTAATCACGGCTGTACAGGTAAAAAATGCACTCTCCAAAGCCAAGAATACAGCATCCATGGGACCAGACAACATTCTGGGCTGTGTTCTGCATGAACTACAAAATGAACTGGGACCCCACCAAAGTACCATGTTCAATCATAGCCTCACTTCAGGCTTTGTGCCTACCAAATGGCACACAGCTATGGTTATCCTACTCCACAAAGGGGACTCCACCACAGACCCTGGGAATTACCACCCCATTAGCCTGACGAGCCTGATCTGCAAAGCCATGGAACATATCATCATGGAACTTATAAACAAAGACACAGGTAACCATCAAACTCTGGACCACACTCAGTTTGGGTTTGTGAAACACAGATCATGTCTCCTTAACCTGATTGACTTCTTTGAAGCAGTCACCAGAGCTGTGGACAAAGGTAAAGTGGTTCACACAGGCTAGCTAGACCTCGCCAAGGCATTCGATACCATCACCTACTCTGGAATCATAGATAAACTCACTAAACTGGGCATAAATCCCTATGTCACATGATGGGTTGCCAACTGGCTCACTGACAGAACCCACACCGTGAAAGTAGCCGACTCCAAATCTGACTACAGACCAGTGACAAGTGGAGTACCACAGGGTTCAGTCCTGGGTCCGCTCCTATTTGGCATCTACTTCTCTGAAGTTCAGGCCAACACAGAGGGTCTATGGCTGGCAAAGTTTACAGATGACTGCAAACTGGGAGCCATTATTGAATCCCCAAATGATTTGGACATTTTACAAAAGGGCCTCACTGAGATAGATGCCTGGTGTCAAAGCCGTGGCCTCAAGCTCAGTGCCAAAAAATGCATAGTCATCCCCTTTGGGAAGAACGCTATGCCCATGAACTACCACATAGGTGGTAGACCACTCAACACCAAAAGTGTGATAAGAGACCTTGGGACACAGGTGGACAGTAGTCTCTCCTTTGATATCCACTTCACCACAGTAGTCAGGAAATCCTTCTACGTGGCACACCTCATCACAAAAGGTTTTTCATCCAGAAAAAAGGAGGTCATTGTTCCTCTCTATTCATCCCTCATTTGACCTATTATAGAGTACAACACCCCATTTGTTATGTACCTCGCAAGACATTTGCAGCAACTGGAAAGGCCACAGAAATACCTCACGAAGAGGATCACTGGCCTCAAACAGACGCCCTGTGCAGACCATCTCAAAAAACTCCAGCGCTACTCTGTTGCATATTGCCTACTCAGAGGCAATCTCTGCCTAACATACAAAGCCATGTCAAACCCAGAGCTGTTGGACATGGTACACTTACAGAAATCCCAAGCCCTCCAAGCCACACGCTCCAGGGACCTAAACCTTGTCACCACAATAAACAAAACATGTTGGGGGGATAGGTTCGTGTCCCAGAGACTCCCCATACTCTGGAACAGACTACACATTCATGTCAAGCAGAGGACCTCATTAGCCCTCTTTAAGAAAAATCTTGATGAGTGGATGGGAAATAGGAAATTCACCCCGGGGATCACTTCTGTGGCTCTGCTCGACAGGGGCACATGAAAATAATTATTGGGTGGTGTAAGCCAGGAAATCTTTATGGCTAGGCTTGTACAGGCCCTAGGGCTAATAGCCTAGTACCTACCTATAAACCTATGAACATATGTAGGCTAGGTCTTAGGTGGTCAAGCATTTACAGGCAGCCTTGATCAAATAAGGACATAGGTGCCAGCCCAGGAGTGAATTTTCAAATCCACATCCACTGGTCCAAATTATTCTTGAATCAGGTTAAGGAAGAACTCTTCTTCACTTGGATGTAAGGCCTGTTCCAGAGAAGAGATATTCTCTGAGACACATTCTGGTCCCCTCTCACATGTACTATTTAATTCAGAAGCAAGGTTCAATCCATAGATTGGGTTCTTCTGACAATATTTGTTTTATGGATATGCAGAAGGTCCATCAGAGTGGGATCCAAGGTGCCTTGTATGCTAGGTATATATCACCCCTCAACAGTCTGTGGGAGACTGAGTACATGGACAGAGCTTTGAGGCAATCCATGTAGGGCATGTAGTTTATGCTCTGGATACTTTTTGTAAGGAACTTCTGTGAACTTTACAGTTGTTGCATGTGCCTGGTCAGGTACATACTGAAGGGGGCACTGAATTCAGTGAATGCTCTGATGTGGGCTGAATACAGTGGAATGATGACTTTCACCTAGATGCCATACCCTTGCCTATAAGTTATGCAACATACAATGATTTCCTTACTAATGTAGACAAATGATGGTCAAAGGCCAAGTTACTATCTGCATGTGTCCCCAAATCCCTGACTACTAGATGTACTTTTAGAAGTGCGTTACCAGTTAGGTCATTTCCAGGGAGGCTGAATTCCCAAAGGATACTATTATGCATTTCTTGGGATTGAGTTTCAGACCATAACTCGGACACCTGTTATTTGCCTAACTCAGCCCCTTTTGGAGGATATTTGTATCTTGGAGGATTCTATGACTGCACCTAGTTTGCAGTCATCAGCAAACTAGATCAGCAATAGGGGCTTGATGTTGGCCATGACTTCAGAAAAGGAGTAGACTCTTCTAGTGACTGGCCTCCTTATGGTGATGGCTTTCCTGTCTGAACTTCTTGGATCCTATCTGAGAGCCACCCAGCTATCCATCAGGTGAGATAGGGGTATTATACCTAATTCCAGGAGTTTATCTACAATGCCCGAGTGCTGTATTGTATCAAATGCCTTGGCCAGGTCAAGGTAGGCAATATTCACCATTTTGCCCTTATCCATTACCTTGGTGACCTTCTTAAAGAAGTCTACCAGGCTAAGCAGGCATGATCAGCCCTTGACACAATCAAATGGGTTGGATCCAGTGTCTGAAGATCTCTTGTGTCATTGTTATTCTTTCCATTCCTTTCCATATCAGACTAGATGGCTTATGGGTCTGTAGTTGCCAGGGACCATAGGTGGCCCACTTTTGTGTAGAGGAATGACAATTGCAGTTCTCCATTCGCATGGCATGAGGCTTTTCTAGAGGTTATGATTAAAGCAAATAAATAATGCAAATCTCTTATGTCTTGTCTATAGCAGTCCTAATAGGTCACGTTTCGTACTATTTAAGCGGTATCCTGGGATATAATTGGGCCGATTGATGCAGTATTCTAGACCTTGGACAGCACATCAAGGACATCCTGTCCAGTGATAGTTGGGGGTGGGATTGACGGTATTTCCAGAGGGGTGGCAGGGAGGAGTAAAAGTGGCAAAGTGGAGCTGAATTTGTCACCCAATAGATTTGCTATATATTTCGGCTCAGTGTAGGTGGCTCCATTTACAATTAATTGTGCACATTGTTGTGTACTGTCTTTGAGGTTGTAGACATAGCTAAAGAAAGCCTTATTGTTGTCCTTGATGTGAGAGGCTTGTTTTACCTCCAGTTTGGCATTGGTAGACTTGGTCTGCTCTCTGAGTTGCTTATTTAGACAGTTGAGATATTTTTAACATGCTGAGTGTTGCATTTCCTTGTTTTTGCCATGACATTCTTTCTTCTGTTACATAACCTATTTATACTAGGATTCCACCAGGGTGTTTTTTTGTTTGTTTTGTATTTATTACTGATAGGCACAGCTGTTTATAAGCATCTATTGACATGATCATACAGGGTCTCTATGAACAATTCCACATAGGCAGCAGTGTTCTCAGAGCTTGGGGGAGGGGGGCTTGAAGTTTTGCTAGGTTATCGCTTAATAGTAAGTAGTTTGACTTTGAATAGTTCCTAAATGTTCCATGGTTAGCAGGTGTCTTAGGTTTCATTTTTACTTCAAAGGAGACAGGTTTATGATCCAACCTCACCAGAAAAGATATTACACTAAGGGGAGTGTAGCATTCTCCCATCTTAGTGAGGACCAAATTCAGTATGTTCTTACCCATAGTGGGTGTAATAACTATCTGGTCCAGGGAGTTTGTTTTGAAAAAGTTTAGGAATCTCTAGGGCTGCAGACCTGGGGTCATATATGATTCCCAGTATTTAGTAGAGTAGTTAAAGTCAACTAAGTATATGGTATTTGATTGAAACCTACATGGGTGATATATGGACTTTACTTTGGTCTTGCTGAATGGTGACAAATCACTACTAGGTCCCCTTTGTATTCCAGGTCCATCCAGCTGGAGGTTTAACCATATCCTGGTCCAGTCCAGACAAGACATAAAAGATTTGCATAATTTCTTTGCTTATATCCATGTGATGCATATTAAGTTATGTTTGCCGTTGAGATCCCTTTACAGAAGAATGCCCCATTTAGAAAGTTGCTGGCAAATTCTGTGAGGATTAGCTTATGATTGTTAGAGATACCAATCCAACTCAGACTATGTGTCTCCATACTACCTAGTACCTGCTGGCCTGCTTCTACCAACTGATACCCACACAGGGAGAGAAACAAAAAGATGGATAGTTCTTATTATGTAATCGTCTTTGCTAAAAAAATAAAGTGGTCCTATTTGCAGTATTTTGTCAGGTCAGTATTTATCGCAAAAATATTTATAAAGTTACTTACCCTTTTAATTTATTCCAGCATGATGAGTCCCCTGTCATCTTCCCTGATCTGACTAGACATATCCCATTTTGGTCACCAAAATATTAAAGCTTAAACGTACAAACAAGGACAGGTAGTAAGCAAAGTCCAAGCAAATCATATGTATGTGGGAGTTAAGCAACATGCTAGCTAACTAGCCTGAAGAGTACAGGACTGCAGTACTTAATTTTTTTGTCATATATTAAATAAAAACATTCACATATACCTTGACTAAAAATAAACTACAGTTACTGCTACAGGGCTGAATATTTGGGGATTTTCATTCACCCGGTTCCAGGATCTTCACTTTGCCTTATCCTTTTCATAAATATCAGAAGCTAAAGATTCAACTTACTACCTAAAAGACAAGAAGTTGTACAGTGCATATTTCTGATAAACGTTACACTCAGCATTTTATATTTTAAAGGCATATGTCACTTGGTCTAATTTTACTTCAACAGCAAAACATGTCTTCCTTCATACGCTTTGCAAAGCAAAGGCAATAAGTGATTATTTCATTATTTTTCATAATTTGCAGTAGCTTTGTATAGCTTCATAGATGATTACAAGGCTAATGACCATAGGGGGCCCTTTTAAGTAGCCATGCTTACAAATGTATCTGACAAGCTGTGATACCCTAGGGTTATTTTAAGGGGTGTAGACTGGCTGGGAATGAGTGTGCAAGCATTTACTGTCTGTCCCTATCTAATAGAGAAACAGATGCCAAACCAGAATTAAATTTCCAATTCTCCATCTACTGGTCCAAGTTATACTTGAATTGGCTTAGGGAAGAACTCTTCTTCTTATGGATGGGATGACTGTTCCAGAGAAGGAGTAGTCTCTGAGACATACCAAAATAAAATAATTTTCCCTATAGCACACACACACACACACACACACACACACACACACACACACACACACACACACACACACACAAAAATGGGTTACATTCATTTACTTAAACCACCCAAAATTATTGTGCAGTTCCTGAAGCATAACAACTTGAGTCATCAGTTGCACTTGTGACCCTTGCTTCATTTAAGAGTTGATATGTTTCATGGAAACATTTGAATTCATTAAAGCTCCAAAAATGTATCTTTCAAAGATGAATAATCAATGACATTTTGAAGAGAACATGGGACAATGTTCCAGAGCAGTAGCCCTGTCTTGGAAAATGCAGGTTCTCCTGCCTGTAGGGACATTTCTGGCATCATTTTCCCTTGATTATACTGAGTGGGATTTAGGTTTAACTTCTACAGATGGAAACAATGGAGAGTCCCATAAATATTATTTACAAGCATTAGAATAAGTAGCTGGGTTCTCTGAGTGACAGAAGCCAGTAATTATGCTCTAGAATAACCCGATGATGTTCCATTCCTCTAGAGAGTATTATACATCTACATATGTTATCTGCTGCAGTCAGGCAGAGATTGATCATAGACTTTGTCTGGCATTGCAGGATTCTTATAACAATAAGGAAAGCAGAAATGGGTAATAATATGACAATGGATGAAGAATTGATTGAAGATTTTAAAGCAGGCAATGTTATTAAGGGAAGAGCTTTCAGGGAGAGGCAACTGATAGTTGGTGTCTCATACTGACTGATGTTAACCTAGTCTCCCTTAATGTGCTCATGTCTTATCTCCCAGAGGACATAGGAACTGGAATCACTCACTTATAGGTGACACCACGGTTAGAGGAAGAGTAATATTTAAAGGAAATACAAGTCTTGTGACAAACATGAAGAGTTTGGATGGTGTGGTCCAAGAAGTGGAAGATAAGCTTAAATCCTTCCCAGTGTATGGTGGTGTAGCTAGGAAAAGATATCCCAAGAGTGCAATGTCAAAAACCTAGAAGAGAGAAGAATGTGAGGGTTATTACCGCAACCATGAATCACAGAGCTCACTATGAGAAGATAAAGACAAGACAATCCAAATGTTAAGGTGACTAACCAGGACCATAGTATTCAGGGACAGTATGAAAAGATGAAAAAAGCAAACAAATAAATGCAGTGAAGCTGCTGTGTCAGATCACTGTAAGACCCCAGTACGAATCTGCCATGAAGGAAGAGGTCATATTGCTGTAGAGGTTACAGAGAAAGTCTACAATGATGATGCAAGTGGAGGAGGGGCAATATGTAGGAAAGATGAGAAAACTCTACATATTTCACTGCAAAGAGGAAAGACATTGGAATGTAGTCTGAGTCAGTAAGGGGTTATAGACATTGCTGTAAAAGTAGTTAATTCCCCTGAAAACGAGATACTCAGAGCACTTCAAAAAGCTGTCACTAAATGAGAGGTTATTAATGTTCTTTGAAAGGATGACTGGTTCTATGTGAAATGGAAGCCTACCATACACAGACCTCAGAGTGGCAGCATGAAACAGAGTGCTTGTGCACAAACCTATGCACTCTTAAGAAGACAGTAGGGGGAATTTAATAAAGCCTACATGGTCTTATTTACTGTGTAGGCATCATGCCACGCTGCTTACATGAAAGCAAGCAGGTTTATGATCCAGTAAGTACTGCTGAGTGGCGTGCACAAGCGCGCCAACACGGGAAGTTCTGTGGCATGCAAATCACCTCATAAAGATGTGACTCTCATGCAAATGAGGTAAGTAGAGTATTCCAGCAAGCAGACAGGTAACCCTGCAGAGACCGTGTCAATGTCTGTAGTGTACACAGAAAAATTCTGTGTACAGGAATGTAAACAGTCAAAAGGGTTATAAAAATGTAGATACATGGACAGAAATGGCATACCACAGACAGAAATGAGTGAAACTATCCTCCGTGTGTCACGAAAGTTACAGGAAAATATGTTAATATAATATTTTTTTTTAAATAATCTGGGCATGTTTGTGTAGCCCGCTGCAGTGCACAAACATGCCTTATATATTAAAAAAAAGTGGAAAAAACAAATCAATATCATGATACAGAAATGCATTACTGGACCCTGTGTAGAGCATCTACAATGGTGCATTGGTGCTGTTGCTAATGTGGTAGGGCTTGGAAGTGTGTAGTTTCCAGGTTGTGATGATGGATCCCTATGCAAATGAGGTGAAGTTACTGAATAACAAAATGGGGTACCTGTGTCTGCATATCCCCTCTGTGTAAGTAGAGAACCATGTCCATGTCCACAGAGGAGGTAGCTGACATCAGGAAAGTGTGTGTCGAAAACTTGCTAAGCTGATTGGAGCCTAGCTGTGCCTATTTGCATGGCAAGCCGCTGTGCTGATCATGGAAAGTTTGGGGGGTGTCCACTGACTTTTAAGCTATGTTTACCTGCGGGGTGCATGTTTCCATGTGTTTGCATGGAGCTCCACTGTGCTGAGCCTGGAAAGTTTAGGGGGGTGTCAAGTGATTGCTAAGCTTTGTTTACTTGCATGCTGCATTGCTGAAAGTATCTAAAAAGCAATGATGTATTAATTAGTTGTAACCCTTGTTTAACTTAAACTAGGGACAGTAAAAATGTTAATGATAATATACTAGGCAGGAGGAATACATCATAGGTGGCCAATCACACAGTCAGCACTGACAGTAGAGCACTATAAAGTATGCATACACCCTGCATTCTGTTTTTTACCCATACCCTGCACCATTAGAGTACAGACTTGGAATTTTAAGTGAAAGAATGCTAGGGGCTGCTGTAGGTCTGCTACATCTGTATGTGCTAGATGCCACAGTGAATGCTGTTGTTGGTGCTGTTGACAATAGGCCTAGGCAGAGAAGGAGAAGAGTGTTCTGGGCCAGCATCCTTCAGGAGCTACATGAGCTGGATACTGTAGAGTGCTACAGGGTGGACAGGGGCAAACTACAAGAACTCAATGAGCTCTGTCATCCTCAACTCAGACCCAGAGCCAACAGAGGGGAACCCATCTCAGTGGAAACAAAGGTATGTGTAGTCCTTAGGATAATAGCCACAGGTACCTTCCAAAAACCAACTGGGGACTTGATGGGGGTCTCACAAGTCTCAGCATCCAGGTACTCTAACAGCTCCTGGATGCCGTGCTACACATGCCAGTGAGCACATGTATTTTCCCTTTTTCTCTGAGGCAAGAACCAGCAATAAGCAACACTTCTACCATATAGTACACTACCCTGAGGTACTGGGTGCAATAGAATGCACTCATGTACACATCAAGGCACCACCAGGTGAGCAGAGTAGAATCTACATCAACTGCAAGGGATACCACTCCATCAAATGGCAGGTCATGTACAATGCCCAGGGTATTATCATGAATGTGTGCTGGCAGACCTGGCAGTTATCACTACTCCCATATCTGTCACGCATCACAGCTGTACCAGATGTTTGCTAGGGGGGACATCAAACACAGCCATTTACTAGGGAATGCTAGGTATGCCCTGGAACTGCGGATGATGACTCCCATCAGAAATACACATGCACCCTTGGCAGAACACCATACTGAGGCACACACACAAACTAGGAACATCATAGAGCATGTGTTTGGGCTGCTGTAGTGACACTTCAGGTGTCTCCATATATCCGGTGGAGCCCTGCAGTACTCTCCAGCCACATGTGTACATATGTTCACAGTATGTGCCATGCTACACAATATGATCCTATGGAAGCAGCTGCAGCAGGATCAGCAAAGGGAAGGAATACACAGCCCCCCACCAGTGCCTAGGTCACCACAGCCACACTCACAAGAGGACTCAGAGGAGGAGCCCCCTGATGATGTCCCTGCAGGCAAACATAGGCATGCCCAGTACACCCTGGAATTGGCTAAGAGACAACACATAGCCCATTCACTGACAACCTAGGGTCCTAGGGACTGACACCTTACTCCTACTCACATACATATAGTAAACATGTTGATACCAGGCAATCCATACAACCTGTACCTATCCATGTATAAGTTGTGTATTGCTTGCATCAGACAGAGTCAGCCCTGAACTACAGATCTCTCAACTGCTGCATTCACAAGGTAAGTCTCTAAGCTACACACTAATTGTAAGTGTTACTATAATATATCATCTCTTAATTTCTCCAAGTCTTTTGGGTTTCTAATACTATGAGGGGAATGGACCCCATTCCTAAGTCAAAGTATGATTAAAGTTCATGAAATTAGTATTGTTTCGGTCTTTGATGTCAGCCAGTAGTGCTCTTCACAGCACCCACAATGTGCCCAGTAATGACTCCTATTGCAGTTTGTATGGAGTTACATGTATTGGTAACATATAGAAATATGATTGCAAATTCTTTTTATAAGACCATAGCCCCTACTACTACTGGAACTGTCTGGGTATCTTTCTTCCACATTGCTCTCATTTCTACCTGCAGATCCTGATATTTTATGACTTTGTGTCTCACTGTATACAAGACACTGTAGTAACTGGATGTGGCAATTTCAATGATCAATGCTACTTTTGTCTTCTTTTCTTGGACCGCTATATCCGGTTTTCTAGCATCTATCTTTTGGCTGTTGGTAATGGGTGATCCCATGTGATATAAACTTCATAATTTTCTTTGATGCTTTGTGGCTTATGTTTCCAGTGTTTTTCAGCCACTTCAATACCATAATGTCTGCATAATCCCCAGTGCAATAGTCTCACCACATTATTATGCCTTTCAGTATACAGTCCTTCTGCCATTAGTGTGTCGCAATGTCTAGGTGCATCATGTGGACAGATAAGTCTTGGCTTGATTTTTGGGGGTGGGTATGCTGTTTTATGAAATATGTGTGTTGCGCTCTACAGAATTCTGCTTAGTTTGGAACTCATAGTCATAAGGGAAGGTTGGACAAGAGGTGCCTTGAATTTTGGAGTTAGTTTTGCAGATAATGGTGATATTCTGCTGGTTAAGCTGCTCTTTAAAGTCTGTGTAAGCCATCTGGAGAAGCAATTAACTTGGGGAGAGGGTTGTTTGAAGAATTCATTGGACTTGTTTAGACACTTGTACATTACAGAATTCTGCTTAGTCGTGGAACACGCATTTATAAGGGAAGTTTGGACAAGTGGTCACTTTAATTTTGGAGTACGTTTTATAGAAAATGGTGATATTCTGCTGTTTAAGCTGTACTGTAGAGTCATCTGGAGAAGCAGTCAGCATTGTAGGAGATGGCTGCTTGAAGAATTAATGAGACTTAGACTACACACTAGTATATTACAGGTAGCCCCCTCCCTTGCCTAGCTTCCTGTGGTTCCCAAGACCTGACAGCGGCCCATCAGGACCACAAAAGAAAACTAAACCTGCAGCCTCAACTCTTCTTAAAAATCAGGGTAAACACAAAGCATTAGTACCCTATTCAGAGAGAACTATACTGTCCTTGTTAAGAACCTGACACTCTTGAAGACTTTAATAATACAAAGCCTGTAAAAATTGTATCTTTATAAATTCAGCACTAGTAACTCCATTGTGTTGAGTTATTCTACTGGAAATTGTTACCTTTAAGACCCTGCAAAATCTCCTGGCAGTGTAGGCCCCGCTCCGCTTCGCCCTCGCTTCGCTCGGGCTCCGCTCCGCTCCCCTCCCTGCCCCCTTATCCCACCCGCCCCCAGTATCCCTACTTTTATAGCTACAAATAGTCCCTCCCACTTTCCCACTTAACAAATCCAAGGCTCCCTTGTCAAACTCCATAACTCCTCCCACCCCAAGGCCCAACCCTCTAACAAACCTCACACAAAGTCTCTTCCCCCACTCGATACCTACTTCCCTACTTCAGTATGGCAAATTTCACTTATACTATTACCCCCATCATAATTATACTTCTCATCACCACCTATATCCTAACAAAATATGAAAACCAAACTCTTATAGGCATTCCTTTCCCTAAGTGCCACACTAACTTCCAATTCATTCTCCATGACAGTTATATACCACCCTCAATCTACCAGGACAAAAATATATCCCCAAAATAGTCCACCCCACACTTAAACACCCTAAAATTCCACATAACAAAACTAATCTCAAAATACTATTTAAACTACAAAGATTTTAGTTTACGTGAAAAATTGTATTAACATCGATGGAGATATTCACCCAAACCCAGGTCCCACCACTATGCCAATCTCTAATCCCCATAATTTAACCCGAAAATCTACTGACTCCTTCTAATACTACACTTGAACCTAAGAAGCATTAACAACAAAATTCACAACCTTCATGCCATCATAGCTAGTCATTCCCTGACATCATGTGTCTAACGAAACATGGCTAAAACCCACTACTAAGAATGAAGAGATCCTCCCACCCGGGTACAATATTCTCAGGGCTGATCGTGCAAAGAAAAAGGTGGAGGAATAGCTATTATGTTTAAAAATAAACTAAACATCCTTAAGAACCAAGTACAACCTCCCATGATCTCAAACCTAGAAATTATAGCCCTACAGATCTGCCTAAACACTCAAAAACACATCAACCTTATTGTAACCTATATCCCACCAGGGAAGAACACAGAAAACCTGGAGCAATCCCTGAGCTGGCTAGCCATCAACTACCCACAAGAAACCATAGTTCTTGGGGACGTCAACATTGACTGGTCTCTCTTTTCTACCCATACAACTCCACAACCTATTAACCTACATGGTTTTTCCCAAAATATCCTATCCCCAACCAGAATAGGCAACTCACTTCAAAAAGAAAGTATAATTGTCTGGATCCTTACTAATAGAGACTCTAATAACTACACCACTGGTACCCTTCCCTGTGACCTCAGCGATCACCTAATAACTTATATCATTAAACATAAATGCCCAACTTCTAACACCCCCCTATATAGATTAATCAGAAACAAAAAAAATTCGTCCCTCAATTATTTCTTGCTGACCTGAAATCCTGCAACTGGACCATATTAAAGACTCTTCCACTAGAAGAGAGTGTGTCCCACTTCAATGACACGTTCCTTAAAATACTGGACTCACATGCTCCACATAGACAAATTAGAACCAAAACTCGCATAGCACCTTGGCTCACTACTGATACTAAATCCAAAATCAAACTTGTGACCTAGCCTGGGACAAATGGAGAGCCACAAAACCCCCAAGACCGTTGTAAATTTCAACAACTAAGAAATGCCATGAAAACTGCCATAACCCAAGACAAAAAACAATATTTCTGCAGCCTCCAGCAAAAACACCAGAACAACCCAAAGAAATTCTGGGCAGGCTTTAACAACCTTCTGCACCCAGGCAAAACTTCCACCCCAACCCCTGAGAAACTCTTGGAGAAAGGCCAAGAAGAAGTAGCCAACACCTTTAACTCCTTCTTCACTGAGACTATCCAAACCCTAGCCAGTCACCTTACCTCCACTTCCCCACCTGCTGCTAAACTGCAACGTGACAACCCTACCCCCTTTAATTTAAAGCCAGTCTCTTCCTCCTATGTACGCTCCTCCTAAAAACTTAAACCAACTACCCTAGCGGCTGACCACCTTCCTGAATTCTTACAAATTGCATCTGATGAAATAGCCTACCCCATAACAATCCTAATAAATAGAACTATAACTGAGATGAACATTCCCTCCATTTGGAAGACTTCCTATATCATTCCACTTCACAAAGGAGGTACCTCCTGGAAATGTCAAATTATAGACCAATAGCCATTCTGTCCCCGATAGGGAAAATCATGGAAAGATGCATCCACAAACAACTTCTTCACTATCTGACCTCTAATAATCTCTTGTCCAATGCCCAGCATGGTTTTACCGCACCATAGTACAACTACTGCCCTCCTTTCCTTTATTGACTCAATCAACAACAATCGCAATAGCAAACTCATATCATCTGCCCTCTTTCTGGACCTATCAAAAGCATTCGATATGGTCAATCATCAATTCCTTCTCAACATCCTTGAAACCCTACGTCTGGACACTCCAGCACTAAACTGGTTCAAGGCCTACCTCACTGGTAGGCAACAAGCTGTCCTATGGCAAAACAGAATATCAGGACTGCTCCCGAATACCATAGGTGTTCCTCAGGGCTCGATACTGGGCCCACTTCTGTTTTCCATCTTCATAAATGACCTTCAATCAGTCATCCCTAAATCCACCTGCATACAATATGCCAATGACTCCACCTTAATCTGCTCCGACGTCTCCCTCTCGAATCTCCAAATGACCACACAACATTGTTTTTCACTAGTTGAAAAATGGTTCACTGACTTAAAACTTCTACTTAACCCAGCTAAAACCAAACTATTACTTTTCTTCCCCAACGTCTTCTCACCTCTAGGTAAAGAACTCCCAAACACTAACAACATAACCTTTCATATTAAATCCAATAATGGGACCCTCATAACCCCTGTCACCAGTACCAAACTGCTAGGTGTCACTATTGATCATAAGCTCAAATTTGACATACACATTACCCAAACAGTTAAGTCTGTTAACAAAAAACTAGGATCTATGTACAGAATTAAAACTTCCTAACTCCCACTACCAAATTAACTATTGCTCGCACCCATCTCCTCTCTTCCCTCCTCTATGCTTCCTCGATCCTCTCTTTTCTCAATAAACGTGAACTTAACATGCTCTCTCTTGCCTATAACCACATTGCCAGATTTATTACAGGTTCCCCTTATCGAACCCATCATTGCCTTAATCTGCGAAGACTTGGCTGGTTGGAACTGCCAAATCTCCTCAAACTTAGCCAACTCGCAAGCTTATAAAATAATCAACCATCCTGATAGAACTCCCTCACTGTGCAAAATTCTCACTCCATATACTAACCTCAACAGTCTCCGATCATCAAACAGCATCCAGATCCTAACCATTAAAGCAAAAAACTCAGGTGGGGATGCCCTTTACGCCAATTCCATTGGCAAGCAGTGGAACTCCTGCCAAACAACCTTAGACTTACTACTACTCAATCATTTCAAAGCTAACCTTAAAGAATATCTCTCCACACAATGGACATGCCCATGTCGTGAACCTGACTAACTACATATCTCATAACTTCTAGTTCCACTTCCTAGCCCATTTCCTAATTGCAGATCTCTAAAATTTCTCTTTCCTTTTAGTAATAAGGAAAATCTCTGATTTCAGTCTATTTTCCAGTATCTGTAACGAAATCAATGTTTTGTGTATAATTTCCTGTCTGTCCTTTTGTCTTATATAACATCTATGTAAATTTTCATTCCTGCATATGTAAGCTATATTCTCTTGTTGTAACAATACTTTGAATCTTGCAATTTAATTATGTACTTCTATTGTGTATTGGAGCTTTTCTCCTCGGGCCTCTACTGAAAACGGATATGTATCCAGCTAGACCAGCCTGGTTAACAAATGTAAAATAAATAAATAAATAAATAAACAAGGTGAGTGACTGTTTCCAATTCAGTTGTTTCCAATTTGGTTTTACAAAACCTACATTTGTCTGTTTCCCCACATGTTCAATGGACTTTGTAAATCAGCGTGTATATAGCCTACTGTCTTGGGCTGCTAATATTAACCTTTCATTTTTTGGTTTGAATTTGCCGCTCCTTAACTATTCCTGCATTTGTTCCTGATCAACATGAGGTTCTTCAAGAAGTTGTCTATACTTGCAACTATATTTATGTTTTTTCCATATTTCTTGCCTTCTCATCTGGTCCGTCACCTTATATTTTTTCTTTCAATTTTTGGCACATTCAGTTGTTGCCTGTTTTTTATCTACTACTGGTTTGATTTCCATTCCTGCTTGTTGTCAATATGCTTCTGCTAAATTAAGCAGAGAAGTCATGTTAGATTTATTCTCCTCATGTTTCAAAACTTTCACAACATCTGGATCTTGTGAGGTCAATAGATATGTGTGGAGTCCCATGATTGCAGATCTATACATGTTATCAGTTTCATGTATGCCCATCCCTCCTTTGGAACGGGGAATATATAATCTTGGTATACACTGATTTTATTTTAAATCATTTGGTGACCATGAAGCATCCTTCTTGTTTTAATATCTAATCTATCCAACACTTTTTGGGGCCAGTCAATCACTACAAAACTGTAAGTTAGGACAGGAAGAGCAAATTGATTTATAGATTGGATCTTGTTCCTAGATACCAATGCTGTTCTCAGGATTAATTTAAGTCTTCTAAAGTATTCCTTACTGAGTTTTATTCGCATTTGTTCATGTTTTATTGCTGATCCTTCATCAGTTCCAAAGCATGTTTACACTCCCTCTTGCTCAAGTTCTTTTATATCACATTCTTGTCCCAAACTGATGTTTTCCTGGTGCTGCAGTTTTCCCTGCTTTAAAGGTTGCTTTTGCACATTTATCAAGACCAAATGGCATTCTAATATTATCTGAAAAAGTATGTATTTGCTGCTGTTATGCAAGGAAATATAGTGGGCTAATTAGGCAGATGTAACATCTACATGCGACTACTGATACCCAGTCTAATAGTATGTGTTCCTTAATATTCACTAGGCCTCATGGTTGGAATATTCACTACATCAGTCAAGGGAGATGTTAAACAGTGGGCTCACATGATATTTGGACTACTGTGTATCCCAGCAGATTGTGTGCTGTTGTTCCCCCAACCCCAAGACAGCAGTGTACCCATACAACTGCTTTAAAAGAAAATCACATATAGTATATCAGTGGACCAGGCAATCTTAGGACTGGAACATATATATTGCTCACACCATTGTATGTATCTCCACACACAGGAAGGAACACAATGTACATATTTATGCTGTTGATTGTGTGATGGATGACTCCTCTCTTTCTGGTGACCTGAGTGGCTCAGTGGACTAGGGAAACTAGGATGGGTGATGATGTTGATGGTTCTAATCTGGAATTACTCACATTTTTTGCATGTGAGGTAATACTGTGTTGGTGGTTTCACAGATTGTCATACCACTTAGTGCAAGAAATCTGGACAAAGCCAGTAAGACTGGGGGACAAAGGACCAAACATAGGGACAGATTTCAAATATTGTCACCAAACTAGAATGTTACTGGAAGGAAAGTGTTGCATTACTACATATGTTCTGAAGGATATAATGTCTAAAACACAAATATTTGTCTGTAAGTAGTATAATGTAGTGATGTCAATATTCAATAATTCAACAGAAGACCACAAATGTATGAGGAACAGACCAAACATATGAGGCAAAACTCTGGACATTCTGTGGAAATCAGGACAGTTGAATGGTATGCAGTCTGTCAGTCTGTTGGTGGTGTAACATTACCAGCTGCAGTCACAGATTAAGTACACCATACAGCCGGGAAATGCTGTGGACAGTTTGACTGAAGTGTAGTATTGCAGAAACAGGGGCAGATGTTAATGTCTTTAACATACAAAATCATGGACTGCAGTACAGCTAGGTGTGGACTGGAGTCACCTTATAAGCACAGACAGTGCCACTGGGTATGCCCATGCACTTAGTTAAACTGAGCGTAATCCTGTTGCCCTTTCATCAAAATGACCTGTTATGTACAAATGTCTATATATACAGATACATATCCATCTGTCACTATCTCTCTCTCTCACATGCATAGTATAGCTATCACTATGTAGTGTCAAATAGATATACGCTGATATATATAGCTAGATATATTAAAATGATACATACAGCCCCCCCCATATGTCTACATAACACATACACATATCATACACACACACACACACACACACACACACACACACACACACACACACACACACACGGCTACATTTATATATACTTCCCTGTTATATACAGAAATATGTGTGTGGATGTCTGTATTGTCCAACATACCCTAATAATGGTGAGTAAATCTCCACTATCACACAGCCATACTGTTGCTCAAAGGATCCAAGCTAAGTGTGCAACAATACAAATCCCAATAACCCACAGACCCCTGTGCTTGCTGGATGTCATCACGTAGACAGACACAGGTGAGCAGGTGCTGTAAAGTATAATGTTGTCAGCACATATATGCACAGGACAACTTGTCCCTGCCCACAGGTATGTCTATGTAACTGCAAGCAGCAACATATGGCTATACTGGTAACTGTACACACATAGCTAGGATAATCACAGTTATCCCACTGCTAGGATACTAGATGCAGATAACAGTATGAAGCAATATCACACTGCAAGCCACAGATGCTGGTCAACACAGGCCTAGTTTGTGTAATGCACAAGTATTGTGCCTGCAGTTACATATACAACAGACACAATGTGTGGTGCGCGTGATAACTACTGTGCTCTATAGTGTATAAGACTATATAAGTAGGGGTTCTACTCTTATTCCAGTTCACTTGGTGCATAACTGTATCAGTGTGTGTGTGTGTGTGTGTGTGTGTGAGTGTGTGTGTGTGTGTGTGTGTGTGTGTGTGTGTGTGTGTGTGTGTGTGTGTGTGTGTATGTATACTCCTGCAAATGAACAGGCATGCCCTCACGGGCTATCCACCTGCAATGGTTAAGCACTTTTTGGCCCTGTAACTTGTTGCTGGTTTCCACACTGCCCTCTTCTACAAGGACTGATGATGTCAGCCACCTTATGACTACCAGCCGACAGTGTAATATCAAATGTAAGCCATGGCACATGAGATAGGTACCGTGATCAATAGTGTGTAAGACTAGATAGGTAGGGGTTCTAATCTCTCTCCAGCCCACTTGGTGCATGTGTATATATCCATATGGCATAACCTTGATAGCCTAGACATATGTGGGGTTATGCAGTGTAGTATTTGTAGTGGGTGATGTGGCCCCCCCAAAGGACTGATTACACCAAGGCCTATGTATGTCATCAAGCATAATATGTCCTAAAATGATAGTAGTAGCAGACATGGTGTGTTGCGTGCACTATGTACTGTGATCTGTAGTATGTACCATTACATAGGTAAGTGTGCACACCTGCATACAGCCAACCTGCACTACATGTGTGCCTTGGCATGTCCTGTACACACTGACTGGAAGTGGTGCTAATCTTAATGTAGCCATGTGTTTGTGTGAGCCTGTTAGAGCATTTTAAAACATGTTATGGAACCATGGGACGTATCAATTGAACACATAGAGTACTGTAGCCTTCGACTGTCACTGGTCGGAAAGATGTGGATGCATTCACTGTTGTACAACCAATACTAACAGGTTTGGGATGTACATCCCAGACTAGCACTGGTATACAGAATGTGGCAGTCATCACAGCTATCATTGTGTGGAATGGCACCCTTGCCATGTCACTACACAGGCATATCATACAACTGTAGCAGCCACACAGGTTCCAACATACACCAATACACATTGTAGAGAACATGTCCTATGGAGTCCATGTCAGGACCATACATGTGTAATCTGTCTCCAAAATGCTTTGAAGGGGATGTGTATGGCTCCATACAGGGAGATGTCAGTTCCCACTATGTACCTCTTGTGTATCCATGACAGGACTAACAGATGTGTCACCTGTGCTACACACCAACAACCTCAGTGTGGTATGCATAGTACATGCTGGTGAGACAGGTATGTAACATAGGCAGTACACCATAAATGAAACATGTCCCCCATGCATGTCACGCAGACATCTGCTGTGACACACATCATGTGCAGGTTACATACTGGGATGCAGAACACAACAATCATAACTGTCGCTGGGCAACTGTTGGTACTGGACACAGGATATATGTAGATGCATCATCTTCATCAAAACACTGGTGGCACTTATGAAGGGTAGCAGACCTTCTCACAGATTAGGGATGCATGGGTATGCTGAATGCCAACATTGTCCTTGTTAGCCTGCTATACATATATGAACCTATGGAGCCATGCAGTTATAGTGCTGTAACTTGCTGACGACATATGCCCGCTGTGCTGACATGCCATCCTATGCTGCTTTATTTCCACTGTGTATCCATAGATTATACCAACAGACTCCTGTAATAAAAACATAAACAGTCCCATGACACACCTGTCATTGTGTAACTATACAGCCAATTCAACAACATAGAACACATGCAGCATACCAGTGACAAATGTCAGCATACAGTATCGCTCTTTAACCACTACAAGTGGCATGGTGAACCAACACTGCATTATACAATTACATGTTAAGTAATATAGTCACCCTGTGCATCAGACCCATAGCTTCAGTTCCCTGCATCAATGTCAAGTATGACAGGGATGTGTGGTACAGGTATCATCACTTGCACAAGGTGTTGTGTGAGGATGCTGGAGGCCTAGGCTGGCCCAAATGGTAGACAGCATGTGTGTGAGTCAGGGGTGGTGCATGCAAGATGGACCATGGAGAGGTGCTGTGTCTGAGGTGACCTGCAGTTGACAGTGGTGTTTGAGTGTATGCATGTACACAGTCAAGTTCAGTGCTAGCCCTACAAGTGTGTATGTTGGACAGCTTTGGACCATACATTGTAGAGTTGACAGTTTACAGTCTCTGGCACCAAACACAGGAACTGTTTTTTCCAGGAGTTGCACTGGCACCTCGGTGCCCAAGGTCAGAAGTGGTGTTAGTACCTGACTGTGATTGCCATCTTCTGAGGCCGTGTCCCCATGGGACCACCCAGGACCATGAGCCCATAGTCTACCACATCATAGTGTGGACAGCACACTTGCCTCTGTAGTGCTGGATATACTATAAGAGCATGAATGTCCATGGCCACGTGGACTCTCAGCAGGTGGTGTTGCTGACCTACATCCACGGGTATGATGCCCAACTCCAACCACACATTTCAGCACAGACAACGTGCAGTCCAAGACAGACACTGTCTCAGCTTACTGTCTGCCCACTGCATCACAGAACTGATTCAGGGTGTCCCCAATGTGCTGGAGGCTGTCAAAGAAGTCAGACTGTGTTGTATCAATAACCCTAAGCATACACCTGTTGTTTCATTCAGAATGTGCCTGTGCCACCATGATGGCCCAAAACATGTGCTGGGTGACCCATGATGTGACACCTGCAACAGGTGGTGGAAGGACAGCAGGCCTCCTACAAGCACCCTTGTCAATTTGCCTGTGTGGGACCTCAAAAGCTCTCTGGCTATGGCCAGTGTTTACACTTAATGGAGCCATAATTGCCACATTTCCTGTTCAATGTCTCCACCCTCTGACTGTCCAATATCTGTGGCCTCCAGCAATGTAGTATTTGTGGGCATACAGACTGTGTGCAGTGACAATGAGGGCAGAAGAGTGATGTTAACCTCAAGGACAGATTCAGCTCCGACACCCCCACTTGTGTGCCTAACTTTGGCCACCATCATCATCAGTGTCTGAGGAGACACTGATATCAGGTTATATAGAGGACAGACTCCAACCCCCATGGTCACCTGCAATACAAATGAAAAAAGCAGTACATTAATACCTGCACTATTGTGTACGAAAAACAGCCAAGACTCATAACAATGAAAACTCACAACTGGATTAGCGGTCAAACAACTTCCTTCTCTGCCTTTGTCCACTACCTTGGAACACAATTCAAATTCAACTAAGGGCCTTTAAAACAATCACTTGAAGTAAATCAAGTCAAACATGACCAGTAATATTTACTTTTTACTTACTCAGTACGACACTATAATTGAAACAACACATAAAACCTAGTATAGCTCTCTTCACAATTATATGAAAATACACATTTCACTGCCTAATGTATTTGCCTTCAACCTGTTGCATTTTAAAAGGCATTTTAGATTCCTTGCCTCATTTAAAGCAGGAGCCTTATCTGTTCTTACCTGTAACTGCCAAAGTGTATCTGCTTGTTAAACTACACTCCTGTGACTACCCCTCTCAAAACCTTAGGTGCCTCTTCCAGACTGGCATTTAAAAACATCCTATGCTGTTTACACACATAATTACATGTATATAGGGCATTATTCTGGCCCTTAACCATACTAGACTATAATTGTTCCTTAACAAAACAAATGTCATACTTACCAGGGGCAGGAACATGGCCTTGAGCAATACCTGATGGACCTTAAAAAGTTGAGGGTGGGGTAATGTCATTACCACTGCATGTTGCAGCACAACAAGGTAATACATCCATATATCTCACATTTACAGTAGCTACTGTGTTATATATTGTACTAGTCCCAATCTGCATATGAGTGTATACATAAGGTTACACCCCCCCAAAGAATAAAGACCTGACCCCCACATAAAAGTGTCTACAGCATGACACACTGATTGCTACAGTATTACAGTGCTGATCACAGTAAGCTTATCCACATGCTCCTCAGCTGTGGAAACTGTGGCACCCACCTCCGTGATGTACAGTGTGATGAATACCTAGGAGCTGTCGTGTGTGCTTAGGTATGCCAGGAATTCCTCAGTGGCCAAGAGTTGTTATTGTGCTGCAGGCCCTCCACTGGTGACAACATAATCCCCAGCTATATCCACTGCCTGTCGATGTGCAGCATTAATCATATTGGTTGCCTGGTGTTGAACCTGCTCAAATGTCCTGCCCTGCTGGCCCATGGCATTAATGTCACAGACAAAGTTTGACTGCAGTGCAGCCCACCATTCCCTATTATGTCTCCCCCTAGATAGCAGGATGTCATAATGTTGCCTAAGTCCTTACAAAATGATCTAATTCTCTACATCCGAGAATGGTGGGTGTCAACTGTGGTACAGTCTTCCTGAATGACAACAAAAGGGAAACACATTACAGGATCAGATACATGGATGTACACTATGTACAATTACAGCAAGGGCAAAATGGCCGTCACTATCCATTGCTTGCTCACACATGTCATACCCCACAGTGTGACAACATACAACGTGTGTGGATCCAGCTGAGATAGTATAAACAGTGAGGTATTTCCCTGTGTGCCATGAGAAATTCTGCTGTATGATCATACACCCAACACACCAGTCTATGGTGATGTGTCTTCTAAGGCCAACCACCCAATAATATGTCATAAGACCAGTGCCAGACAAATAGCAGTATGCTATTATAACCACTATGAAGGGACAGTCCAGCAACAGCAGTGTGCCACAATGACAAAAGATAATACAACCTTGGAGTATAACACAGCAGGATATCAATGATATGTCATTACCACATGTGTAAGACAGGCTTACTGCTGTAATCCCTATTCCCCATACCTGCATCCTCCTATCTGCATCCTGTTATACACAAAAAAGTTACATACCTGGTGGAGTGCAGTACTCCTCTGTTGAAATGTGCTACTAATAATGTTTTGCAAAGGAGTGCTCTGTGTGAGTAAGGTCTCATACAGAATGGTTCCCCATAGCCAGCTACCTTCCTTTTAAACATGCTCCCCATCAGCAGGTTATTACCTCTAAACCAATCTGTGGTTCTGAAATGCTAATTGCAGCCTAAACAGCTGAATTGCACTATCATTAGCCAATGACATACAACCACTGTGCAATATATAAGGCCTTCATGTAAACCTGGGGCCCTTTCTTAGCTGTTGAGATGGACACTACCGGAGTGAGGATACTACATTGTCACAGAGGGTAGGTCTATAGCAGAAACCTTTACATAGAGCTGTGTGTACCACAGGCTGCAGCTGCTGCTGCAGGTAGTAGACATAGGCAGAGAGTGTGAACTCTTTGGAGGACAACAAGCTGTAGATGTAGCTGTGTTAGCTCTGTCAGCCTTGTTGTAGAGGCAGTGCCTGGATGAGGGTGCCCTTTACACTCCAATTAAGGCATGTGTTTATGGTATGTATGTTAGGCAACTGTGTCAATAACTGAGTACTAGGTGACATATAGTACTGCTATACGGCTATGTGAAGTGTGCCCCTACCTGCAGGCCTGTGACTTCATGCACTGAAAAGCAGTTATTTAATTTGCAATGTTTTGTGTGGATAAGTGATCCAATTAATTGCTGTCTTCAAGGTAATGTAATTGAAATGCAGCACAACACTGGATTTGAACCCAGGACTGTGTGTTCCAAAATGTACTGTATGCAAGTCATTTAACAGACTGAGCTACTGAGTCACTGCTACAGTGGGTGTATTTACAAGATATATGTGTACACATACAGGCTGTGACAAACATCTTCTACATCCATCAGTATGTGCATGGCTTTATATGGATGCATTTCTACACCAGAGTCCCAGCTGAACAGGTATTTTACCATTAATGTCTTAGCAGGTGACTTTCTACATGTTGCTGATAAAAGGGCACATTACCTACTATCACAGGCCTCAGTTACATCCATCATCATGTCTTTGGCTGTCTAGTGGTGTACTATTGCACCAGAATCCAAGGTACACTCCCATTTTTTCCATTACTTTTTATTCCAGTTTGCATGGTGTGGTGCAGCACACATCTCTGCTGAAGCACACCTAATGACTGTATTTGGCAATTATTATGTTTTGTTTAAACCAGCTGTTTAAGTAAGATTTGTGTGGTGTGGTGGCATAATGCAGTGTGCTGCAGGTGTGATGGGCTCGGGTTTGAAATATGGCAGAGATGTTTATTTTGTACATGTGACTTACAATGTTAGAAACACATATACTCATTATACTTGTATTTAGCTGAGCTTAGTGAAGTTGGGCAATGTGTGTGGCCATGGTGGTGCAGCGGTTAGCATTGCCACCTCACAGCAAGAGGTTCTCCAGTTTGATCCTCGGCTGGGATGCCTTCTGTGTGGAGTCTGCATGTCCTCCCTGTGGTCGTATGGGTTTCCTCCGGTTTCATCCCAAAGACATGCTGTAGGTGGATTGGACACTCTAAATTGGCCCTAGGTGTGAGTGTGTGCATGTGTGTGCCTTCTGTGGAAGGTTGGGTGCTGATCTGGCAACTCAACACTGTAAAACTCCACTGTCAATCATGAGCAGACAAGTGATCTGCTGTGGCGACCCCTAACTGGGAAAAGCCGAAAGAAGAAGAAGTGAAGATGGGTGACGTGGTGCGTTGCACAGCTCCACAGTAAAAAATATAAAGAAAAGAAAAAAGGGGAGATATTAAAGTGGTGAAATAGGGGCAAGCATGGGGAAAAACATATTGAAAGGCAGGGATAGATGTGCAGGAAGGCTTTACGAAAGAACCATAGCTATCCATTTCTTGTACAGCAACAACTGTGCACTTTGACAGATTTGTAGATGAATTTGGATTTTCAAACCACAGAGAGAAGGCTGAGGACAACATTACTGGGTTGTCAAGCCAATTTGACTGAATTACACATGCCCAGTGGACACGTGCAAAATGGAGAGCTATGTATGGTATTTAAGGTGAGAGTGGAATGTTGGGGAAGGGACATAGGTACATGTGGGGGAGGTAAGATGGGTAGGTGAGGATGCATTTGCAAACAGACAAGACAGGCATGACAGCAGACAGGGGGAGTATGTGACACATTAAGGGGGTGAACACCTTGGACAGGGAGGGTGTTGTGAAATCTGAGTCCCATGTGCCTCCAGACGGCAGCAGCATGACTCACGTCCCCACCCATGGGAATGTTGACACTGTTCCATCACTGCCCCAAGGGTAGCTGTGCTGGAGGCTAGGCACCAGGGCATGGCTGCCCCACCAGGGTGGCCAGCATGCCCTCAAACTGGCCTGGTGTTGGTCATAGCCACAATGGACTATCCTGCACAGCAGGACCGGTAGCTCATCCTGAGTGACTACTCTTCCTCTGCCACCACTCCCAAAGGGAGACTGGGCCCCATCCCCTGGGGTGGTACTACCCAACACAGCAGGTAGTGCAGGGGCAGCAGAGGGAGCATCACTGGTGTGGGCCCCAGATGTGCTGGGACCTGGTGCCATAGCTGGTTGAGGCAAGGTAGGGGGATCAAATGGAACTGGCCTACCTTGATGTGCTGTGGTAAATGAGGTAAAGCAATAAGTTACTGTTAGTAACAACCAAACCATTGTCAGTATTAACAGAATGGAACATCATATTTATTAATCCAAATATATATTAATATATATTATGTACAACATTAAGTAACATAACAGTCAGTATGGGAACAGCATGCTAGTGTGAAGTAAACTCTAAGGCCAACAAAACGGTTAGTTTTATGTTAATATTGAATCATAATAAAGCATAACAATAATCAACCACATTTTCCAAAATACAGTTAAATTATGTTAATATTAATTCATAATAATATATTACAATAATGAATAAATGAAGATAAGGGGTGGGGAGAGAGAGAAGAACATTCAATTAGTGAGACTGCAGACAATATCGCTGACAACACTGAACATACATACTTCTACAGGTGTGTACTGACAGTTGTGATTACAGTCACTATAATTCTCCTATAACCAACAAACAAACACTAACCACTAATTAAACTCATGGTAAAAATACAAATACAAATCATGCAAGCAGGTAGAGCGGAGCCAGCCATGAAAGAAGGAGCAATATCATCCAGACCAGAAACCTATAACTAATGGAGTAAACAAGAGCCTCATTATTGGTACAAATCTCTTTACTTTCATACTTCTCCAGAAAAATAAAGTGCATCCAGCAATAAGACTTAGATGGAGACTTTTTGAGGTTATCCAAATCAGTGGATGAGCACTGCTAGTCAGCAGAAGTTTTAGAGAAACTGGAAAAAAGTACCACTAAGGGTAGATGTACAAACAAAGACTACTATGTCCTTTGGAGAGGGGAAATTTCTTGTTAGCAACAAGGCCCACATTTACTGGACTGGAATGAAGTGAAAGGTGTACTGTTCATCTGCATTGTTAAATATATTAAGAAATGTTGTAGGGGTAGTTGGCTACAGCATAGAATGATATTTGGTAAATGTGTTTTTTTCTGTACAATTGTTGTACATAGCTTCATAGGTTCATAGGGGTGTACTAGGCTAACAACCACTGGGACCTTTTTAAGCCTAGCCATGAGACCCAAATCACTGATAAGTCCTGGTACCCTTGATAAGAGTAAGCAGAGCCCTGGGGGATGAACCATTTATAGGCTATCTGTGTCTATTCGAGACATAGGTGCCAAACAAGGAGGAATTTCCTGTTCCCCATCCAAATGAATGAGTTACACTTGAATTGTGTTAGGGAGGAACTCTGTTTCCCATGTATGGGGAGCCTGTTCCAGAGAAGAGGTAGTCTCTGGGATGAGTCCTGTCTCTCTCCAGCTGGTCCCATTTATATCACAGACAAGCTTTAAATCTCTAGAATGGGTAATTCTGGTGCTGTTTGTTTTGCAGATATACTGGAGGTCCGTCAGGTTTGGCTCAGACAATCCCTTGTATCCCAGGCATAGATCTCACCTCAACAGCCTGTAGGAGACAGATTACAGGGATAGGCTTTTGAGGTGGTCTGCTTCGGATATGTTACTTATGCCCTGTATTCTTTTAGTGAGAAACCTCTATGGATGTTCCAGTTGTTGCATGGGCCTGGTTAGGTACTTACCAAGGGGGAGGGGGCATTGTACTCAATGATAGGTCTGATAAATGCTGAATACAATTGAACAATGACCTCCTTGGACCTAGATGCCATATATTCATTTATAAGTTGCACACCATAAAATTATTTCCTAACTAATGTAGAAACATAATGGTCAAAGGCTAGATTAATGTCTATGTGTGTGTTCTCAAGTCCCTGATTATTGGGTCGAGTCTTAGGGGTGTGTTGTCAAAATTATAGCTATCAGGAGTGGATGCCTTCTGGAAGGATACTGTTATGCATTTCTTGGCATTCAGTTTTAGTCCATGGCTCTGACAGAAGTTTTTTGTCTTTGTCAGCCTTTCCTGGAGAACATTAGTGTAGGTGGGGGAATTCTATGACTGCTCCTAATTTGCAATAGTCTGCAAATTTGGTTAACCAGAGGCCCTTGACTTTGGCTTTGACTTCAGAGAAGTAGATGCCAAAAAGAAGCAGACCCACGACTGATCCCTGAGGGAATCTGCTTGTGACTGGCCTCCTTGTAGAGGTGGACTCCCAAGTTCTAACTTCTTGAGTCCTATCTGTGAGCTAGCTGGCTATCCACTGGGTGACACTTAAGTTTTATACCTAAACTCTTGAGTTTGTCAACAATGTCTGAGTGAAACATTGTGTCAAATACCTTGGCCAAGTCAAGGTAGGCAGTATGAACCATTTTGCTCTCATCCATTGTTTTGGTGACCTTCTCAAAGAAGTCCACCAGACTGAGTGGGCATGACCTGCCCTTGACAAAACCAAACTGGGTGGGGTCCAGTGCCTGGTGATTTCCTATGTCATTATTGATTATTTCCATGACATTTCTTTACAAGGTTTGGCATATGAGACTAGTGAGACTTATGAGCCTGTAGTTTCCAGAGTCTGTAGATGGCCCGCCTTTGTGCAAAGGGATGATGATTGCTATTCTCCATTATGAGACAAGAAGCCTGTTTGCATGCTGCAGTTAAACAGTGATTCCAGAGGGTCTGATAGGTCATGTTTCATGCTATTTATAAGGCAGACTGGGATATTGTCTGGGCCCATAGATGCAGTGCTTTTCACTTTAGAGAGCATTGAGGACATGTACTCTAGTGATAGCAGGGGGATTATATTTGATGGTATTTCCTGAGGGGACGCAGAGGGGGAGAGAGAGGGGTAAAGTTAGAGTTCAATTTTTCTGCCAATAGGTTTGTTATATCTTCTGGCTTAGTATAGTTAGATCCATTAATAATAATAACATAACTGTGTATTGGCTTTGAGGTTGTGGATATAACTAAATAATGCATTGTAGATGCCCTTGGCCTGGGAGGCAAAACTTACCTTAAATTTGACTTTGGTAGACTTTATTTGTCCTGTGAGTTGTTTGATTAGTTTAGTGAGAGTGGTTTTATTCTGCTGGGTGAACATCTCCTAATTTTTGACACGTTTTTTCTTCTTTCTGTTGTACAGCCTGTTGATGTTTTGCTTCCACCAAGGTGGCTTATTTTTTGAGTTAGTTCAGTACTTAGTCCAGGTGGGTATAGCTGCCTCTATGTAGCTATTATCATGCTTGTATAGGGTTTCTGTCAAAGCAGTGTTTTTGGGACTGGGGGCCTTGAAGGTTTGCCAAGTTATTACTTAATATTAGGAAGTTAGCCTTATAGTGGTTCCTGAGCAGTCCAAGGTTAGCTGAGGTTCCAGATTTTATTTTTACTTTAAAGGAGACTGTTTTGCTGTCTAACCTTACCAGATAGGACACTACATTGGGGGTGGGGGTTGGGGGTTGCAGTGCTCTCCCATATTACTGAGGTCCAAATCCATTATGTTTGCTCCTCTGGTTGGAGTATTAGCAACCTAGTTTGTGTCTTCAAAATGAAGGAATATTTGTGCCTAAATGTTTGGTGCCATATATGATTAGTAGTGAGTTAATAGTGAGGTAATTAAAGGCACCCATTAATATGGTATTGGGTTGGATGGTAAGTGTTTCCAATAAGCTTAAATATGTGTTATGGATTTCCTGTGTCACAGAGGGGGACTTATAGTTTGCAAGGAAGTGCTTATCATGATTTGAACATGGAGAGGCTCATAAACATCATCCTGCCTGACCAGCCTTGAGGTATATTTATTTCTGATGTAAATCAAGAAACCTCCACCTTTAATCCCTGCCTGTGTAGTAGCTGGTCTAAATGTTTGAAAGACATTACAGCCTAGCAGTGCTGGGGTGCTCTACAGCTTTAAACAATGTCTCAATGACTGCACAGACATTTGCATTTTTTAGGGTGAGGAGAGCTTGTAGGGAGTAGAGTTTCTTGTTTGGATTCCTAGCTTTGAGCTGCAACACCTTTAGATTTTCTTGGTTTTGATTTGCTATGTCAGAATTATTTTCAGTTTGGCATTGCCTAAAAAAGGCACTATGGGGGAAGACAGTGTTTTAGCTAATATTCGAAAGCCTAGAGTGGTGAGGTGTAGACCATCCATGATAATCATGTTTTGCATATCTAGAGTTCATGCCATTTTTTTCCTCCACAGCAGACATGAAGGATAACAACATACACATGGTGAGAATATTTTGTATTATAATTCCTTATCTGCCCTTCTTTCTTTATGGCATGGTTTTTATTCCTCTCAGTCTCCATGACTGAGTACACAAACTATCCTCAGCTTATGAGTCTTTAAATGTATAAGCATTTGTTTGCTGACCCTCCTTAATATGATGGCAAGTTCTGTCAAGCCTCTTTCAGTTTCTACCCTAGATAGTGGGCATATTAAGTGTACTATTCTCCTTTGTTTCCCCCTATTTCTTCTCCTGGTCACAGATGCCCTTCGGAGGAAACTGCCATGGCTCTTTTTGCAGCCTTATTATTTATTTATTTATTTGACATTTGTTTATCGGGGTCATCCAACTGGGCATAGCCTTTTTTCAGTGGAGGCCCGGGGTGAAAACCTCCAGTTAAATCATAACCAAAAGATGTAACAGTAAAAATACATAAAAGTATTTGCAAGAATATTACAATATAACATCAGTAAGGATAAAAGGTTACAGCTCATCACAAAAGCTTACAATAAAAGGACAAGGTAAGAAAAAGAAGAATTTTAGAAACAGACAAAGTAAAAAGAAGTAATAGTAAGAATAATACTTGAAGAAAGAATGATAGGGGAACAGACAAGGAAGAAGAAGGAACATAGAATTGACTGGAGTGTAGCAGAAAAAAGAAGAATACAAATACAATACAATATATAATATATATATGCATTGAATACAAATGAAAATATGCACAAACAATAAGGTAATCCTTAATGTATTTGTTGCTCTGTTGGATATATTTATAGGGTTAAAAGGAGTGAGCAATAGCCCAGTATACTTTTGTGTGCCCAGGTGAGGCAACTCTGCAGTCTTAAGTGTGCAGCTAATCCACTTAAACAGCCTCCAAGGTCCCCAGTATCTGGGCATCAATGTGTTACACCCAAGGAGGATGTCTCTTCATTCCCTAACCCAGAGGAAGCCCTTGAAAAAGAGTCTGAAGGGCAGCTATAGCTCAGCAACTTACAACAGATTCACAAGATGGGTACTAAAAGTGAACAATGACATGTAACCCCTAAAGTGTAAATCTCCTTTTTTGGAATGGGAGAGGTTGTGCCCCTCCTATAAGTGAGTGATCCAGATACTTAAAAGAGAGGGAGCACTCATAGCATGCCTTCAGGAGACCAAAATGAAGGTTAGAGATACCACCAAAGTACAAACCAGAGAATTTCATCTTTTAGATCACAAACCGGACGGGGGTTGGGAGGAGTAGGATTATTAATTACTGATTGATTATTGAAGCAATTAATCTATTAAGGATTGACAATGGCAGATGGATAATTTGGGAAGGCCTCATTAATAAAGAAAAATGGTCTTTTAGGAGCATTTAAGCCCCTAATAATGATGATAAATAGTGTTTCATATCTTCCTCTCAGTTTGATATAATTGGTAGGACAAATACAAGTATCCTAGTGAGAGATTTTAACATAGCACTTGATGTATCTAAAGAAATACATTTTAATAAGCAAGAATATAACAGGAAGAGCTAGATGGTCCTCAAAGACTGGATGTCAGGTCAAATATAGATTGATATTTGGAGGTAGTTCCACCTGGACAACTTCTCTCAGTCTTTCTCTACAGACCTAATGTAACAAAGTAGCAGAATAGACTTTATCTTAATCCCACCCAAATTGTGGCACAGAATGCATAGCCCTGCTGTTCATGAGTTAATTTTATCAAACCATGCCCCAATCTCTCAATTTGTTAATTTAGAATAACAATGTGAGAGTAATAGGATGTTGCGAGGCACATTTCCAATGGAAACACCCTGCACATCAAGATACCTTGAAAAACATTCTATTCGATGTGTTTCCAAAGAATAACACTAGAGAGGCCATCACAACATGAGTCTGGTGGGAGAGGCTGTGATCAGCAGTGACTTGTTTGAATATGAGATCTCAAAGTAGAGAAATACCACTGTAGAAAAATGAGAGAACTAAAACTAATTCCTGAGTAGCTAATGATTGCAGGGATATGAGACACTTAAGAGACTCGGGAATGCATTTAGAAATGGAGATTAGTATGTTAGAAATCTCTAAAGCAGAAACAGAACTTATGCAGAAAGGACAATTCTTGTGGCTTAACCAAGAAGTTAACCTTAAATACATTGCTTATCTCTTTAATCAATGGACCCTTAAAAGAATGATGTCGCAGCTCTGGGACTCTAATGGGACAGTACTCACAAATGAGGAGTCTATTAGGGAAGCCTTTAGATCTTGGTACATAAATCTGTATATTGCCTGCAAGAATAGTAGCTCCCAAATGTGGGTATTTTCTACTACTAGGTTACATCCCTTGGTCCAGTCAGACATATGGAAATTGTACTAAACTATTTACAGATTCCTAGATTTATAGACTGTTACTATGTTAATGACTTGGGCAGGGAGCTTTGTAAGCCCAGCCACATTTTCTCATAAGAATAATTATGTCCTTTATTCAAACAGGACATTGAGGGCTAGGTATTTATGAACTACCTCTGTCCATAAAGGACATGAGTGCCAAACCTAGCATGAATTTTCTATTACCCATCTGCTGGTCTAGGTTGTAATTAAATTGGGTAACAAATTAACTCAGTAATTCAAAAAGGTGACCAACTCCCACAGACCAAGGAAACTTTTTGACAGACTCTACAGCTGAGGGAAATGGATATACATTATGTTTCCTTGGTCTGTGGGAGTTTGTTGTCTTTTTGGATTACTTGGTTTTATTGATTGCCACTGCTTGACCTTTATAACAGATGAACTCAGCTTCACATGAATGAGAAGCCTGCTCCATATGAGGAATAGTAAAGCCTACTTGTTAACCAGGTAGGCCCACCAGACACACAGTTCCTTTGCAGGGGCAACCTAGAAGCAATAGCTGGTTAAGGGGCTTGGTCGGGTTACACATAGGCAGACATTTTTTTTTTAGGGTTGTGTTTATCATTGTTCTGAAAGTTATCATAGTACAGTTTTTTGTCTTCGTTTATTTGCATTTTAGTATGATTGTGAAGAATTCTGAAGTGTTCAAGGTATTTTTGTCGTTCTTTCCATGCTTTTTCTCTATTCTGCGTTAGCATTCCACTTCTTCAAAAAGCAGACTGTATGTCTAGTTTACACTGTCAAGGATCTGAGTACTTCAAAATCAGCTTTGCTGCCTGCTCAACAGAGACATAATGTACCCTGGAATGGTCCTTACTGATGAATTTATTAACTGAGTACCCCACAGAGAATGAGAGGTGATGAATTAACTGAAATTTTCCCTCTTTCTTTTTGGGGACCAAGCCTATGGGAGATATTTGAAATTGGGCTAAGGAGCGTAAGCAAAGTGGCCAATTACTCTATCTGCACCTACTTCTTTGGCTATTAAACTGGATGCTACATCTTATAAACCTTTCATAAAGGCAAGCTTTTTAACTAGTCTGGAACCAAGTGGCACTGAGGAACCAATTTCAAAACCCATTGCAAAACCACTGATAAGAAAAGCTGTTTTCTGACTATAGGGGTAACCTGATATGAATTGGAAGCAGTTTATCTAGCTTGATAGGACAGTGGAAAGGTATGTGAATACGCTTGTCAGACATTAAATCCGAAGCCGTAAAAAAGGCTGTTTTCCCCTGACCTGGCCATTCTGGAGTGGGTTTGTAGCACAATCTTGATGAAGGGAAATGTTGTTAACTGAAACTGAATTATATCAATGTCCAAAATCGGCAGTGTGTTCCCATTTTCAGGCAAAGGAGGATCAACATAAATATCTCACAAAAATATCTGTTCTTACTAAAGGCAAGCTGTCTTAAAGTCATACTCCCAAGTAATTTAAACTATAACCAAACATAGCAGCACATAACCAGCAGGTGGCAAGAACTGCATATTCAATTCTCTGCCTAGATGCACATTTCTTTGACAAGTTCTGGGTGTACTACTGCCGCAGGCATTCCTGAACCACTCTGACTTACCTGGACTAAGAGTTTTCTCCCCACTCCAGTCAACTACTCATACAAAAACATTCACTGTACCCAGAGGGGAGTGGACAGAAAACACAAACATCATCCTCCTATGTCCCATCTCAACCTGTACAACCACAAACACACCATGGACCAACCAGTGACCAGAAAGGGAATCACATCAACTTCTTAACTACAGATGACAACAACCCCAACCAGTATGTAAAAAAGCACACCCATTCCAGACACAGACTCACCATTCACTCCGGAAGTGTAACTCTATCACAACAGTCATGACCACAGCAAACCCAAAATAGGGCTAAGCACGGGAAGAGCTCCAAACATTGCTCTTACAAACTAGAAATGATCAAAAACCCAATATGTTGCTCTGACAAGCATCACCAAAGGATATGAAGTCTGAAGATCAAAATGATTGTCATTATTTACTGACCACCCATTCAACATTTCAGCAAAGATTCTCCCCTTCAATGAAGAGACAAATTCAACCATAACGTTACATCTGGACACCCTAAAATCCTGACAGAACACTCATCCAATTTATACTAGTCAACAAGTAATATACATGCCTAACTGCTGTGAAGCCTACAAGTCAGATTCAACCACCCCCAATATAAAAAATGTACACCTTCCCGGTCTCTATACCAATCAACATAACACAAAGTTGAACCCCTAGATACCAAGCAGAATGACCACCCAGGAATTCCGTCTCCATTTCCTCATCTGTTCCTTTTTTTAAATTGTTTTATTTTTTAATCACAGATAAAAATCCCTATAAATAAAAAGTAAATAATAATAACAAATTAATAAATATTAAACAGCTATACTACCAGGGATGACCAAAGTCCTCTCCTGATGGCTGCATGATGACTCTTCTCAGATGTCCACAATTCTCAGTCTGCTGAGCCAGTGACTCCCTCATCATCGAAGGACCCTTAAACAGGGACAGCTTACCATGCCTCTTCCAGCTTGGCCTGCGCTTACTGGTAAGCCTTTATTATTTACTTAATAGACTAGGCTATAGATAGTTTGATGATCTAAAGCCATATAACTCATCCAGAAGACAACTAAAATGCAACAAATGTTTAAAATCTATAAGAATGATTCAGTGCCTTAAAAATATGCAAAAGTAACATTTATAGCATGAAAATATGAAAACAGCATCATCAAGAATATAGCTACCTTGGTAAAGAATATGATATCACCGGACCGAAAAATAGTGTATTTTATTGGAATCGATGAAAGGTCATGAACAAATGATTAACAAATATTAGTAAGGAATATTTAAGAATACTGGCACTAATAGTCAAACCTCCTTTGGCATTTAAGAATAAAATTCAAGCTGTAAATCAACTTGCCCTTTCTGTTTGAACTTAGAGTTCTGTTTTGATTGACTGACCTCCAAAGTTTTGGATCACTTGGATATGGTATAGAAAAATACTTCTCACCAGTAAAAGCCAGCTTTTGGCAGGATTATATATATCCTTTGATCTTAAAAATACATAGACCTCATTGAAACTGACCATATGTAGAGTTCTACAACTGTAGCACTACATACATATTTGTTAGTGTCATCAGATCCAAGCATAGGGAAAGGTCTAAAACATGACGCATGAAGAAAACAAGGCTAAAATGGCATCATTACCCAAATTAGAGAAAACATTTCAAAAGGAGTTTGATATAGAAGCCCAACTAGAATTGGATAAAAACTGGTGACAAAAGAAAGGTCAAAAAAGGAAATTAGAAACTCCACAAATATAGTCAACGTGCTAATGTTGTCTACACCAAATAAAGATAAGACTCTTGTGAATAATTATAAACTTAAATCTTGGCTGCAGCAGGGTTTAAACATATATGCAAAAGTGTTAGCAAAGACAATACTTAATTTACTAAGAGGTTTAGTATCTTATCTGCAGCAGAGATTCAGTGAATGTAGGCTCAGATCAAAGGTGGATATGATTGCTCATGCAAAAATTATGTATACTCACAATTTAAAAAAAAACAAGAAGAAACTTCACAGTGTGGATTGTGTGATGTTCACTTCCTAAATTATGCTTTTTATACTTACAGTTTAAATGCAGAGACAGTGCTAACTGATTTAAAAAAAAACATGTGGCCTGATTATAGAATATTTATTTGACATTTTCTGGAAGTAATGAACTTTCTAGAAATATTTATTTCACAATATGAATTCTTGTACAACAACTCCAAAGCAATAGTCTCAAACATGGATGTTTGTCAGCTATGGTAACACTGACCAGGTATATGAGGCAGGGATGCCCCCTTCCACTCTTTTGTTTGTTATAACTATGGAATTCTTTATCTACTACTTAAATATATGCATACCATGAGTTTCAACCCACTATGGGACCCTTTAGTCTCCTTGTGGTTTGCCACTAACTATGTCCTGTGGCTGTCCCACCCAGAGTAGCGTAGAACTCAGTGAACAAAAAAAAAAAACATAAATATTTACTTTGTCAAGTGTTAGGACTATATTAGAGGGTTCCCAAGATGGTCTAAGGGAAAAACAATGTTGAGAGATATACATCTTTAGGGTTAATCATGACTTATAAGCCAGCATTATTTATAGACACTAATGCAAAAATGGTGTACGACAGTTTGAGGAATAAAGTCCTGGGATGGAAAAAAAGAAGAAATTAATTTTTTTTGCTACATTACAAATAATCAAAATGTATACGCTTCCTAAAATTATTTTCTTGTTATGACATATCCCACACATTCATAAATCAAAGTATCTAAACGAGTTTCAGAGATTACTATCAGCTTTCTTTTGTATGAAATGGATCCAAGCATGTGGAGAAGAAAGCTATTTCTGTCTGAAAAATATAGGTGTTGGCTTCCCTGATTTCAAAATTTTTCATGAACTGCCAGATAAACATCAATATCTCAGAGTAAGATTACACCCCAGACTGTCCAGGGTGCTGTTAGAGAGTCTCATACTGTAGGAAATATGGGGAAGTGATCTAAGATCTCATTGTACTAATGTATGGAGCTTAGGAGGATGGGAGAGATGGCTTAAAACAAGGTTTTGGACTGGAATGTAGCTGAAATGGAAAGAATTTATTGGAGACAAATATGGGGAACCACCTCTGTCCTGATTGTAGGGCTTACAATTTCATGGTAGGATGGGTTGTGTAAGGAAAATATTTTTAATGGATTGTTTGGAATCTGAAGAGGAATGTATTGAAGGATTATAACTCATCTTGATCTGTCAATCTAGGACATGGATTTACGTGGTGGCAATATCTACAAATTAAGGATGCCAGTAAGCAAAATAGAGGATAAAATCTGGAAAGATGAGTTACTCCACTGTGTGCAGAACAGTACAGTTATTGGAGGTACCTGAAATGAGGGTTACAGTTAATCAATTTTGCAAAAAAGGAAACAATATACAAGAAAATTATTTATATGTGATAAGAGAGAGCTGGACAGTGGTGGCTAGTCACTTCAAATCATAGGGGGGCTGCAGGAGACAGCTAAATGGGTGGGGCAAATAGGAAAGGGTGTGGCCAACTAGAAAGGGTGGAGCTATGCTCAAAACCACAACAACTGGAACTTTAATTAAATATGCTGTCCTGGGTACCAAACTTTTATTACTAGAGTCCAATCAAGACAAAATAAAATGTAGAAGAAAAAAAATATTTCAATGCATCGGCTACATGACAGCTTACTTAATTTTAGATGGAAACAAAAAGATTGTGATGCATGAAAAAATAAATAACTTTTTAAATACATTACTGGAATGCCAGTCAAAATCAAGTATATCAAAAACAAGCAGCATTCAATTCAAACCACTTCTCCTTCCACTGCAGTTCTAATTATAATTTATATTCAGCTTTATAAAAGTGCCAAGTAACATGCTGAAAGTAGCAATCTCTGTGATACCCCACTTGTAAACATTTTTCTTATCCAAAAAAGACCTGCTGCCTAACAACAACTATCTACTTGTTTCATGGGGAAAACATGATCAAAGTAAAAAATGAACAGCAAACAAGAAACAAGCTCAATATAAATTGCATAAAGGATTACTGCACAGGTTATGGACCACATGTGATAGAGTGGCATTCTGTTTAGTTTACAGGTAAAGCCTGCAAAGATGACTGCAAGTCTCCAACAAATGTAATGAGCTTCTGAAAATACTATAATCCTGTCCTTTATTACAAATGCTGTCATATGCATTTCAATACCTAAGGCTTATATGTTATCTAGTTATGTAAATATTCTCTGCATGGGAACAACAAAAAGGCTTTCAATGTTGATAATTCTTTAACAGTATGCTTATTAAAGCTTACTTGCATCTTACAATCTCAGACAAGTTTGCCTGATGGTCACTAAAGCATTGGTACTTAAACACAGAGCAACAGAGCACTGCAACAGCATGCATTTTTTGAATAATAAGAAGCATAAATTAACACTATAAAAATATGACAGAAAACTAGAACATTTTGCAAAATCAAGGACAGATGAAAAGCCGCTGTCGTACTTGTGTCTACCTTGGATGGGGAAATACTCTGCACACTTACACTGCATAACTGCTACTTGACTTGCTTGGACACATCTAGAGTTACTACATGGGGGAGTGGGATGTAACAAGTATGTCACAATTTGAAATGTTTATGGCTGACGGTGATTGCTCTGATCATACCTCTCAACCTCAGAGCAAGAAATCTGGATAAAGCCATACATGGAAGTGGGACAAAGGCCCAAAAATAAGGACAAATTTTAAATATTTATCTTATAAACTTAGAAAGATAATAGAACAGTAGTAGGTCTTGCATTACTATGAATTTTCTGAAGGGTATGAAATCTGAAATTAAAATGTCTGTCATTATTTTCTAAGTTTAATCTTTAATGATTTGCCACTAATTTGCCAGAAAAACACAATTTTATGAAAAATGGACCAACAATGTGATGCAAAAATATAAAATTGCCACACAATACAGCTGAGAACCTGTCAAAGAAAGGACACTTTTTTAATATCAGTACTGTTAACTTGAGCAGCTGACAAAATAAGAGAATCTACATGCATTTCTGAAATAAAAGTAATCTATAACTCTGATCATTAGTTATTTATAATTGTAAACCCGCCGCGTTTTCTTCCAAAATTGACATTTTGTGGAGGGATTATTAGGGGCAGAGCAACATTTTGAGCCAGGATTGGGGACAGTTGAGAGGTTTGGATATTCCTAATTCTATAAAACAATTTATTTGCACATACCTCTCAACCTCTTAATGCAGGAAATCTGGACAAGGCCAAATATATTGGGGGAACATACAAACAGTGCTAAGAATTGCTCTTGTATAAACCTAGTTGATAGAATAACAGGTCTTGCTTTAGCATGCATTTTTCTGAAGGTTATGAAGTCTTAAACTCAATGTCTGTCATTATTTAGTGACTTCATTCCTAAATGATTTGCCAGAAAACCACACATTTTATGAGGAACAAACCAAAAATAAGAAGCAAAAATCTATTAATTCTGCAAAAATCTGGATAGTTGAGAGGTATAGTTCAGCCAGGGTGTCTTTGACTTTGCTGCACTTCCCCCCTCACAAAATCATGGTTGAATGGAGCCTCCCCCCTGCAGCCATTCCAATGTCCCATTACTTGGCTATTTTGCCCTATTTACCATACACACTGTAATGTGCATACTGCTTTACTTCTGCGATGATTTGGATTTCATTTGAAAATTTTATTTTTCAGTTTACACCACAAACACTAATACACATCTACTAAACAAAGCATTGCAGTCTCACAATGAAAATAGACTTAGCATTAAATCTTCTCTGCCCTTGAAACTCACATTCATTGAAACAGTATTGAAACCCACATTCAAAGAAAATACATTTGGCTAGTGGCAGATAAAGATTAACTTTGGGCTGTTTTCAAATCATAGGCCCCTTGCACATGAATACATGTGTTCTTTGATACACCTTCCTGATTGTATTAAATTATATTCCTTGTATAATACAATATAGTTGTTAGAAGGTGCTTTAAATTTATTGTTTTGAACATTTTTTCCAGTAAACAATGAAACAAAATGCAGGCGCCGATAATGAGAAAACTGCCCAATTCAGAACATTTCCATCATAAAAGTCTACTCAGACATCTACAATCCACCAGTATCAGTAAATATGTACAATCTCTGAAAAAGGAAAAGTCATCTAAATAATTCCACATTAAAGAGATCTGTAACTAATGAAGAGGTTGCTGCTAGCAAACAACTTTATATTTCATTGTTTCATCTACAAATAAAGTGCCTGTTGCCCTTGAGGATTAAATTGCCTATGTTACATTAAAAATGATAAACTAGCAATATTGCAATATGGAATGAATGGCAAACTGATAACAAGTTCATAGTTACTAGGTATCTTCATCAAAAAGGACTGCAGCATCCACCCCTTTACAACACAGCACAGTATCAGCAATGCATCTACATACTGTGGGAGTAGAACCCATAGCCTTCTACATCAAAAGCAAGTACACTACTTGTTGTTGTATTAACAATGCAAGGTGACTTGGCATAAGCAGCACTAAACTTCTCTTCCCCTGCAGCTTTCAACTCCTTGTAAAATCTACTTGACACTCAGCTGTATATTTGAACTTTGCAGTACAAGAAATCTGAAAAAAAAAACAAAATTTATTGGGGGGGGGGGCAAAAGCCCAAAAAACAGGGACACATTTTAGACACTGCTTGTATAATCTTGGAAAGTTGCTACTATAAAATGCTGTGCTACTACCACATATCTTACTGCCAAGTCTGGAGCCCAGAACCTTATACAAACTAGTCAGAGCAATATACCACTATGCCAAATCAGCTGTTTTGTGAAAGAAAGGAAGATTGAAACTTAAATGGCTACCATTTAGTGAATTCAGTTCTCACTGTAGCTGTCAACCTCTTAGCACTATACACCTGGAAAAAGCCAATAAAGGGGGAATACAGCCCCCAAACATATTCAGTGAATTCAGTTCTCACAATAGCTCTCAACCTTATCAGAAAAAACCTGGACATAGCCAATAATGGGGGAATACTGTTCCAAAAATAGGGAAAAATTTCAAATATTCATCTTAGAAAATTGCTAGAATAAAAGGTTTTGTGTTACTATGTATTTTCTGAAGAATATGAAGTCTGAAATTCAAATGCATGTCATTTTTATTTATTTAACATTTGTTAACCATAAAGTCTGACTTGAAACAAAAGCCAATTTTCAGCAGAAGCCCAGGGAGAAATACTCTAGACACATGCCTTTGCATGATGGGAGGATACCAGAGCACCCAGAGGAACCCACACAAACACAGGGAGGACATGCAGACTCCACACAGAAAGCACCACAGCCAGGGATCAAGACAGAAAACCTCTAGCTGTCAAGCAACACTGCTACCACTGCACTATGGCATCATCAACTATGCAATGAATTAAAAAAAAACAGAATCCACAGATTTTATGAGAAAAAGAACAGAACAAATATGAGGCAAAAATCTGCACATTTTTCACAAATGGTGGTGGGTAGGGAATTCAGGCTCTTGCTACCTGCACTCAAGATGCAGGGTTCAAGTCTGAGGTGTCCTCTAACCACCACCATGTATCCTGAGTTCTTCAGACACAGCCAGCCTAGCACTTAATGTTATAGGTACTACAACTGTATCATCCGTATCAATCATCCAAATCAAAATACAATAGTAGCTACCACACAAAGGAATGACATAATATTTACAACAGTGAGATATCTTGTGTAAACCGGATGGTGTGTGTGCATGTACTTATGTCATGAGAGCTAAGTAAGAACAGCTCAGAAATAGACATGTACAATAATTCTGATTTCCAGTCACAATTACTATTACAATTACAGTACTCAGAATTACATGTATCAGTGGTGACTGTAGTAGTAGTATCAGTTTTTAGTTTACACTACTATTTTCTGAAGTTCACCTCTCTGCTGTCGGTGTCTATAACCTGCCAGACAGCAAGCAACACACGGGTCAGCAATAGAGCAGTACTAAAGGGCACCATTGTCACCTTCGAACTGTCTAGAATCAAACCACTAAAGCCATTTGCCTGACTATATCACATGATTTTACAGTCTTACAAGCTCCCTCACCATTCCGTTTCCCATGCCTGTTTCAAGTAATTCAAAACAAGGCTAGTGCATTTGTAAACAATTCCGATACAGCTATTGAGTTCATAAATGCTAACATGGAAAGAGCTAAAAATGGTGGCAATACCACACTTTAATCTGCATACTGCTTTCGTGCTGTCTAGTTGGGACAGTAATCTGACAGGCAAATTACTACCTCCCATACAGAACATTGCACATCCGTGTTTACTGGAGCTACCTGCGGTTGCCTCATGCCCCTTAAAGCTACAACTGCACTGCATTTACTAGAAGTTGGGAACACCTTGGTCTGCGGGTTCAGAGTTTGCATAAATATCATAGTAAAATAAAAATAGTCAGTTTTTAAACCTTCAGTTACCTTTCTAAAGTACGGCCAGTTTATTTTACCCCAGTTAGGCTACTACATACTCCCCCATCTTAAAGATGCACACACAGCCCAGCAACAGCCCCCCAGGTAGGGCGCTCTTGTAAGCCATATGTGGGGCGGCTCTGTGCTGATCAATGAAAGTAAACAAACTACAACGCAAAAAGGGAAAGTCACTCCAGCCATGGCCAGATGAAGGGCACACAAGTAGATAGTTTAAATCCCGAGACTAGTTCAGTTTGAGAATGTGAAAAATAAAATGGATGTTCAAACGCTTTGAGGTTAATGTAGTTTACTGATGCACTGATAACCAGTAACCGCTAGATGGGCTGCCGCACAGCCTAATGTCCATATCATAACGAAGATGGTCAACAGTGATCTGAGGAGAAGCCCAGCTCAATGTATACTCTTCCAGCACTGGAATGGACATATATACACACACACACACATACACACACACACACACACACACACACACACACACACACACACACACGCACACACCAAACCTTACCTCTCTCCTGACTGAAGCAGCAAAACTCCATTGTCCGGAACTCGACCGACTTCAGCAAACCTTACCTCTCTCCATTGTCCGGAACGCACTCGACCGACTTCAATGCTTCCCTGCAAGCCACACACAAGGTCCAGCTCAACTTCAATGCTTCAAACTCAACTTACCTCTCTCATGATTGGTCCTGCGCTCCCTGCGAGAGCTTCGATTGGTCCTGTCTGCGGATCAAGCAGTCCGGAGCTCCTCTGTTCTGTGCGGTGGTCTACGCAATAGATTCCTGGGCATCTGCGGGACAGAAAATACCTTCCCTGTATCTGGACTGCTGACTCTGGCAGTCAGAGTTCGCACAGATTCCTGGGCATCTGCGGGGCAGTCTGAGTGTGTCTGCGCATGCGCGGAAGTTCCGGTACTTGTAATTTTTAATTTTTTTTTATTTTATATTTCACAATTTATTTTTATTTTTTTTTTGTTTCTAGGTGGGAGGGCTGCAGTCCTGCAGTCCGATAGCATGAGCCACCCCTGGAGCTAGACGACGGTGTTGCATACTGCAATAGAATGAAAAGCATGGGAGAAAATGATGATCCTTTGCGCATTCAAAAATATTTTGTGGATGATGCAGTTTACTATGTTTAAAATAATTCATGTGTGGCCAAATTCCCCTTTAAGACTGTTTAAATAAAGGTCTGTTTTTGTCAGCATGAAGGCAATGCTAGGCCATAGAAGCAGACTCTGTAAATTGCTTATGCCTGTCCGACCACTAGAATTATGTGGGATATCGTTACTGATAACATATTTTGGTACACAAAAGCAGTTACCAGAGAGGAATGCCATTGGATTCTGAGTCTTATACCTAGCCCACAACAAATTCTAGTAGACTGGGGAACTCTGATCTGGATAAGGATAGTCAGTCATTGTTGGGTTTTATTTTTAGCGTATGAACCCATGAATGAGATGGATTTTGGATGACATTTTTTTAAAGTAATGCAAGTACCAGCTTTTCTGTATAAATAAGATTATAGTAGGTAGGATACATGTCAGTTTCAGCAAGAGGAAAAATGTTATTTCCTTTCCCTAAGTATTCTATATCGGTATGTGAGAAATCTATATAAAACAGTTTGGTCTTACAGAATTGTACAAGTGACCTTAGATGAATAACAAAAAACAAAAAAGGGAATTATGTCAATGTGTTGTTACAAAGAGTAATATCAACTGTAATCCTGTTTCGCATGAAGCTATGGTGATTCCTCTGTTTCACACGAAAATATGATGAGTCTTCTTCAGTAATAAACATTTATTTTAGAACTCTATATTTAATAATGCTGAAAAATATTTAAAGACAAGATAGTGATGGTTATTCTCATTACTGTTGGTTGTGGTGTGGAGTATATTGTGATAACTCTGTATAAAGGATGGGAGGGGGATGGGTTCTGTTATATGCATCAGTAAGTGGGAATGTGGGACTGTTTTCTTATATTGGTTTAGTCAATAATGGCTTTCAGGATATAGCCATGTATGAAGTATAGCTAGATACCATTAGTATTTAAACTGCTTTTATAAATGTTCAATAAAGACTATGATTAAAAAAATGTAGATCAGCCTTTTAAATCTTTAGTTCCTTCAGTTAAAAATCAGGTATTTAGAACAAATACAGGAGTATTTCACCTCTGCTCTTTAGCTAAAGTTAGGCACTATTAGAACCCTGTGTGTTTTTGTTTTATTGTTTGATATTAATATGGAGACTTCTTTTATGATGTTAAAGTTTATGATTTTTATGGTTGTTCTTGAACTCCAGTTAGTATAAAAGAATCGGTATTCACTTTACAGGCACAGTAATGAGTTTATAATCAGTTTATCTATTTAGAAGATGATAAGAGTGTCCAACCTATTTATTTTGCGTTTGTCTTTGTTTAATTTCTCCAAATTCTTAGGTTTTTACACACTTTGATGGGAATGGATGCTATTCCTAAGTCAGAGCATAATTAAAGTTAATTAAATCAGTTTATGGATTATTTAATGCTTATACATGTTAGTTTCAGATGTTATATTTCCTTACTTGAAGTGCAAACATTTTCATTTCATGTTAGTTTCTAATGAAATACCATTTTCTCCCAAAATGTCACAATTTAAAATCTAAAAGCTTGAAAGTAATTGCTTTAAATCATAGGCCCAGAAAAACAACCACTTTCTTAAATGATTTGATGTCAAAGAATATTATAACATCACCTGTATATCTACAGTTATGTATAGTTGTTATATCCTTAGTTATTTTTACTAGATATTTTTAAAATGAAGCAGCCTGTTAATTTTTGAGCATGGGGTTGCTATCTTGAACTATGACAGGGATGAGTAAAAGCTGTTAATTGCAAGTTAATATAGGGAAGTCATTACAGCATACATTACTTGCCTGTAGGTTGGACAGCCAGAAAGTTTTAGATTTCATAATAAGCAGTCAGATGTTAGACACCTATATGTAACAATCTGCTGCTGTCTTTAACAATCTTGTTTTGTTTTTACAAGACTATTTTATAAATAGGTTTACAGTTAACTGTGCATAATAAACAGAAGTTATCCACCATTTTCTGTAGTAATATGCTTTGGATTTATGTGAGAAAATTATTTTATTGTTGTGCAGTTTCAGTGCATGCACAATAAAGAAAACATCTGTAGCAATCAACAAACAATATGCAAATATATATTGTAGTATATTTTATTTATATAGCTGAGTGGCATAAGAACCTCATGACTTCAGTTCTGTTAAAAAAAGCATTCAGTTTACTATGCATTTTACCATTCTAGATAATGTATATAAAAATGTTATGATGGTTATTTAAAACTAAAAATGTAAAGCAAATAATACACGCATACTGATATGCAGCTTCCTGTACATGTAACCTCATATTAATGACAAGATCTCAGAGGAAAATGACCTAAAGAGTATTTATGGATGGGACTGAAGTTTTATTTTAAATAACTGACAGCAATGAGTTATACAAATAACAAAAAAACATCTTTAACTGAAGTATGCAAAAATAAAGAGCTTGAGATTTAAACCCAGTATGACCTGAACTTTTGTATGAGACTCTTCTTGGAAAAAAAAATCTTTCAAGGGTATATGTAATGGAACATGCCTAGTACAGTAAAAGTATAATGCATGTGATATGGGTTCATGTTCTCTTAGTGAAACACATCAGCATCAAACAAAACCCACGATCAGTATTTTCATGAAAGCTAAACTGGCTGCATTAATACAGGTAAAATAATTCTCAATTAAATTATTTAAAACTGTTGCTTTCTGTATCTCTGTACCCTCTATCATACAGATATGCTAAATGCAAAATTACCATAATTTCCAGAAACAGGAAAATGCACTTTAAAACATTTACTTTGCTCTCATCTTTTTCAGGAATTATTAATCCCTGACAAAATATATTTAAAATTGAACCATAAATTAAGAACGAATGAAGGATTGGGGAACTATACCTAAACTAAACAAAACTAAGCTTTATGTTCTATATGTACCTTACAAGTAAATATAGACCTGTATTAGATTGATCTGTTGATACATTCATTACAGGGAAACATTTTAAGGATATACACTCATTTTTAAATCACAAAAGTAGTAGGTAGAAAGAATGGATGACCTGTTTAAAATTTGGAATGTTATTAATCCAAGTTTAAGAAGCACTACAAATTTAGATATATTTAAGATACAGTATGAAGACTTTGTGAAGACAGATGGTATGAGTACTGTGTTTTTCTCACTGCATGAATTTTTATGCTTATTTTATACTCCAAGCAACTATGTTGTCTGGCTTTCTTCCTCTTATCATATGCCATTAAAGTGCCTTTGTACTGTAAAGTACATAATAAGTCAGTTGCTTTATCTTAAACCATGTGCCTTAAGTGATGTCATCTTAAGTCATGTGCCTTAAGTGATATCATATTTATATACTGTACAAACTAGCATATCTTACAAATGTCATGATTGTTAGAGCAATTGAAAAACAAGGACAGTGCCCATATACCTTTGCACCTCATTTTACTAAGACAATCGCTAAATAAAATATGCAGTTAAAATTGTAATTCCAAGTCTATCACTTAAAGGAAGCAGACTGAGTGTGTCAGCTTTCTGCAGCTTTCTGCCAGACTGTCCTTTTCTCTTGGCACTTTTGTTAAATGCAGTCTGCATTCTGAACATAAGCCAGATGACACTACTCGGGTCAATACCGTTCCTCCATGAGGAGACACCAACGCCATGAAGATAACAAATATGTTTCTATTTCCTCCGAAATTTATAGCTTGGATGAATTCATTATCCCTTACTCATCAAAAGAGTTTCCATTTCAGAGATATATAATATCTACATATGATTTACACTTGTATTATTTTAACAAGCGAGCAACATCTAAAAGACAGACATACAGCATGTTTGAATTATTGTTAGAATGATCATGCAGTCACTACTGGTATTAAAAAGACAGGCCAACTATCCTGTATTTAAATTAATTAGTTTTATATTTGCTAAGCATAAAGAATAAAGGGACATATGATCTTGTTTAGAAAATATTCTGTGATACTAGCATTGTGGGCAAAGGTATGCAAACTATATGACAATTAAAAAAAATCTTCACTTATTTTAAGATAATTTTTTCACAAGCCATGGATAAGATTTGAAGAGTAAAAGCTCATTAATCATTTTATGTTGGTTTGACTATATAGTTCATAGCAAAGGAAATCAAACATTCTGTCATTAGAACCACATTTCTCTGAGAAAATATGGAACTTGACAATTCCTGTGATTCAAATGGTTTGGATAAAAGAAACACAATCACCTTTGATCTCTGAAGTTGGTATCAGCGTCCCATTTTTAACAGAAGCTATATATTATGGTGTTAACACAGGAAGTTGTTGTTAGTCATTGTTTATTTATTTATGTATGTATGTATGTATGTTTTCATTCATTCATTCATTCATTCATTCATTTATTTCTTTATGTGTGTATTTAGTCAATTTGTTAACAGGGATGATCTGACTAGGTACATACCTCTTTTCAGCAGTATCCCAGGAAGGAAAGCTTCAGCAGAGCAAAACAGAACAGTATAATAAACAATTAACATTAGATATGTGTACTAAAGAAATGCACTTTACAATCAGTACTTACAACTTTCAGCGAACAAAGATTTCTCTAGTAGCAATAAAAGTTTGAGGGATTCTACGTAGGATCTAGAGAGAACTGAGAGGTAAGGAAAAAGCTAGAAAGGGGAATGGAGGTGAAAAGAGTAGAGAGAGTGGACTAGAGGGGCAGATAGAGAGAAGGAATAGTTATTGGTTGTGTGCCACTAGTCTTATCATGGACTCATAAATCACATTTATGCCACTCAAAATGTAATAAGAGAAGAAAACCTACTGTAGTACCCAGATGTCCTACTTATTTTGTTACTATTTATAAAAATGCAGCATGCATAAATCAGCTGTTTGAATTAGAAAGTATCATCATATATCATAAACACCACTCACTGACACACAAACTGAAAAAAAAACACTCACACACACGCGCATGCACACACACACACACACACACACACACACACACACGCACGCACGCACACGCACACATGCACACACACGCGCACACACACACACACACACACACACACACACATATAAACACACACACATGCAATCAATCATGCAGTCAGAACACACTCCATCAGACAAACAAAATGTATACCACACTTAAATCCTACATTTTGAAATGCAAAACACCTTGGCTAACAAATACATAACTAACACACTCTTCACTCTACCTCACATCAGGAAGGCAGTAATGTGCACAAGTGATGAAAACTTCTTTACTTCCTGACATTTCACACATAAAACAACAAGCACACAGAAACCTTACACTAAAATAAAAATAGAATTTACTTGTGGAGTCTACCCACTAATTACCATAAATGGGGCTTTGCCCCACCTAACTTATATAGACCAACTGTATGGTCACACAGCCATGATCAAAGTAAACCCTTCACTACTTTGGTATAGTCAACTTACCCCAAGACAACTCTAACAACACTTAATAATCCATGCATTCAATAACTAAACAGCCATGCCAGATCACGCCAAGCTGTGCAGTCCACAAAGTACATGTCAACCAAATTGAAATACTGTTGGGATTTATGTGTTCTTAGGTTTAATTTCTGTTGCAATAAGAAAGAAAGGTTCAGTGTAGTTATTTAAAGGAATTCAGAACCTCAAGAGAAAACTGTAGAGTCTCTTTCCATAAAAATCATAATCATACAACTTGTCCCCAAACAAGTGATCAAGAGAATTCTAAAAAGTAACCAAGCTTTCTAACCTTCTTATACTTAGGGGAAAGAATTTCAGAGTCTATCTGCTCTGCATTGAAAAGCTTTCTTTTTATTAGTTGTATTAAATTTTGGAAGATTTACAAGGAAACTATAACTCTTGCTAACAAATGCATGTTGTTTGAAATCCACACACAGCACTAATGTAATAGCTTAATTCTCATGTCACCTACAGATGTGAATCAGGTCTCCCTAGATTAGCTGTTAACATTTTGAGCATAATATGTCTGTACATTAAATGCCTCATTTATATTTGTCTATTGAATGATTTTTTTAACTGTCTATACTCCCTTTAATTGAGAAGAATTATAAATCCAAGCTCTAGCACAATGTCCTGTATGATGCTTAACTGCTGTATTATAGAGGGGAGCTAACACCTCATCTGCACTGGTCAGGTAACACATTAGGTTTTCATAGTGATGTAATATTTTCTAATAATCGTGTTTAATTTTACATTAGATCAGAGATGACAGTCAGCAATAATTCCCCTTAGGAGGTTGTAGTCAGCTTTTTTGAAGTTTTTAGCTTGATTTCAGTTGGGGGGATAGAAACTTTGAATGAGACAGTCCGATGATCTGATCTTACCAGGGAAGAAATACTATGGGAGTGGTGCAGCGGTCGCCCATGTTGGTGAGAAACAAGTTCAGAATGTTATCTCCCCTTGTGGGGGATGAGACAAGCTGATCTAGTGCATTAAAACTGATGAAGTCAAGGAATCATTGAATGAGTGCATTAGTGCAGGAATAGTTTACCTAGTCTATGGTGGGGTAGTTGAAGTTACCAAAGTTCAGGGTGTTGGGGGGTACCTTAATGGAGTCAAGTAGATCCAGGTAAGATAAATGGGTATCCTGAGTTATGGAGGGAGGTCTATAGCTGGCTATAACTTGGATGGGTGTCTTGCCAACTGTCAGTTGCACCTGGAGTACTTCCAGTGCATCATGCTTGCAAACCAGTCTGGAGGTGTGCCTGTCCTTAATGAAGATAGAGACTCCACCACCCTTTATCTTCCTGACCTCATTTTGGAGTCAGAATGTGTGGAATGAGGTATAACCTGGTAAGACAGGGATGTTCTCTGCAGCCCTGAACCAGGTTTCCATGACGACACAGACATTGCCATCTTCCAGTGCAAGGAGGGCCTCTAGTGAGTGCATTTTCAGGTTAAGGCTCCTAGCGTTAAGCAGCATGACCTTCAATTTGCTTTTTGACATATCTTTTATGTTGAAAGATTTTTTCTTCGAGACATTGCCTAAAAAAAGGCACAATAGGGGAGGCAAGAGCCTTGGCCAGGATCTGGAAACACAGTGGTGACAGGTGGAGGCCATCTCTGTCAAAGCATTGAGGCCTGCTGACCATGCCATCCCAGGCAGACAGATATTGGATCCCCTTGGAATGACACCAGAAACTAAGCCAATTGTTGAAGTCAATTAATTTTTGTTGGTATTGTGGTATCATTCTTGGTGAAGGCAGGATGCTGCTTAGGGCTAGGGTCATACCTGCCTGGGACACATATTCTGAGAGCTCAATCATGTCTCTCTTCATATAGTTTAGGGAAGTACATCTGAAGTCATTCACACCAACATGGACAATGACAGAGCTGTACTTGTACTAGTGGAGAGACTTAAGTGCGTGCGTGATGTGGCAGATTCTGGCACCTGACAGACAACTGACCATGACCTTCTCCTTGTTGGGTCTGGTGAGGGGGCCATCAGTGTATCTCACAACTGAGTCAACAATGACTAGTATGTTTGGTTTATTGCTATGTCTTGTGGGCTGTGATGGTTTATTGTTTTGCCTCATGACATTTACTCTCAGAACTACTATCCTCCCTGTAACCTATGTTTAAGGTGCTATCTAAAACCAGAAACACTTTTTTCCATGGGTCCTGATATGCCTAGTTGCTTATTAAAGAGAGTCAAACAGCCTCTGTCTGAACTTCTCCTTAAACTGCTTAACCTAAGCCTAGCCACAGGCTATGTACCTGAATCATGACCCTACTGCTGTAGTTATGCCTCTCCACAAAGGTAGCTTTACCATTGACCTTAGGAATTACAGACCAGTGAGGCTTATGAGCCTGATCTGTAAAGGTACAGAGTGCATTATAACAAATCTGATTATTTATGATATTAAAAATCTCATTAAGTTTGACACCCAATAAGTTGGCCTCACCAAAGTGAGATCATAATGTTAAACCTTGTTCATTTCTTCAAGATGTTTAAACAAGCTGCCAACAGAAGTCGTGCATTTCATAAAGTTTATCTTTATCTGGCCAAAGCATTCAATACCATACATCATGATAGAACTATAAGGAAACTATCATCCTTTAACACAGAACAATATGTGGTAAGATAGATTACCAATTTACTGAAAAATAAAATCCACATATTTCATATAGCAGATGTCTCTTCAAATAGTGTTAAGATAACCAATGGAGCTCCCCAGATGTCTCTACTTATCCTCTCCTGCTTGGCATATACTCCTTTGATCACTAAAGTGATAGCCAGGACCTCAAGTTAACCAGATTTGCACAAAACTGCAAACTAGGTGCAGCTGTTGAAACCCCTTCAGATATATCTGCATCTTTCAGAAATAACTCACCTTATTCAATAGATTGTGTGCAGCAAATGAGCTTAAACTGAATGCTAAAAACTTTAGTATTGTTTCTTTTCAAAAACAGAAGTTACCCACAATGTACAGTATAGATAACACACCCTTGCAAAAGGTAGTCAGGGACCTGGGCAATTGGATCAGCAGTTCCCTCTCCTTTAATAATCACATAGTAACTGTTATCAGGAAATCCTTCTGCTTCAGACATTAGAGATCCAGTAGTCCTTGATCACATATGTTTTAGTAAGACAAACAATTCAGCTAACCATCACCAGCACCTCCTCCATCTCTGGAATAAACTTCTTCTGCCGGTTAAATAATGGTATTCTATATCTTTTTTTCAGAATAAACCTGGATGGCTATGTGCTGTTAGATTTATCCTGGAACTAATTGTCCACTCCTTCTTTGATGAAGGAGGTAAAGCCTGAAGGGGGTATTGGCAACGCATACATGATTATGTATGTATGTATGAAAATAACATTGAAACCCCTATCGAAAAAATGTATGAAATTAAAACAAGTGATGTGTTTACAGAATACATTCCGACATTCAATCTTTTCCACTCAATCACATCCCTTTTATGACATCAAAATTGGTTTGATAAAATTTATTGTATTTAGTTCTTGACTCATATACTCTGCTGGTTGTTACCTTAACCTCCCAGACTATAAAGATATGCCCAGACTTTAATGCAGGTTCTGTAAATCAACAGTTTACATTAAATGTATTATGTATCCATACGCCATCAATAATATTTCGCAGTTTTGTTGGGTCTTTCACTGTCTGAGTTTAATTATATTCTAAATTGGTCACAGATATGTTATTTATCTCAGCATTTTAAGATGATGGCAGTTCCAAGTTAACATATAATATCACAGGGTTTATATCATAAGATCAAAAGAGCAAAATATTGAATGCCAGAACATCAAACTCCTAACCTCAAAACCTGATAACTTCGAAAGCTGATAACATCAAAAACAGATACCCCAGATGCTCATAGTTGGCCTTCCTAAACACACACACCCTGACGCCACTGTGAAATGCTCCATATGTATAACGTATGGTACAAACTACGGTTTAATAGCAGCATAACCAGTAAAATTGTACTATCATACAAATAACTCATACACATATTAGGATGTGTTCTGATTAAATACTACAACAGTATTATTATGTGTTGTAATTAATCACTATAAAATTAAGCCTTCCACTCCCGCTCCCTCTGCACTTACCTGTGACCTAATAGCAACATAGCTGCCGCTGCTTATCCTACTGATCCCGGAGTACTACAGACAAGATATGAATGTGAAATGTCTCAGAACAGGTCAGAACCCTAACCCTAAACCTAATCCTAACCCTAAACCTAACCCTAATGGCTGACCGTTGCTATTCGGTGGTTCCGTTTGTGGTGTGGCCGACCGTTGTTATTTGGTTGTTCCATTTTCGATGTTCTCAGCTTTCGATGTTATCGGGTTTTGATGTTAGCAGTTTGATGTTCTGCCATTCGATATTTTGTTCTTTCGATCTTATGCTATACACCTATATCACACAGTTGTTTTTAAAACATTTGTTTAATTGCATCTCAAATTTTGTGTCTTTACAGCATTTAGATTTGAGGATGTGTAAAATAGTATTGTGTCACACTTGTCACCCTCATTAAATATGAACAGCTGAAAGTTCACTGTCACTGTCCTCTTCTTTGCCTGGATAAGCATAAATGTGTCGCAACATAATCTGACCCTCCACCCATTTTCTTATTCTTCCTATATTTGTCATGACACTTATATCATGTTAGCTCTAGGGGGCCTATTTTTGTCATTGTACCATGTCCCTGTTATAAACAAGCTGCCATGCCTTCCCCGGTGAGTCTTACTTCTAGGGCTTTGATTATTTTCTAAGTCAGACTCATTGCAGTAGTCATAAAGAACTTCAACTGTCCCACTGAGTCAACTGCTTTCTCCTGACATTTTTCTTCATCCAAAAACAGCTTCTATTCGTTTAGTCAACCTTCATCCCAACAGTTTGTTTCCCTGGTGATTTAAGTGGATATCATCTCTGTAAAAGCTGTTAAATATTAACACCAAATCTTTACACATTTGAATTTCACATATTTAGATCAGTCCCTAAGATGTTTGTAACATTTCTCATGATTTTTAACATATGTTCCCTGTATCACAGTGACAGTAAGATATTACAGAAGATTTATTCAAATTCCTTAATTTGGCTAAGATATATAATGCTAGTTATTTCTGACATAAAACTGTCTCAGCTTGTGCTATCTACATCATTATTCCGCTCAACCGCGTGTACAATTTGTAATGCATTCCTCATGTCAGTAATTTTACAACCTCTAAGGCACCTGTGTTATACTCTCTATCAGTTCTTGGAAGCAAATTTCTAATGACCCATAAAATGGAGTCATTTATAATCAGAATTTGAGGATGATTATCTGAAATTGAATTAAACAAACTTAAATAATGATTTTATCATCTGCCTGACTTGTATTTGTATTCTCTGCTACTGCCTCCTCCCAAACACACACACACACACACACACACACACACACACACACACACACACACACACACACACACACTGCATGCTTGCATTTCATTTTTTTAACCTGCTAAATTTCACTATCATTATTCGCACTAGCAATTTCATTTCAGTTGTTTTTATAAGTATTGAATGCAGACCTGTTTTAACTTTGCTCATTACTTATGCAGGCTGTTAATGAACTAAAGATATCAGGAAAGGTACAAAATAAGCAATTCATTGATGATCCAAAAACATTTTTTAGAGAACTGTGAAACAAAGCAGAAGGAATAGGAATACCACCAAAAAAAGAAGAAATGGACACATTTTGGAAAAATAACTACAAAGACCCTGTGAAACATAATAGACGCTGAATGGATAGAAGAAATAAAAGAAACAGTAAGAATTTTAAATGTACAGGATATGAAATGGGATGAAGTAACAGGCAGAGAAAGTGGAACAAAATTAAGAAAAGCTCCTAAATGGAAAACCCCAGACCCAGATGTAATACTTAACTACTGGCTAATAGTATTAACTTCTTTACACAGAGATTTAGCCCTGATTAAGAACTACTTATATGCGCATCCTGAATAGACACCAACCTGGTTAACAACAGGAAAAATTATACTCCCCCCTTAAGAGTGAACCTGCAAGCTATCCTAAAAACTATAGAGCAATAACTTGCCTTCCAGTGATGTATAAACTATATAATGGAACTGATGCCAAGACAGTTTGTAATAATTTAGAAGAAAAATGAATCATGGCAGTAAAACAAAAATATAACCAAAGAAAATCATATGGAACAAAGGATCATTGTTGTTAAATAAAGTCATAATGGAAAATCGTAAAAAAAAAAATCTAAGTATGGCATGGATAGATTATAAAAAAAAAATTGACAACATCCCACATTCGTGCATAAATTACATTACATTGACCATGAAACAGAGGCAAACCACTTTGCAGGCATAATAAATGGCAAATTATTATCCTAGGGATAAAAATTTAAAGGGATATATTTCAGAGTGACTCTTTGTCACCTCCGCTCTTTTGTCTTGCCCTTAAGCTGTCAACTTAACAGATAAGGTCAAGGTTACAATTTGGCTCCCAGAAATCAAACAAGTATAAAGATTTCTCATCTTCTTTTTGTGGATGATTTAAAACTGTATAGTTCATCAGATGAGGAACTGAAAACACAAAGGCAAGTGGTTAAAACTTTCTCAGATCATATAAGAATGTCATTTGGTCTTGATAAATATTCAAAAGTAACATTTAAAGCAGGAATGCTGCACCAAGAAAATATTAGCTTGGGAGAGGAATGTGATATAAAGGAACCTGAACAGGAGGGAGTATATAAATATTTGGGGTTCGATGAAGGATTGACAATAAAATGTGAACAAAACTCAGCAAGGGATATTTTAGAAGGCTAAAATTAATATTGAAAACAGCCCTGACATCTAGGACCAAAGTCAGAGCTATCAACCAATGTACTCTTCGTGTTCTAACTTACAGTTTTTGGGTGATTGATTGTCCCCAAAATGTATTAGATCAGTTGGACTGGAAAATAAGAAAAATTACTTCACACTTGTCAAATGATACATAAAAATCAATGTACACCAAGATTATATATTCCTCATTTGAAGGAAGCATGAGCCTCCTCAAAATTGATTACATGTATAGATCTGCAATCGTAGGACTGCATACATATCTACTGACTTCACCAGATCCAAACATAGTGAAAGTTTTAAAACATGAGCAGAGCATATCTAAGAAGATTTCACTGCTTAGTTTAGCAGAAACATATTGGTGTCAAGTGGGAATGGAAATCAAACCAGAAGTAGACAAAAATCAGGCAGCAACTGAATGCGCCAAAAATAAAAGAAACAATATATGGAGAAGGTTCAGATGAGAAGGAAAGAAATATGGAAAAGGTAAGACTATAGTTGCAAGTACAGAAAACCCCTGGAACAACCTCGTGTCAACCAGGATCTAACAGAGGAATGGTTAAGGAGAGTTAAATTTAAACAATAAGACGATAGGTTAAAATTGGCAGCCCAAGTTAGGGACTACATACATGTTGGTTTACAAAGTCCTTTGAACATGTGGGAGAAACAGACAAATATAGGTTCTGTTAAACTGAACTGAAAACAGTTGCACATCTTATTGCTGGGTGTGATACATTCATGGCAGAGGGCTTGTATACTAAAAGGCATAATAATGGGGCAAGATTGTTGCATTATGGATTGTTCAAACATTGCAGTAGTGAAGAAGCTGAGAAGCATTGAAAACATGAGCTGCAAAGCATTATAGAGAATGATGAATTTTATATCACAGGGGATCACCCATTGCCAACAGTTCAAAAAATAGATGTGAGAAAACCAGATATAGTAGTCCTTAAAAAGAAAATAAAAGTAGCATTGATCATTGAATTTGCTACACCCAGTGATTACAGTGTCTTACATACAGAGAGTCACTAAAGATTTGCAGGCAGAAGCAAGGGCAATCTGGAAGAAGTATTCTCAGACAGTTCCAATAGTAGTAAGAGCAATGGGTCTCATAAAAAAAGATTTTATAGTTATATTTAGATATGCTACAGATACATGTAACTCCATATGAATTACAGAAGGAGTCAGTTTTGGGCACATTGCGGGTACTGCAAAAGGCACTTTTGGCTAACATCAAAGATTGAAACAATACTAATTTCATGAACTTTAATCATACTTTGACTTAGGAATGGGGTACATTCCCATCTTGGTACTGGAAATCCAAAAGACTTGGAGAAATTAAATTGGGAGAAGCTGTTAGAAATTCTGTCTCTACCAAATCCTCCAAACAATACTTGCCCCATCTTCCATTATTACCTAATCTATAAAGCACAAGTAAATTATGAGGTAAAATGCATACCACTTTACTACCCTGTAACCATACATCAACCACCAGTCCAGAACCTCTAACTGGCTGGGCTTTATGTTTGGGTTCACACTTGTAGTAAACTTGTTAAAATTTTCAAATGAAGCACCCTTTAAAACTATTTTCCCCAGCAGACTACTAGAATTCAAGCAGTGACACTACTTGCAATGTTATTAATACTTTCATCATCATAATCGTTCACTCCTTGTTTCCTATTTTCTACATGGGATCAGGATGTTGCTTAAAGCTGTCATCACCCCTCTGGATTTAAAGTCACTCTCCTACCTTCTTCTACAGTCATGCCTAACAGTCACAGGTTTTCTGTCATGTAGTCCATCTATCTTTTGACTGGATGCCAAATTTCCTTTTGCCTTCTTCCTGTCTCTCCTGAATCTTCTTCCTGCTTATGTGACTAAACCACAGTAATCTGTTCTCCTTGGCCTTCCCTACACCTGGGGTTACTTTGGCTTCTACTTTGATGTCCTCATTTCTTCATCTATCTCCACAGCGTGTATCCTACCACTCATCTCAGACACTTCATCTCCATCACCACAGGGCTTCTTCAACTGCTCTGCCTTCACTGCCTAGTTTTCTGTACCATACAGACACACTAGTTGCACTCTTATTTTTCAGTTTCTTTGACATTTTTCTGTCACACACAATCACTGGCACCCTGTGCCAGTCTGTTTTATTAATACTTAACAAACAGAAGTTATTAATTTCTCCTTATGTTTTAACAGTTTGTTTATAAGGTTATTGAGCAAGGAGAAAGACAGTTCACTTTGTAGGAGAGAATGAACACATACCTGCCTCCCCTACCAAACATGGTAAATAAAGAAAAATTGAAAATAGCCAACAGTTAAAGAAAAGAAAAACTAGAATTGTCTTTTGTGTGTGTGTGTGTGTGTGTGTGTGTGTGTGTGTGTGTGTGTGTGTGTGTGTGTTGAATGAAATAGGGGAGGTGAAAAGAGAAAGATTGTAGTTATTATGCTCATTTATTGGTTATTTATTGCCTTTTGTTTACTGGGATTTTCTGACTGGGCACAAAGGCCCTTTTTTAGCAGAGGGCCAGGGAGAAAAGCTTTGCATGTAGTTTTACATAGTTCCAATAAATAATTCAAGGACAAATTTTAAATAATTAACAATGAAATAAGAAGAGTTACAAACCTGACGATCAATAATAAAAAAACAGTCACGGAGGAGTGTTTTACAGTAATATACAGTGAAAAGTATACAGAAATTCTAGCCATTATTTACAGGTTAGTAGCCAAGAGAAGGATGATTATAGTTGGTGGTTAGAAGTTGTAGAGAGCTGATAACACACACTTCACTGTTAAAGCAGAGGTGGCCTCTATGCAAAGTAAGAGGTAAGGAGGAGGAAAGAGCAGAAAAAGGGGAAATTGTGTAGATACAGATAAGCACAGGATGTGTGTAGAAAAGAATGGGCAGTTATAGTTGTTACAAGAAATGGGACAGATGTTGGGTGGAGTTGGTGAAAGATTCTGAAGATAAAAAGTGAGTGAGAACATTTTTTAGTCATAATGGGAACATGAATATAGCCAACTGGAATTTAGGCACTGTCTTAGGTTCTGCTTAAATCCTGATGCACAGCTGTCCTGTTTTAGTGAGACAGGCATGGCGTTGCACTGTCTGGTGACATGGGATTAAGTCAGTGAGTCTTCTGCTATGGTGTTGGATCTTGAGGTGATTAGAAGGCTTTTTTACTAGGGTTACCACCTGTCCCTCATTGCAAGGGACTCTTTGGGTATTTGTGTCATATGAAAAAAATAAATAAAAATAAACGGCAAATGTCCTTAGATTTTAGGGCAAAAAACATATTTTCTCTAATAGTTACATAAAACAGTTATGCTATATTTGAAACACCTAAATATAATATGAACTAGCATAAGCAAGTTAAATGCTGGAAGAATAAGCTTTTATTTTGGCAAAAAAGTTCAGTTATCTCTACTGGTGGTGGGTATCTTTTGTCCTGCAAAATCTCACATTTCTACAAAAAATATTCCACCAGCTGAAAAGGTGTCAACCCTATTTGTTACCTCAGTGAAGGCATCATGGTGGGGATTAAAGCTTGAGAAAATGTTTTGCAGAGAAGGGCATGTGTTTGGTTTGTTTATTATTCTGTGGGTGTTTAGTAACTGAGTGCATGTAAGGTGATTAGGTAGTTTGGCCATTTAAGCTACTCTAGTGCTATGCAGTGGTGAATGCAATTAAGTGAGATGGATGCAAACTTGGCTATTTTATTATTGCAAACTTCTAGTTTATTTACTAGGGTGACCTGTAGGTTGGTTAGTATGAGTGATGCATAAAGAAGAGAAGGGAGAAGGTAATATGTTGCTAAGGCTTTTCTTGAAGAGTCTGTGATTTAAGGTTTGTTCCAGTAGAGAAAACCCAGTTTTTGGTGATTTTGTGATAGACTGGTTGATGTAAAAGTTTATGTTATTGTCTATTATGACACTCAGCAGTTTATAATTTTATACAGTTCTATGGTGGTGTTGTTTGTCGAGATAACTCTGAAGGATACAGTGGTTGTGAGAAGATATCTGGGTGTAAAGAGCATTATTTTATTGTTGTTGTTTGTTTGCATTTAGGATTAATTGGTGAGCTTTTAGCCATAGCTGTATCTCTCTGAGTCATTTGCTGAAGTAGTAAGAGACTTGCAGCTAAGCAAATGATGGTGGCATCAAAAGTGTACTGTACTATGGAGACAAGTTTGCTGGCTTTATGCAGGTTGTTCTGAAGACATTGAATAGTACTGAGTCTAGAATTGTACCTTCAGGTGCACAACAGGGAGGAAAGAGGAGATGTCCTGATTCCATTTTACAGCCTGGCGTCTGCTGAAGAGATAGCTGCAGGTCCTAGAAAGAGATGAGTGTGATAGTGGTAGGGAAGATAGTTCTTCAATTAGGAGTTGCTAGGATACTGTGCCAAATGCTTTTGACAAGTCCAAAAAAGGTAAGATACTAAGTTGACATTGTTTCTATTGGTATTTTGGGTTTCACAGAAAGACAAACTAAGGACGACTGTTGTGCTATGGTGTGTCATAAAGCAGTGTTGAGTGGGAGACAGTAGGATGTTGGTGAAATGGGTTAGGAGTTGGGAATATATACTTTTTTAATATTTTGGACAGTGGGAAGAATTGCTATGAGTCACGTCCTATTATGAAGATGTAATATTGTGCCTATTTATTATAGTGTTCAAGAACCACTGATAAGCTGATCAGTGTCTATGTGAATGGCATACCATTCTTCAACTAATAAAAGCTCTAAAATATGCACTGCTATTTTTAAACAAGTAGTGTTAAAATGCAAATCAGATTTGCAGTAGATCCCATTATATAAATATTTCAAATACTGTAGATTTAATGTTATGGCTTAATGTTGCACACCACATATCCTTTATTATTTAACTAATATTTTCTTTTATATGTTTAGTGCAATTATTTATTTTGCCCTAAGCTGTACTACTGTGCTGTATTTGCTTCATAATATTTATTTCAGATTTCAGTGATGAATACTTTTTTATGGTTAATTTCTTTTAAGCTTTACTCAACTGAATTATGCAGTTGTTACAAGCTACATTTAATCCGTTGTACAAAATCAGGATATGTCCTGTTTGCAATATGTTTTAACAGACAAAACAATTTAATAAAGTTGAAGCAGTGATGCTGTTATGAATTAATCATTGCTTGACAGCGGTATGTTTCTTCCCTCTGAATTTAATATGCACTGTGTCATACCTCTCAACTGTACTGAATTCCTCAGTATTTCCTGGTTTGGGGCTCAAAATAATAGGGTGCCATGAATTCCTGATTGGCTCCTTTAATCCCGATTTCATTTTCAGGCTTCAACAATAAATTAAAAAAACAAACAAACAAACAATCCATGGTGGCGGCATCTTCTCCTTTAAGGAGGGCTAGACATGCATACTGACGGGGATGTAGACTCAGTCATGTCTGTATTTGCATTTTCAACTTTTATTTTTGCTTACATTTTTTTAATATTAACTGAAATGAATATGCATTGCTATTTACCATTGTTACTCCAGTTTTTGTGTGACAAAGAGTTCTGCTAAGACATACTGGTGGCCTTTCCCATAGATGTAGTACTGATACAAACATCTTTAGACTCACTGGGATGTTGTCATGGAGACTGAAAACTTTCAGCAAGATTTGTTAAAATTAGACACTGGAGTTTGTTCAGTTGCTAAAACCTAGAGTAATTTTATTTTATACACTGACAAAACAATAAACTGAGTCTCTGATTTCACATATATGCACGTGCTTCTCATTGGATGACCTTGTACTGTCTGGCTTTTACTTATTAAAGTTTAGGCATCTAAAGCTACTAAAGTTGCAGAAGGGGTCGTACTATAACATTTTTCAGAATTAGTAGGTTGAGGTAGCCTTTTATGAGTTTTAGGGTTTTTCTCGAAGCTGAAATGCATTGCATTGCTTATGCACACGAAATAAAGATTAAATCAGTGTATGCACATGTAATTTTGTCAGTGGATTCTAACATAGTTTTCAGGGCTGCAACTTCCAAATATGTGTATCATTAAAGATTTTCTTTGAGTTTAGTTCATGACATAATTCTATGAAAGTTGAAAATAATAGTAGGGGTAAAATGTTGACACCAGTACAGCCCTAGCCATAAGCTGTATGGCAGCCGTAAAGTAATGGATTTATAATGCTAAGACATAAGTAAGGAAGGGAGTTAGCCAGTCCGCATTACCATGGAATTTAAACTAGTCCTGGTGAGTTAAGTGCGAATGAGTATATGAGTGTACGAGTACAGTTATGTGTGTTAGTTAAATTGGCGGTTCGTTTCTCTGTATGGGAAAGTGTGTATGCATGTAATTTAAATTAGCCGTTTGTATGAGAGATAAAGTGTGTGTGATACTGTGTGAAAAAGTAGTTGCATATATGTGTGTGGCTGTGTGAGAGCAGAGAAAAGGTAGGTAGATGTGTGTGTGTGTGTGTGTGTGTGTGTGTGTGTGTGTGTGTGTGTGTGTGTGTGTGTGTGTGTGTGTGTGAGAGAGAGCAGATAGAAGGTGTGTGTGGCAATGATTTTTAATTTTCAGAGGTTGAGAAGGATAAGCAGAATGCATTGTAGACAGAAAAGTACATAACTTATTTTTGCATAATCTTTCATCTATAACCAAAAGGACTAAAATATCTGCTGAAGATGCCAGTGGCTTCAAACTTTTGGAAGACAAAAAACACTGCAACCAGCCCAGGTCTTAATGCGTGAGCGTTTTTCGAATGTCAGACTGCGACTGTGTGAAATTCAAGTAGCAGCCTGCTCTGCTGAACATTCTCTTGGTTCTCAGTTTGCTTTCGTAAACCATATTAAATTCACAGCGAGCAAACCACCTGCAAACAAGGTACACAATGCAATGGGCAAGCATTTTGTCTAATTACAAAAGGATAAAGCAAATACCCAAGAATTCTTACTCTATTGTGCATCCTGCTTACATGACATATGTATGGTAATGATAGTTTTCCAGTTCACAATAACAATTACAAACAATCCGTAATTTTATGTAACACAATACTTCATATCCTTTTACTTCTAGAATTTGCAACAAAGTAAAAAGTAACTGGAGAAGAGGATGGCACCAAATCAGGGAAAGCTTTTTTACATATAAATTTTATTAACTTTGAAAATAGATAAGACAATAAGTGTATATATTTATATGTATATTTTGAAGTAAAAATAACTTTGTGAATATAACAGTCATCAATATTAACTGACTCTAATCTGCCACTATTCTCAATAAATAAAATAAATAAATAAATATCAAATTTTGAGAGAGGCAGAGAAGATTTCTGAGTCCATATTGGGGACAGTTGAGAAGTATTTGTGTAGTTGGATTCTACAAGCTATGTTGGCAGCTGCACCCCTGAAGAATATTTGAGCATCTTGTCTATAGCCTTCCTTTGAGTTTTATATAATGTTCTAGTATCCTTGAATACAGTCTGTAATTTTTATTTCACAGGTATATGAATTCCACCACTAATGCCTTATAAGTAAGGGAAGTAGTCTTTGGATACCGCTCAACAGTCACTAATTTTGGCACAAAAATTTGACTTGCCTCTCCAAATTCCTCCCAAAACTCATGATATTGAGATAAAGGGTGATGGATTCCACTTAACAAATAATGACAATAATTATAGTTAATACATTTCTTTTACTTCAGAAAATGCATGCTAAGACATATTGTTACTCTGTCAAGCTCTTAAGATATTAGTACTAGTATTTTGAAAAGTGTCCAGAATTATTTCTGGATTTGTTCCTGACTCTGGAGTTGAGAATTTGAAAGTAGTGCAGCATGCCCATTTGGTGCTTTTTAATGACATCACAACTTCTCCCAGCCACAGCCTGTATGAGAGTTACTATGAGATCCAACAACATTTATACTCCAGTACTTGGCAACATGTACTTGCTGTTCTCATCCTTTTCATGGACCCAAGGGTAGCTAGATATTTTCTTTTTGCTCAGATGAGCACAGTTTTTGTTATCACTCAAAAAAATGCCACCCTGCTGATTTTGCACAAGTTATTGCTTCAGTGATTGATAGATACGCAGTAATGACACTCTTTAACTATCCGCATGCATGACCTGTCATAACACCTGAAAATTGTCTATTTAGAATTCATAGCCATCACAAACTTAATAATGAGTCCATAAGTTTTTTTGTAAGTTACAGAAAATTGCATTCAGTCAGTAATGCATATTGGTGTTGTTCTGTTAACTTATTCAAGTAATTTGTGTAATATTTAAAAACTGTCGCTGATGTAAAATATAACTTTCATACCTTTTAGGGGGGAAAGTAGAATGCAAAGTGTTCTACGTGCCTATTGCCTACTACTTCCCTTAAGATTTTTTTGTTAATGCTGCAAAGGGACTTTAACTGGTGTTTCTGTGTGAATGTATATTTTCAGAGTTAATGTTAAATTGGGGAACATTTTCACAATTATTTGATCATAGGATCATAGGAGGTTACTAGGCTAATGGCCCCAGGGCCCTTACAAGCTTAGCCAAGTTCAACCCATGTTCCCAAGACTGTCTGGTTCAAGCAGACACGATAATCAGCACCTATTGCCTCTGTCTAAGAGGGACACAGGTAGAACCCCCAAGGTTAATTTCCAGTCACCCATCTAATCATCCAAATGTCACTTAAATATGGCCAATAAGGGGCTTTAACATGAATAAGAAGCTTGTTGCAAAGGTGGGTCATCATCTGTGAGACAAATCTGTCTCTCCAGCAAGTTCTATTGATGTCACATACCAGGTTAAGGTCCTTTGAGCGAGTGATCCATGTGACATTTGACTTGCGAATGTGCAGCATTTCCATTAAAACTGGGTCAGAAATTACTCTATATGCAAGACACAGGTCACCTCTGAGCAGTCTGTATCACACAGAGTAAAGTGACAATGATTTCAGTCCATCTACATAAGACAGATCTTAAAGACCCTGAATTTTCTTTGTAATGAACCTTTGTGGTCTCCAATTGATGCAGGTTTGGTAAGGAACATGCCAAAGGGAGTGTTTTACTCTATTATTGGCCTAATGAAGGAAGAGTACAGGGGGTAATAACCTATTTTTTTTTCTGGAGGCAATGCCCTTACCTATGAGATGACCAATATAAAATGCCCTTCTTACCATTGTGGAGACATGGTGATTAAAGTTAAGGTTTCTGTCAGCCTGTATGTCCAGATCTCTCATCACTGACTGTGTGCTTAGTTGTTGCTATTGATGTGGTAGTTTGCAGGGGCATCACCCTTGTTGAAGGGAATGATAATGCATTTTTTGCATTAAGTTTAAGACCATGACTTTGGCACCAGTCATTAGTCTGCAAAAGACCTTCTTGCAGGATGTTGACATTGCCAGGGGTTTCAATGATCAGTCCCAGTTTGCAGTCATCAGCAAAATGTGTCAGCCACAGCCCTTTAGTTTTAGCCTGTACTTTGGAAAAGTAGATTCCAAACAGTAGGGGTCCTAGAACTGATCCCTGTGGAACACCACTGGTTATGGGTCTGCTGGAGAAGATGGAGTTCCCTGTTTTGACTGTATGAATTTTATCAGTGAGCCAGTTTGCAACCCACCTGATGATATATGGGTTGATACCCAGCTGAGTGGGTTTATCAATGATGCCTGAGTGGGGGATTGTGTCAAAGGCCTTGGCTACGTCTAGGTAGCCCATATGCACAGATTCACCCTCATCTAGGGCTTTGATAACTGTCTCAAAAAGTCCACCAAGTTTAACAGGCATGATCTCCCCTTGACAAAGCCAAACTGGGTGGGGTTGAGTGTTTGGAGATTTCCTTTATCTTTGTTAATAAGGTCCATGATGATTCGTTCCATAGCCTTGCAGATAAGGCTGGTCAGGCTAATTAGTCTATAGTTCCTGACGTCTGTGGATGCACTCCCTTTGTACAAAGGGAAGACAGTAGCTGTTTTCCATTCTGCCGGGATGAAGCCAGTGCTTAGGCTGTGATTGAAAAGCGTGTATAATTATGATGCTAATTCCTGTTTTAACCCACGTAGAACACAGCCCAGGATGTTGTCTGGTCCCATAGAGGCTGTGTTTTTGGCCTTGGAGAGGGCATTTACGACCTGCTCCTTGGAGATACTAGATGGGGACAGGTGTTAGCGATGCTTTGGGCTGTATGTGGCAGGGACAGGGGAGTGGAGTTTTCACCAAACGTGTCAGCCAGCACATTTGCTATATCCACAGATTTTGTATATGTAGTACCATTAATTATGGATTCAGGGCAAATCTGGGCCTTACCTTTGAGGTTATGGATGTAACTAAAGAACACCTTGTGGTTATCCTTGGTTAGAGAAGCTAATTTGGATTCATAGTTAACTTTGGAGGACTTCACTAAGAGTCTTATTTACTTCTTTAAGTTGAGGAGGGAGTGTTTCCATTTTTGAGACCATTCCTTCTTACTGTTAGACAGCAACTTCTTTCTCCTATTGTATAGCCTATTAATGGTGATTGTTCACTAGGCAGGTTTGTTTTTCCCTTGAACATCTTACTTTGGTTCTATCAGGTACAGCAGAGTCAATACAATTGTACAGGTGCTCGTATAAAGCATTGGTGTATAACTCAGCATAGGTGTCTGTTCCATCAGTGAGGGGAGGGGTTATTAGGCTATTTATACTGTCCCCTAAGAGCCTGTAATTGGCCTTGGAGAAGTTTTTAGTCTAGTTGTTGCTAAAGGGGGTCTTGTGTTATAGTTACTTCTAGCAAGACTGATTTGTGGTCAGATCTCTCCAGGGATGGCCACACACTGGTGGTGGTGCAGTACTCCCCCATGTTGGTCAGCACCACATCCAGTATTTGTGAGACCCTTGTGGGTGTGTCAACCAGCTGGCCGAAGTCATTGGAGTTAATGAAGTCCAGAAACCTTTAGACAAGTGAGTTAGAACATGTATAATTTACCCAGTCAATGGAAGGGTAATTAAAGTCACCCAAAACCAGGGTGTTTAGTTGTATTGTGATTGATTCAAGCAGATCCAGGTAGGCTGAGGGGACGTCTTGATTCATGAAATCGGTCCTATAACTAGCAATGACATGAAGAGAGATCTTACTTACAGTCAAGTAATTTAAGGTACTCATGCTATTTAACCAATATAGAGGTATATTTATCTTTAATGAATACTGATACACCACCTCATTTAGTTCTCTCACCTCTAGTTTGTAGTATGAATGTGTAGAAGGAAATGTAACCTGGTATACCTGGGATGCTCTCCACAGCCTCAAACCAGGTATCAAAGACTGCACAAATGTCAGCATCTTTCAAGGTGAGGACTACTTCCAGTCAGCACAGTTTCTGGTTTAGCCTCTTCGCATTTAGCAGCATAAGCTCGATGTTGCTTTTAGAGGTTATTTTTATATCGGAAATTTTGTTCTTGTGACATTGCCTAAAAAAGGTACTATGGGGGCGGCAAGAGCCTTAGCCAGTAACCAAAATCCCAGGGGTGGTAGATGAAGACCATCTCTGGTAAAGCATTGAGGTCTGTCAACCATGTCATCCCAGGCTGACAGATACTAGATTCCTTTTGAATGACACCAGAAACTAAGCCAATTGTTGAAGTCAATCATTTTTTGTTTGTATTGCAGTATCATCCTAGGCGAAATAAAAATTCTGCTTAAGTATAGGGACATACCTGCCTGAGACACATAATCAGAGAGCTCAGTCATGTCTCTCTTCATATAGTCAGGTGAGGTACATCTCAAGTTGTTCACACCAACACAGACTATGACAGAGTCATAACAGTGCCTGGTGTTGAGAGTTGAGTGTGTGTGTGATGTTACAGATCCTAGCACCTGACAGACAGCTGACCGTGATTTTTTCCTTATCCATCCTAGTGAGAGGGACATCTGTGTGTCTCACAATTGAGTGACCGATGACTAAGATGTTTGCTTTTGTGTTATGCCTTAGGGGATTGACTGGTGAGAAACTGGTGTGTGATATATTATGTGCACTATGTTCTGCAGAGGCTGTATTATGTGAATTGTGCTTGTGTTTGGGAGGTCTCTGATGTTTAGATAAGCTTCTGATAAGGACCTCCACATATGTAGGTTTATGTTGTTGGTTTGGTAGATGCAGGAAGTGAGGTGTGCATGCTGACAACCTGATTAGTATCAGATGAACTGACTGATGAGTGAGAGAGCCTGGATTTTTGGTTCTTGATGTAGTTGTATCTCTCACATAATGAATTTATGTGGACTAGAAGAAGGGGTTGTCACTGTACATGAAACAATTGCTACATTGCCTCAGGATGCCCATATCAACCAGGCTGGCTGAAGAAACTGTGGGAAATTGTTCATCCATAATGCTAGGTAAGTTGATGTGATCAGAAAAGAGGGATAGGGCAGGAAGGACCAGGTAAAGTAGAGGACAGGAGAAGTGGACAAAAAATATGAAGAGCTAGTGAGTAGAATCTATGCTGGTACCTCAGGAGCTTCACTGTATGTATTACCTGTCAGTGAGAGACAATAATGAGAACTCACTGATGGAGCACCAGTAGAGTGCTAAGGGAAAATTTGCAGGCAGAAGTGTTTGCGTCTATAACTGCCAATGGTGCCCACCACTGCTTGGCAGTCCACAATGGGCAAACAAGCACAAACCCATGCAGATATGGTGCTTATGTAGCAAACAAGAGCAAACTGGTTTAAATAAACTAACCAATAAAAAAGCTCAAAACTGAGCCCTGTTCCAGCAACCTTCAATCAGATGAGTTCCAACTGCACACTCATGCCGATAGAATGCAGGTGAACCCTCTCCAGCAAAAGATGGTCTGGTTTAATACTCAGGTTATACAAATGGAACCAGATTCAGCAGGTCTGTATCTAGTCTATGCTACAGCAAATAAGGTGCAACAATTACAGAAACAAAAACAGTTCAAATAAGCAAATACTGGACCCCCTTTGAATGACAACAGTAAGTCAATTGCAGTTACAAAGTGCAATATACAGTGAAAAATTCTACTTAAGTTTTGCAGAGATCAACAAATGGCTTGGATTGATCAGATAAATAGAGCAGAGCAGTAGCTAGTCACCAAATTCTGTGGAGCTTTGCTAAAACAAGTGCAAACCTGCACAAACAGGGTGCTTATGTAGAAAATGAGAGCAAACTGATTTAAACAAATTAACCAGTAAAAAAGCTCAAAACTGAGCCCTGTTGCAGCAACCTTCAATTAGATGAGTTCTAACTGCACACTCTTGTCACTAAGGTGCAGGGGAACCCTCTCCAACAAAAGTGTTCAAGTTATACAAACAGAACTAGATTCAGCAGGCCTGAGTAACGTCTATACTACAGCAAACAAAGTACAACAATTTCAGGGGAAAATAGTTCAAATAAGCAGGCACAATAAGCCTTCAACCAGCAACTGCCAGCTCAGAAGGGCAGAGACTATCTTCTCCTCCCACAAGAGTATAGACCACAAGCCTTCTTAATGTAAAATAACTGCCCTGAAGCCCAACACTTAAACCAGAACTAAGGCACTTTTAGAATAACAGATATACCAAGCCTTCAGCTAGCAATTCCCAACTTAGAAGGATGTAAGCTACCTCTCCTGCCACAAGAGTGTAGACCACAAACCTCCTTGATGTAAAACAACTGGCCTGAAGGCAAAGTGCTTAAACCAATACTAAGAGGCTTAAAACAACAGTTACAATTTAATCAGGCTACTAACAAACAATAATAAATGCAGCAGAATAAATGCAATTGAACACTTTTAGTAAAAAGCAGCAAAAACAAAATAAAGTAATACAGTAGGAAGAAATACAAACACAGTAAAACAGCTGAATAAAGTGCATTTTTAAGTGGGAATGAAGGAAACAGAAGATAATTCAAGGTTAAGAAACTAAGGGGGTGAGTCTTCCCAAATAATCCCTCTGTATTCAGTAGAATAAACTAAAGAAATAGAACTGGGAGGAGTGTCAAAAATCAGATTTATAGTAGGGATGTGTAACTCAAAAGCCACCAAGTTTAAGAATAAAGCAACAGTCTGGCGGGTAGGGGGGGAAAATAAAATGCAGACAGGGATCAGCAATATTCAGACAGAGTGCAGCAAGCAAGGCAAACAAGGACTCCAGCTAAATAGAGATATTTCTAGCTAAATGAGGAATGCTATTTCTCAACTTCTCCCACTAATTAGCTGATGTTATTCACTGTTTGAAAAGGAATTCTAACCATACCTCTCAACTTCTTAGAGCAAAGAATCTGGGCAAAATCATAAATAAAAGTGGGATAAAGGCCCAAAGAATAGTACAATTTTTAAATATTGCTCTTACAAATTTAGAAAGTTGATAGAATAACAAGTTTTACATTAGCATGAATTTTCTGAAGGGTATGAAGTCTGTAACTCAAATGTCTATCATTATTTTCTAACTTCAATCCTTAATGATGTGCTGCTAATTTGTCAGGAAACCACAATTTTGTGAAAAACTGACCAAAAATATGAGGTAAAAATCTGGACATTCTGAAAAAATCTGTACATTTGAGAGGTAAAATTCTTGCTACCACAAATCTGCCATTATTATCTTTTTCCCCTCTTCTGTCACTATTGCAGCTCATCTAGCAATTAATAGAAGTGCTCATCTTTTCCTTTGTACATGACATTCTGCTGAATATCCATCCTGAAATCCGTTCGTTAAGAATATTCACAAGCTCATTTCTTTCCAACTGTGTCTCCTGTAGCATTACTATTTACACTCTGTATTTCTTAATATAATTAAATAATTTTCCTTTTTGCTTATATCTGTGAGACCATTCACATTTCAAGATAATATGGAAAGTGTCACCATTATGATAACAAGTCATTATTCCCACCTATTGTATATGACAGCTTTTTTAAAATGGCTGTTTCCATCTTTTGTGATACATGCACCCACTAATGTTTGGCAATTTAACCCTTTATATAGTTTTTTCTTATCATCAACAGATGGCACATTTTACGAGAATTTTGCTTTAATGAAACTTTCAAACAAAAAAAAAACAAACATACCCTGACAGCACCCACATAAACTGTTAAGACAAACACACAAAACTATGTACATCATCAAATAATGAAGTGTTTAACCCTCCTAATAGGAACAGCTGTCCCACATAAAAAGCTACAAACACAGGCCTTAATTAACCTAAAATTGAGATTATCCATGCTAAGTTCCATGCTATTAGCTGTGTTTCTACTTAGACTAATTAGTGTTCATTCTTTTCTTTAACCTTTACTCCCCTCGCAGATGTGAAAAACAAATTGCATGCTTTCAAAAAACTTAAATTTTTAGACTGGAAGAAACCAGTATTCTGGCTTTTTATTGCTCTTTTTTCAGCTTGTCTCCATGAAAACATAAAAGAAAAAATGTAATCCTTAACTGCAGGCTTCTAAAGACAAGCTGAAATATATATTGCTAATGGAAAACTGTTCAATATATTCAGTATTCTCTTTTTGACTTCTTTCCACTTAGAATTTGTTATTAGATTAAACCAATGGTCTTAATCCATTCCTATACAAAAATAAGCAAAAACATATCAACTCTACATATATTATGGTCTGTACACTTTTGCACCCCATCCACACCTCAACAACGCACAATTTCAGCCTATTAACGTAAACATGCTTTTGTCTAATCTTTTTCTTTTTGGATTGTAATGCCTATATTTGTAATACTAATAAATAATAAAGAAAGAAAAAAGGCATATGCTTACTTTAGTATCTTTATCACATGCAAGAATAACTAAAAACTAAAAATTCTTTACTACAAAACATGCAATTTACATTGTGAAAAAGTTTTATAGAAATACAGTTAAGAACAGAAATTATTTTACTTACAATTATTTTTTTCTTCCTCTTCAACTCCCCTCAGTGTCCTTCTAAACATTAATGATGTGAAGAAAGGCCAATGCCTTTCAATTCCCCACAAGTTTAACAAAGTCAATAAAAGTAAACTATTTTCACTTTTTCTTATACAGCCATATTTCACAAATGCACCTGATGCTTTGCAGTCTCACATTTATTCATTAATTTTCATGTTTCTGGTCTTGTTGTAGTTTAGCTCCAGATCCCAGTTCTATTCCAAGGTACTCCCAATTCATTTTGTCAACTCTTGTGCTTTTCTCTGTCTCTCAAGCATTTTCTTTTGAAAAAGTGAAAAAGGTTTCAGTGACAAAGTCTCTCCGTGTGCTTTATTATCAGAAGAATGAGAAACAGAGTCCCTTTCTGCTTGATGGCTCACTTTTTTGGATAAACTTTTTTATTTCCTCCTTAGCCAGTTCTGCATCAAAAAAGGACTTTGATCTTCCTGAAAAAATATTCTGAAGGTACCTGAATACAACAGTTTAGATCTCACAGTTTCCTCTTGACATTCCCTGGCTGCTAGAATAAATTTGTTTCTCTTCTGCTTGGTGTGCAGTGAATAATCATTTTCTACAAACACTCTACTATCTTCATCTTTTAATACTTTCCCCTTTTGCCACAGACTTCTTGGGATCCACTCTTTCTGGTGTCAGGTTTGCATCTTTACTAATACAGGTCTTGGCTACTTTCTTATGGATTGATTTAGAGCATATAGACATTGTGCCCTTTCAATTAACATTTCCTGGGGAATACAGGTCCAGTTGCATACTTGTGCCTTTTTAAAATTAATACAGTCTGCTCCTTTTGGTTTCTATGATACAGCAGAAAATTTCACATTTTCCCTATGTGCTCTCTCCTCTAATTCTACTATTTTTTTGAAACATCTCTTCTCGAACAGTCTCATACTCAGTCAGCCTTTTCTTCATTTGAGCCTCTGATTTTTGCAGTTTTTATAAACTCATCTGAATATCTGTTTAAAGCTTTTTCCATTTTCCTAGCCTTTTTGTAATATGACTTGTTATACTTCTTCAGTGTTTCATTTATTTTAATCAGCTCTAAGCACATTTGACTTTTTTTTTTCTAGATTACTGGAAACCATGAATTTCTCTAAAGCTGGCACTCAATCTGCTTTTTGCTGAACAGCTGCAGGATTCTTCTCAGTCAGTAGTTCCTCTTCATCCTTTCTAGTTGATTTTCTTTCAACCTGTCTTAGGTTCTTCTTTGCTGGTATCCAGTGAGTGTACTTACAAGCCAGTAATTGAATTTACTAAAAGAGGCAAAGTTCTTGGCTCTTATCTTTCAGTTTCTTTTTTCATACTGGGAGAGCTGAAGTTACGGTGTAAATCAGTGTGTAGCCTCAAAGGAAAAAAGTAATAAAGTTTCTTGTCAAGTTTGATCTGGCATGTGGCTTTATTTCATAAGTACTTATATTGTTGAAGATTGTTTTCTGTTTCATTATTAAGACATTCCTTCCAGACTTTATCCCTAGCCCTCACTAGTTTCCTGGTTGTGGGTGTAAGCCAAGGAACAAAGTAATTTTGCACTCTTTTAAACCTAAGGAAGACCATGCTGTTTAGTAGTTCCATAAAGATCTTATCAAAATGGACAACAGCAGCATCATCTAATGGCAAGATTTTCAGGATGTTCCAGGTGTGAGATAGCACTGTGGGGTTAAACAGTCCTGGGTCAAAGTTGTTAATGTTGTGTGAGGATTTATATGTATGCTGGCTGGGAGATGAATGTCATTTTCATATAGCATGTATGGGCAAATGGTCACTAAATGGCTTGCTAAGATGCCATGGGAACTTCTACTTTTAGGGACTCTTGTTAATTGTCAGTCCAGAGTGGTAGTTTTACCACTTTTCAGACTGATTCTGGCATGATCAGTGATATGTTGTGTATAGGTTTATACTAGAAACGGTTACCTCAGTGGTGAAACTTGACCAGTCAATGTTAACCTCACCTAGTATAATTGCTGCTGTGTGTATATTGTGGAATAGCCAGGATAAGATGTCCTTCAATGTGCTGATATTGTCTTCAGATGGGATATAAAAGGCTGCCATACATATTGTTTTATCTATGTTTAGTTCTATGTTACTTAGAAGTAGTTCAGCAATGTGGAAGGAGAGTATTTTAGATGGGAAATATGACAGGTTTATGCTACTATGGTACATTATTGTTACTAGTTCTGCTTTTTTTGTTTAATCTGTAAGGATGCTAAAGCTGGGGATAGTATTTCTATGTTACTGATATTATGTTTTCGCCAAGATTCTTTTAGTGCTATTATGTCAGTGGAGTGATATTTTCTCCATGTGTGTGTAGTTCTGGAATTTTGTTTACAATGTGTCTGATGTTCATATGGAATAGACTGAGGTTTTTTTTAATTGCTATATTTTATTTTGTAGGGAGAGGAACTTAGGATACCAGACAGGGTTGATTTATTATATGTGAAGTAACTTGGTGACTGAGAGGGTCCAGGACTGGGGTGAATGGCACCTGCCAGTAGCCGATTCAGTAATATACTTGTGTAGCTGTGTTGTTTTAGTTTTTGTGGAAGAGCTGGCAATCTTTGAAACCTTGGAGGAAAGGTTAGGAAAGGAAAGGATATATGAGCATGTACATGGTATTACCAAAGGTAAAGAGGAGAATGCTTTGGCAAGGCATTGTAATGGTAATGCTGGGCATTCTTTTGTTTTTAGAAGTATCAATCAGATTATACCCAAGTTAAGAGGGGGTCCGTTCCAATTATTGTTGGAACAACTAGAACTGCTTTGGCAACTGAAGCTAAATGCCAGTAATGTACCAGGACTGAATGAAGTCATCTCACTAACTTGTATTTTAAAACTAAAAAGTTTGAGTAGATGACTTATTGATTGCTGTTTGGCCCTGGATACAAAAATTGGAGGTTTAGCATAGAATATAATCCGCACCTTGGAAGTGTAACAGCTAAATGGATTTTTTAACTTCTGGTCTGATGTAACTGAGTACATTTTTGTAGTTAATGAAGTATATTAGTAACACTTTGTGTAAACAACATGTTAGGTGTCTAGTGACAGTGTAAAATAATTTTAACAAGTTTAAGTGTAAATTTTAAGCAAATTCTTAACCAATATTTAATATTATATTTGGTAACAAATTTATGGTAAAATGTTTTGTTTGGTGGGTGGGGATGGTGGGGTTGCTTGCTTAACACTTATTTGTATCTTTTCAAGTTGGAAAATGCTGAACCTAGCTGTTTTAACATTATCTAATTACTGACTTTTAATTGTTTCTATGTAGATGTGTTTTTATTGGTTAATTAGTTAACAGGAAGGTACAGGGTGAATACTTAATGCTGCAAATTTTTTGCTTTCTTTGTCTGAAGAATTTTGGATATGTAGCCAGATGAAAAGTGCTTTATAATACTGTTTTTTTGGTTTCACGTTAAAGAGTTTCTTGATTTTGGTCCTAAAGTGTCTGCTGCCTCTGTTTCCAGCAGTGCCTTTTACCTAGTTTGTCGGTTCGTTGTTTTTGAGAGTTGAATCTTTGAAACCTTTTGGATATATAGAGCATTTTAGGTTTAATGAGGTTTCTGTAGTGATTTTTATATAAGTGAGGACCTATATTGAACAGGATGGATGAAGGGGTTACATTGTAATAAGCTGTCTTTTGGTAGTAGGTGAAGTTGTGAAGATAGGTAAAGTCTGCCGGCCTAGCCAGATAGAATTTTGTAGATAATTCTCTCATTTGTAAATATTAATGAAAGCCACAGGTGTGTTTTCTTAAATGGAAAAAAATGGTGTTAAATGGGAAACTGCAAAAATGTAACAATAGTGCACTCTGCTGTAATAAAGCTGACAAGTCAATTCTTTGATGTCAAAACTCGGAGCCAATATGTCTGGATGAAGGAATTCTCCCTTTTGTTTTGAGGCCAAAGTTAATGGCTAGAATTTGCATGTATAATTTCTTTTATTGCTCTTGTTCCTGACCAGCTGCAAGATCAAAGGTGCCATTAACCTCTAAGAGTCTGTTAGCCTGAAAACCAGAAAGAAATGATGTAATCTGAAATGAATCAGTGGTACTGTGTTATCAATTTAAGAACAGAAAGAGTGAGAGCATATGAGCATTTGTCTTGAGAACATCCAAATCACCAGATCTCAGCCTGTGTCTGTATGTAAGTAACATTTTAAAACTGTGTTTTCTCTTAGAAATAGCTAGAAATTAGGAATATTATACTAAGTGTTTTTCTGTGTCGATGTCAGAACTTTTCTATGGTATTATTTTAAGTATTTCTCTGTGATCTCTGAACTCTTAAGTAGCACTGTGTAGTAAGAAGCATTGTCTTGTGTTTTTATTATTTATTATTAAACATTTGTAAACCTTTCAAATGTGGCTGTTTTGTGTAGAGATAATGTAAGCTCTAAGAGTACATTGCATGTATATAGTGATACAGTACCAAGTCACTCCAAATAAGTCTTGACTGTTAGGTTGCACTTACCATTTGGATAATAATATTGCACAGTAATAATTGGACACTCTTTTAAGAGCCTTTGAGTAGCTGATAAATATTAGCTGGGTGGTGGCAGTGATTTCTACCATATAGTCTAGGTAAAAGGGGCACAGCTGGAGAACCTGTGCCAGCCTTTGCCAGGAGTGTCTGTGTGGTTGTATATAACTCTTATCTCAAAGTGTGTGTGTGTGTGTGTCAGCTACTTGGACAAGGACACAAAGCACTGGTTGGACAGAGAGGGTGCTGGAGGTTTTAGCTTGCCCACTAGGCTGAGATCTAGACACTATAGCCGTGCCAGTGGGGAGTCTGATTGGGAACCTGGAGAGAAAAGGAGAAACCATCCCCAGATTGACTGTGATCTCTGTGTGCTCTTAAGGGAAATTGTACTTTACTGTGTGTGTATTTATTATCCTTTCCCTATATGGATGCCCCTCACTGGTGTTAGTGGTGAGGACTGAGGCTCCTTGATTGTTGGGCCAGGGCACGGGCATCACATATTAATTGTTTGGTGGTGGTGGGATATCCACACCACATATTAATTGGTTGGCAAATACTAATTGGCTTTTAGTGGTGTGGGTAGAGTGAATTCCTGTAGCTTGTGTACAGTGATCACTGAAGGTGTTTTGTACTCTAAATCAGACATGCAGTGAATACTCAGAGTTCAGATCACAATTGTTTTATTTCTTTTGTTAGCTTAATTAGTCAGGGAGAGCAGACAGCATGTCAGTAGAGAAGTATGGAAAGCTGACAAGGAGTCAGCTGGCTGAGATGTGCCAGGCTAGGGGACTGGTGCATAGAAACCTGACTAAGGCAGACATGATTGCAGCTTTGATCACAGCTGCATCAGAAAACAGCAAACAGGAGGACAATCAGACTGGCAGTGGAGATGTAGTACCCTCAGAGAATGAATAGCTCAACCTTTCTGCAGAGGACTTAAAGATCTATTTGGAGCTAAAGAGACTTGAGTTGGAGCCAGGTGTGTGGAAATAGAAGCAGCTGAAAGACTGAGGCATCTAGAGAGTGAGGACAATGAGAAACTGTGACGTTTGCAGGCTGAGGATGAGAAACTGCTATGCCTGGAAGCTGAGGAAAAGGAGAGGCAGAGGCAACATGAGAAATGGGGAAGGGAGTAACTGGACCCCAGAAGCACAAAAGGTCAATAAATTTCTTCCGCAGTTTAAAGAGGGGGATAATTTTGATATTTTCATTCATATGTTTGAGAGGGTATGTAAATAGTATGATGTTGACCACAGGCTCTGGGTACAGTTCCTGACCCCCTTACTCCATGGTAAAACTGTAACTATACTGTCCAAAATGTCTGATGTTGCATCTTTTGATTATACTGCTGTTAAGAATCAGTTGTTAGAATTGTTTACGCTAACACCTGAAATATATAGGAAAATGTTTCATGAGCATAGATGCAAGGCAGATGAAAGTGTGTGTGAATATGTTGCTGAACTGAGCACTTATTTTCATAAGTGGGTGAGTGGATGTCAGGTCACCACTTTTGATGGGCTGGCAGATGTTTTGGTGAGGGAAAAAGCCCATAGCACTTTGCCTGAGGACATGAGGATATGGTTAGCTGATAGACAATGTGCTACTTCAAATGAGTTGGGGAGGAAGGAGACCTATACCTAGCTAGCAGGGCATCCCTGCACAGGAAAGGGACCCCAGTACTGTTCATGGGTCTAAAGGAACCCATGTTGGGCAGCACAGACTGCTCCAACAGAATCTGCCAGTAGCAAGGGAAGTCACTAGTCCAGGTACACATCCAGGACCTAGAGTTAAATGTTTTGAATGCAACCATTGGGGCCATGTGGCATACAGATGTCCATGGAGGCAAGATGGGGAACAAAAGGTGAGCTAGTAAGTGGGAAAGACAAAATACCAATAGTAGGTTGTCTTGAGACAACATGGGTACTGAACTACCATCCTGCAGATGTCCTGATAGGGAGGGATTTGGATGAGGCAGTACCATGTGTTTATGCAGTTACATGCAGTCAGGCTAGGAGACAAACATGTGGGTCTGGTAGCCTGGGGAGACCCAGACAGACTGCATACTTTCAGCCATTACTGGTGAGGTGGTTACTTCAGGGAGGGAGCTACTCTGTAGCAGTGAGACTGAAGGTGAGCCACAGCTGCTTGTGGGTACTGATGTTCCCGTGGACAGAGTGACTGCAAAGGTAGAGGTGAGTAGTAGTACCCAGGCTGACAGTGAGGCACCACTGTCAGAGGATGTCAGACTTCCTATGGAAGGGGAGAAATACTTAAAATAATACCATAGAAAAGTTTTGACATCAACACAGAAAAACACTTTGCCTAATCTTACTAATTCCTAGCTATTTCTAAGAGAAAACACAGTTCTAAAATCCTACTTGCATACAGACACAGGCTGAGATCTGGTGATTTGGATGTTCTTAAGACAAATGCTCATATGCTCTCATTCTTTCTGTCCTTAAATTACAAAGAGAGAGTTGAGACAGGCTCAGCTCTCAGACCCTACATTGCAAGGCCTGAGGCAGGTAGCTGATGAGGCACCTGATTCTCAAGGGAAGGAAGAATCTTTATACTGGGACAAAGGGTTACTTTATAGAGAATGGACCCCTGAGAGATGGCTAGAAAGTGAGAGGGTACAGAAGCTGGTAGTGCCTAGAGCCTACCGTCTGGCACTTCTAGCCATAGCCCATGATATTCCCTTCACAGGTCATATGGGCATAAAACATACAAAGAGACATATTATGCAGAACTTCTATTGGCCTGGAATCTCCAGAGATGTGACAGGGTACTGCAGGAGCTGTGAGCAGTGCCAAAAGGTAGGCAATGCAGGAGACAAGGCGAGAGCTCCTTTGATGCCTTTGCCTGTGATTGAGGAGCCATTTCAAAGGGTATCTATGGATATTGTGGAGCCTCTGAGTACCCCAAGTTCCACAGGGAAAAAGTATATCCTAGTGGTAGTGGATTATGCTACCCAATACCCTGAGGCAATGGCTCTGTCCTCCATTGAGGCAGAAAAAGTGGCAAATGCTTTGTTAGAGATTTTCAGCAGGGTAGGTTTCCCAAAAGAAATACTGACTGACAGAGGTGCTAATTTCATGTCAGACCTGCTGGCTTGTCTGTGGAAGTCCTGTGGGGTGAAGCACCTGAAGTCCACCCCCTACCATCTCCAGACTAATGGTCTTGTTGAGAGGTTAAACTCTACAATAAAGTCCATGCTACAGGCATTTGCAGACCAGTTTAGGAGGGAGTGGGACAAATATTTGCCCCATCTGTTGTTTGCTTACAGAGAGGTTCCCCAGGAATCCACAGGTTTTTCACCCTTTGAGTTGCCATATGGGCATAGGGTGAGGGGACCACTAGATTTAATTTGAGATGAGTGGGAAGGTGAGTGTGATCCTCACAAGGAGTCTGGTGTGGCATATGTCCTAAACCTCAGGACAAGGCTCAAGGAACTCATGGGATTGGCCCAGGAGAACTTGGCAGAAGCCCAACAACAGAAAAAGGTGTGGTATGACAGGAATGCTCGAGCTAGAGAGTATGCTGTGAGGCATCAAGTAATAGTTCTCATTCCTGTCAGACACAACAAGCTGCAAGCAGCTTGGGAGCAACCCTACAAGGTGGTAAGAAAGGTAAGTGATGTTAACTACGTGGTGGAACTGCTAGGCAGGAGGCAGGGGCACATATTGTACCATGTTAACATGATGACACCTTACCATGATAGGGAGGCCCTTGTGCTGAGCATTTGCTGTGGATTGCAGAAGGAGTCTAAGGGAGGTCTGGTGACTGATCTCAGTGAGGCTCGGACTGACACCTTAGTGGAAAGGGAAGCAATGTCCCAGCAGCTATCTCCTGCCCAAGTTTGAGAAATCCAAGCAGTGTTACAGGAGTTTGGGGAGATGTTCACTGGGAAACTAGGGTGCACCCACCTGGTGCAGCACCAGGTGGATACAGGACCCCAAAGGCCTATTAGGCAGGCCCCTTATAGTGTGACTGAGAGAGTCAAACAGACTCTGAGGGAGGAGATAGAAAAAAATGTTAATTCAAGAGTCCAACAGTCCCTGGGCCTCCCCAGTGGTGCTGGTGCCAAAGAAGGATGACAGCACCAGGTTCTGTGTGGACTACAGGAAATTAAATAGTCACACACAGTCAGATGCTTACCCCATGCCTAGGACAGATGAGGCCCTAGAGCAGCTGGGTTGGGCTAAGTATCTTACAACCATTGATCTTGCCAAGGGTTACTGGCAGGTGCCCTTGACTCCCAGTGCTAAAGAGAAGTCAGCCTTTGTGACTCATTTTGGCTTGTATGAGTTCACAAAGATGCCCTTTGGGATGAAAAATGCCCTAGTGACTTTCCAGAGGCTAGTAGATCATATCCTAGTAGGAGCAGGAGGGTTTGCCCTTTCTTACCTAGATGATATTGCCATTTACAGCCATTCCTGGCAAGAGCACCTTCAGCATGTCAGGGAGGTGCTAGGCAGACTACAGAGGGCAAGGTTGACCATTAAGCCCAGCAAATGTCAGGTGGGTATGGCAAAGGTGGACATAAAGTGGGGAGTGGTAAGATCAGGCCAGAACCTGCCAAAGTAGAAGCCATTCAGGCTTGGCCTGCACCTGTTACCAAAAAGCAGGTGAGGGCATTCTTAGTGACAGCAGGGTACTACAGAAAGTTCATCCCCAGTTATAATACCATAGCTGCTCCCCTCACAGACCTAACAAGGAAGAACAGGCCAGATAAGGTACTGTGGACCCCAGCATGTGAGCAGACATTCCAGGAGCTTAACAAAGCTTTGGGAGGACCCCTGTGTTAGCCATTCCAGATTACAGCAAATAATTTGTTGTGCAGGTGGATGCTTCAAACCATGTGGTGGGGGCTGTACTTAGCCAGATTTCTTCAGAGGGAGAAGAGCACCCAGTGGTTTATCTCAGTCGTAGGCTCCAACCCAGGGAGGAATGCTATGCAGCTGTAGAACAGGAATGTCTAGCCATAGTGTGGGCACTGCAGAAATTTCAGCCTTATCTGTATTGAAGAAAATTCACTGTAGTGACAGATCACAATCCCCTAACATGGTTAAACAAAGCTAACCAGCAAAATGCCAAGTTGCTAAGATCAAGCCTAGGGTTGCAAACATATGATATGTCAGTGCAGCACCACAGTGGGATTAGCAATGTCAATGCTGATGGGCTCTCAAGACAGGAAATGGGATAAGATATATTCAGCTAGGCCTAACCCTCTCAGGAAATGTTTCTCAAGGGTCACTTGAAAAACTAGCTTGAGTTATTCAGGGGGGGGGGAGTGTAAAGATAGGTAAAGGCTGCCCTGCCAGCCAGGCCAGATAGAATTGTGTAGATAATTCTGGCATTTGTAAATATTAATGTAAGCCACAGGCTTGTTCTCTGAAATGGATAAAAAATGGTGTTAAATGGGGAACTGCAAAAATGTAACAATAATGCACTCTGCTGTAACAAAGCTGACAAGTCAATTCCTTGATGTTAAAACTCAGAGAAGATGTCTGGATGAAGAAATTCTGCCTATTGCTTTGAGGCCAGAATTAATGGCTAGAATTTGCATGCATAATTTCTTTTATTGCTCTGATTCCTGACCAGCTGCAGGATCTAAGGGGCCATTACCCTCTGAGAGTCTGTTAGCCTGAGAACCAGAAAGAAATTATGTAATCTGAAATTAATCAGTGGTACTGTGTTATCAATTTAAAGACAGAAAGAATGAGGGCATTAGGGCATTTGTCTTGAGAACATCCAACTCACCAGATCTCTGCCTTTCTCTGTATGTAAGTAGGATTTTAGAACTGTGTTTTCTCTTAGAAATTGCTAGGAATTAGGAAGATTACACTAAGTGTATTTCTGTGTTGATGTCAGAACTTTTCTACGGTATTATTTTAAGTATTTCTCTGTGATCTCTGAAGTCTTGACTAGCACTGAGTAGTAAGAAGCATTGTCTTGTGTTTTTATTTGTTATTAAATATTTTTAAACCTTTCAACTGTGGCTGTTTTGTGTAGAGGCAGTTTAAGCTCTAAGAGTACATTGCATGTATATAGTGATACTGTACCAAGTCACTCCAAATAAGTCTTGACTGTTAGGTTGCACTTACTATTTGGATAATAATGTTGCACAGTAATAATTGGACACCCTTTTAAGGGTCTTTCAGTAGCTGATAAATATTAGCTGGTTGGTGGCAGTGATTTCTACCTTATAATCTTGGTAAAAGGGGCACAGCTGGAGAACCTGTGCCAGCCTTTGCCAGGAGTGTCTGTGTGGTTGTATATAACACTTATCTCAAAGTGTGTGTGTGTCAGTTACTTGGGCAGGGACACAAAGCACTGGTTGGACAGAGAGGGTGCTGAAGGTTTTAGCTTGCCCACTAGGCTGAGATCTGGACACTATAGCTGTGCCAGTGGGGAGTCTGATTGGGAACCTGGAGAGAAAAGGAGAAACCAGCCCCAGACTGACTGTGATGTCTGTGTGCTCTTAAGGAAAATTGTACTTTACTGTGTGTGTAATGTGTATTTATTAGCCTTTCCCTATATGGACGCCCCTCACTGGTGTTAGTGGTGAGGATTGAGGGTCCTTGATTGCTGGGCCAGGGCACGGTCATCACAGATGTATTCAGCCAATTGTGTTTGGTAAGATGTAGAGTAGGTTAATACTATGGAAATGAGGGTGGTTATAATGAGTCACTGTATCATGGTAGGGTATGGGGTCATTTATAGGAGAGTATTCTTAAATGGTCAGGAGTAGAGTACTGGTTTTTGAGTTATAGTAAGAAGGAGATGTAAGAAGTTGTTATTGGTTGGTTAGGTTTTGGTGGAAGGAAGGTGTTGAAGATTAGTAGTATCGTTTTGTGACTGGGGAAATGTATTTGTCAATTCTAGTAATTTGGTGATGTAAGAAGTTGGTTGGTTGGTTGGTTAGGTTTTAGTGGAAGGACGTTGTTGAGGATTGGTGGTAGTATTCTTCTGATTGTGCATTATATAACTTTGTCCTTTCAGTGGGTCCAGCAATAGGAAAAATGTAGAAGGATCTATCATTAGGTACTTGAAATTCTTATGCACATATTTATTCAGAATTAGTTGCTACACTCTTTAGTTTTTGCAACAATGAGGAAGATCAAATGAAATGTGTTTACACTTTTATGTAAAGTAGGAATTTAATTTCATATCCTTTATTCTGCTTGTATTTGCACTACAGAAATTCCTAAATGAACAACTTAACACCAACTTTTTTTTTAGATTTCAGAAGTTTCAGTAATAAAATCTGACTTTGATTTGTCTTTTAATTGGTATTTAGAAATATCAAGATACCTTTATGACTTAGACATAGTACAACAGTTTTGCTGCTGAAATGGTTAGTGTAGACTACATTTTTTATTTTTGTGACAGAGTTCCTGCCACTTCCAACTTTCACCGGTCTTCATACTATGCAACAAAATATGTATTATCATTTCTTGATCCTTCACAGTTATGCTCTAGTCCTGTCAGCTGGAAGTTTTAAACTTTTTTGACAGTGTCCGTAGTTCTAGTTATAGCTAAGCATTGCTCCATGTTCTCAGTGAAAACTAATTATGGTTAAGAACTTCTGCCATTTGTCTGACCTTATTATTTGCACTAAAACCAAAGTTCAGGCAACAATCCTTTGCAGCATTGTTACCAACTGAACTTTCCCTAATTGGTTAGACCTTTTATAATCTCTTTTTTTAAATAAATATGAGTAATAGCAGAGGATACCATGAGGTATCCTAGTGAGAAATGAGTAATAATCGAGCCCTCTGTTCCTCATTAAAGTTTCTCTACTGTTCATTTTCATAAATTATATCTTCAGGGGCTAGCTTCTTTCAGTTGCACTGACATAAACGCTGACAATTATTTCATTAATGTTACAGGGTCACTGCCTCATGTTGCAGTGAGTCAGTGTGAAGAGTGACTTATGAGTCGTAGTGTTCTGTAGGGATTATTAATGTCACTTGCAATTTAATTTTAATGCTTCTGTTTTTACAAAAGTAGTGAAACTAGATGACTCTCCCTTAATGGTGTCACCACACAGAAGTGTACTTTTAGTCCTTTGTTAACACTTACATCACTGTCATGGACTTAAACTTTCTCTGTTAGGCAATATGATGTGGTAGTTGGAAAACGATTACGACTTGAAAGGTTATGCTATTTGAGATGCTGATGACATTTAAGATTATGTACTATAGAGTAAAGGATTTAAAAATAAACCTAACATAGCTGTAATTATATTTTTGCATGCCTTTCAGTTGTAAATGAAATAGATAAGTAATAACATTTTCTTAGGTAATGAAAACAGTTGTATACTTTGGTTTTCTTTTCAAAATGATTCTTCCTGTATGGCTGAAGATATCACTTTTGATAAGTGATCTAGGAATCTGATTCAGTAAAGAGCTTGTCCAAGTTCAGTATTATTGCCTAGCAGATGATTTATAAGAACAATGCCAGCCTGAAAAGATTGAGTTAGCAAGCTATAGTGCCAAGCAAAAAGCATTGTACGGGAGGTTGTTATGCCACAACTTGGGCATATACTAGCATCGCTGTGGTATGGCAAGTTGGTGTGAGCTGCAATGATGCCAAGGCACTTTGCAACATAGCAGAGCTGACAGGCAGCAAGCTCTGTCTTCAATGGGGCATCCTAAATCAAAAGATTATGTGTTTAGCTGTGGCAAAGAAAACACAAGAAGTCAGAAAACATCATTGCATTTGAAAAGGCATGTGCTTAATAAAGCTGTACCTTGTGCAACACAATAGTCTGCATAAGACTGCAATGCACAATAGAGCTGCAGGGTGCAAAAGCACAACTTAGAAGCAGCAAATTCTATGCAAGTGACAGTGACAGGAAGTGCATTAGAAGGCAGCACAAAATGACACACACCTGGAGTCATGCAACATGACATGGTATGATTGTTGTATGCTGTAACCATATGTTTGTCAGTCAAATAGCAGGTCTATGTGAAGTAACATGCAGGTACAGTGAACAGGTCTATCCCAGGTAGATGACATGTGACACTGGTGAAGGAGAAATAAATGGCAAGGCCCATGGAGTATTACTAGTTACAAGTCAATTACATTGAGGATACTTCTGGAACAAAGGCAACCATATAAATGAAACACACACACACAAGGCTGTCAGTGACATGTCTGAACAAAACAGCAGCAACAATAGCATGAACAGCATTTTGAGACAGGGCATTGAATGCCACATGCCATAGGCTTGAATTAAGATAAGATGCTTAGACGTTTCCCAGAATAAAAGAGGTTTGTCAGAATAATAACAATACATGTTTATGGAAATAAAAAAAAGCACCAGGGAGCAAAAAATGCATTCTGAGTACAAAGGGGGTAGGGAGTAAATATAAACTTTATTAGAGAAACACAGCAGGTACACTGATTAGTACCACACTTTAATATTGTACAGACAAGACCTTCAATGTAATGTAAACAGGCAGATTTTTCAGAATAGCAAAATTGACTATAAATATATTGCTCAGCCATGTAGATGGATAAGCAGGGCCACCAGGCTGCAATTTCCACATCCCATGCTTATCTAACTGATCTGGAGCTGGTGGACGTGGGGGGGTGGATGTCTAACTATTGGCCAGCTATCCTCCCTCCAGTGGAAAGTGGAGGGCTCATCACTGCAGAAACATCTCCTGATGATTACCAAGAACTTACAATGAATGATAAAAGAGAAATGTGGATTAACTTGTTCGTATTGTGAGCGTAAAAGCATAAAAAATAAAACAAATGATATATAAATACCTCTATTTTCTATATGTAAATGATGTATGAATGCCACTAATTAAGCAATCAGAAAAAGTGATGAAATGTAGGAAAATAACACAAAATAAAGACCTCCATCTCTTGTCATTTGTACAAATTACAACAGCTTGTACTTCACCTACCCTTCATGTCTTTGAACTGTCTTTTTAAATTACCCCGACCATTTAAAAGAAAGGTTTGTTTTTATTTCCTTACAAAGATGGGGACTTAGGGCAGCGGTCTCCCTAATATGGAGTAGTAACTATTTCCAAAAATACCTTACTGAATTATGCATGCAAGACCAGGACAAAGACACTTAAAATATTTTTATTTTTAACTCAATATAAGGAATTCAGGAGAATGGAAGCCCCCCTTTTTACTTGCCTTTAAATAGTGTTGCTAAAATACATTTAGAGTGTATAGAATTTTATGACTTAATTATTATTATATTATGTTCTGTGATTAAATATTTTTAAAATGTTTATAAATAATGTTGCTTACTAGTTAGTCACTGTTATGAACACAAACTATGTGTGTGCACCTGTCAATCACATGCAGTTTTGGTATTAATCATTGTAACTGTGCCCACAACTGTACAAACTTAGCCAGGAGTACTTGTCTGGCATATAACCCTGGACACATGCTGTGTATTCTTAAACTAATCAAAGGAATACTGTAGGAATCGTCATGTTGCAACAGGTAAAAAATATAGGGACACCAAAGTAATGAACAGGAGGCATAAACAACAAACTGAATACAAAAAAGAGATTCAGCAGTACTATAATGCCTTACAATGTGAGCTGTACTCGTGCAAGTGGAGCACTCCCTCCAGCTGAAACTATTATCCTGCAGTAAGGAGAGCTGTGATATGGTGCAAAGCATTTTTCTGATAAAGTCAAAAACATTAAATGCTGATATCATTAAAATGTTTCACCCTTTTTAACATAAAATAAGTAGTGTTATTTGACTATGTCCCTCATTCATGTTATATACTCAAATAACACTACTTATTTTATGTTAAACTGGGTGAAACAGTTTGATGCATATCATCTGCATACATTATTCACTTAAGATTTGGTAATTCTATTGGGAGATCATTAACAAAGACAGACAGACTTTGTTGACATGACAAGAGCTTTTAAAATTGCCAGCCATACCCTTCTTCTCAACAAACTAAAAATACTCGAGCTAGTTTCACAGCTATCTAAAGGACAGAACCTTCTAAGTCCATAGCAATCAATGTCTCTTCCTCTACTGTTGTAAACTTCATACAAGTGTACCAGAAGGGTCTGTACTAGGTTCTCCTTTCTTCTCTATTTGTTAATGATCTCCCCCTAGAGTTACCAGATATTAAATTAGTGATATATGCAGATGATATGCTGCACCTGCAATCCAGTAATAGCCACTCTGACCTCCAAACCAAGTTACAAGACAATTTAACTCAGTTATGTATGTGGTCCGCTCCTAACAGTTTATTAATTAACCCCTAGAAAACCAATGTCATGGTCTTGGTCTTAGCAAGAAATTACTAACCTTTCTCCTATTCTGTGAACAGATCTTAATGGGAACAGAATACCAAATGTTATCGAACAGAGATACCTAGGGCTAATACGTGACCCTACCCTTTCCTTTATCACACACACACAGATATTGTAACTAATAAAGTCCTTCCTTGCTAAATTACACAATTTTATTATGTAAATTATGTGACTTGCTGTGTCACAATTTCATCACTCTCTCTGTTCACCTATCCAAAACCAATACTCCTTATAACAGACCAAGTAGCCCCAACCATTTTTCACTTTCCTAAATAGTTACGTCTTAATCTTAAATGTAGCAATGCTTTTATAGTTGCTGTACTACCAACAAAGCACAATTTATTTCACAATCAACTACTGCCTCTCTAATATTCCAATAGTTAAGAAGCCTCTTCTTTTCATTATTTTAATTGCTAGAAATCACAGGCAATATTACAGTATATTTTGCAATTTTACATTAATCTTTGCTATATACAAGCCTGTGCCTGTTTTTTAATGAATGTTCAACATTGTGTATACCTATGCAAGCTATGTACATGCTCTGTTTCTAAATGATGTCAAGAATGTACACTTACTTATAATTTGTATGCCTTCTGATATCATGTAATTGTATTTTATGTATATGTCAAAACCCATGTTAAATATGAAGCTTTTCTGCCCGGACCTCCACTGAAAAAGGATTTTATCTCAGTTGGAGTTTCCCAGTAAACACAGATAAATAAAAATAAATAAATTAAAACTATGCTGTGAGATTGGTTACATCCTCTCACCCACTGCTCATGGATCCATTGCTAAAAATATTTTAATACCCAAACTTGAATATGGTCATCCTTTTCTCACTTTGCATTCAGCCCACAATACTCACAATACACAGACTGCTGAGAATAAAATCTGCAGATTCATTCTATTAGCTGCCCCCCAGATACACCATTGTAATTTGCTAAAAATTTCCAAATGGCTTTCAGTGCCTTATAGGACCACTGCTCTTCTAAGTACTCTAATTTACAAAATAAAACATGGTCACTGACCCCTTTAAGAATGAAACTACCTTTACAAAACAGCCCTTATGTACTCAGAAGTACACAGGACAAGAGTTTATTTTTAGTATGCCCTCAATTTAAAATTGCTGTAGGTGAGAGAGCCGTCTCCAGACTGGGACCTGCTGTAATGATGTGAGATAGTGCCAGCTGTACCAGGAGAAGTAAGGCAGTGGATGTGTAACATAGGCCAGCATAGCTAGCTTGAGTTTTGTAAAGAGTTATATGTCATTTGTATATCAAACTGATTTGTACAGGTGCTTGTGCTGAAAATGTACTTGTAAAGCTGCTTATGTTAAAAATCTACCAACAGTGGGTCCTGCTGGACAGAAAAGAAATGCACCTGTATGTCAGACTGTATTATAACTGTTGAAATGAATATATTGTAGCAGAGGATACTGAAAGAGAAGAGGTTACTCTCAGTCTAGCTAACTTTGAAAAATGGTCTGAAATTAATTACCTAGTTTAGGCCATAAAAAATGTATTTAACAGTTCTGATTGCAGCCAGAGAAAAAATGTCTGTGAAAACCAGGACTAGGAATCCTACTGTATTGTCCCTAGGGGTGAACTAAGTGCTACCATGAAAGGGTGGACGTTTTTTTAAATGGTTTTATAGCTTCCAGATGCTATAACACATCTTAGCAAAGCTCTATGTTTGTGTATTATGACATATATGTGCTAGATTATGGTTCAGTTTCTAGTAAAGGGAGTAGTGTGGGAACCAGAGTCAGATGACCAGATGTATGTGATGTCATTCTGTAATCCAGCACTGAAATGATGTTTTAATACTAGACGAGACAGAAGTCTCAGGGCAGTCAGTTTTTGAAACCTGACAAAGAAGGATCACTCACCCACTTCATCCTGCCTTGCTTTAGTAAGTAACCAGGGAACAGTAATTCTTTAGATTAGTCAGGAAACTATATGAGTTTAGTTAAGTACTGTTTTTCTGTATTTGTGTGAATCTATTAATCAGTGTTATTTTTAATATTTCCTGTGATTGAAACTCTGGATTTTATTGTAAATAGACATTTAGTATTTTCATGTTCTTTTATTATTTATTGTTAATTATATATTAAATGTTTCATTGTGGCTGCTCTTTTAGAGAATATGTTATCCTGTGACAGTATTTATATTTATTTGGTGATACTGTCACCACTCCTGAAAGCCTTGTTGCATTGGTCAAACACTATGATTCGTATTAGTATTAATTTTACTCAGTATAATTGGCTACCTTGGTAAGACACTTAGAGTAGCTGGCTTTGGAGTGTTCTGGTGGAAGTATCTACCTTACAGTCTAGGCAGAGGGGGCATAGCTGGTAAATCTGTGCCAGCCTTACCCAAGTGTGAGAGTGTGCATGTATATGTGTGTGTGCGTGAGTGTGTGTGTGTGTGTGTGTGTGTGTGTGTGTGTGTGTGTGTGTGTGTGTGTGTGTGTGTGTGTGTGTGTGTGTGTGTGTGTGTGTGTGTGCGTGTGTGTGTGTGAGCTACTTGGAGCAGGGACACAGAGCACTTTTTTCACGGAGAGGGTGTTGGAGAACTTGGCTTGGAACACTCAGCTGAGGGCTCAACTCTACAGCTGTGGTCAGTGTGGAGTCATATTTGGGTCCTGGTGAGAGAGAAGGAAACCCAGCTCCAGGACAGGAGTGTGCTCTTAAGGGAAGAGAGCTGCATCTGGAAATTCTGTATCTACCTTTGTTCCAAGTGAACATCCTTCACCGGTGCCAGTGGTGAGGAGTGAGGCTCCTTGATTACTGGCCCAGAGGAGGGGGCATCACATATTGCTGAGCAGTGGTGCAGATATTAATTGAACATTTGTAACCTGTAGGCAGTTGTCACTGAAGGTGTGTGTACTCCGAGCAGCCACAAGGTAAACATACAGTTTCATTTTCACAACAGTTTTATTTATTTTTGCTAGTTCAGTTTAGTCATGGAAAACAGGCAAAGATGTCAGCAGAGAATTATGGTAAGTTGACAAAGGACCAGTTGACCAAGGTGTGTGAAGCCAAAAGACTGGTTAATGCCAACCTGACTAAAGAGGAAATGATTTCAGCCTTAGTCACAGCTGTAGCCCAGACCAGCAATCAGGAGGATAACCAGTCTGGTGATGGGGATTTGCAGCCCTCAGAAACAGGACAGTTTACCTTTTCCTCAGAGGAATTAAAAACTCATCTGGAGTTAAAGAGACTTGAACTGGAGGCCAAACATTTGCAATTAGAATCGGCGGAGAGACTGTGGCAGGCAAAATAGGTGGAATTAGAATCAGCAGGGAGACTGTGGTGTTTGGAGACAGAAGAAAATGAGAAGCAGCATCAACATGAGAGGGTGATGCTGACTTTTCATCAGGAAACAACAAATAATTTTACCAATGAATTGGTGCTGCAATAATGATATTTGAGAAGAAAACAATGAAGGCTGCACCAAAACCATGAAACAACTTAAAATCCAGGAGTTTGTTTATTCTTGCTTGCTAGTACAAAAAGGGAAAAAGTAGTACTTTCACAGACAACAGCCCGCTTCATCAGGCTACAACATACAACTTGCAAAATGCCATTTTTATAGTCCTCACATGACACAATAATTAAGGTCTTAAAGTGAACAAACATGAATTATTTAAAAATATAAATTTATTTAAAAATCTTATCAGTAATCTTATCAGAGGAATCGGGGTCTGGTGACTGATCTCTTCAGTGAGGCTCGGACTGATACCTCAGTGGAAGGGGTAGCAGTGTCCCAGCAGCAATCCCCTATACATGTTCACAAAATGTGAGCAGTGTTACAGGAGTTTGGGGGCATGTTCACTGGGAAACCTGGGCACACCCACCTAGTGCAGCACCATGCGGATACAGGACCCCAAAGACCTATCAAGCAAGCCCCTTATAGGGTGGCTGAGTAAGTCAGACAGACTCTGAGGGAGGAGCTACAGGAAATGTTGGAACAAGGGGTAATCCAGGAGTCCATCAGTCCCTGGGCTGCCCCAGTGGTGCTGGTACCAAAGAAAGATGGCAGCACCAGGGTCTGTGTGGACTGCAGAAAACTAAATAGTCACACAGATTCAGATGCTTACCCAATGCTTAGAACAGATAAAGCCTTAGAGAAGCTGAGTGGGGCTAAGTATCTGATCGCTATTGATCTGAACAAAGGCTACTGGCAGGTGCCCTTGACCCCACAGCTAGAGAGAGATCAGCCGTTGTGACTCCTTTCAGATTATATGAGTTCACAAAGATGCCCTTTGGTATGAAAAATGCCCCAGCAACCTTCCAGAAACTGGTAGATTTTATCCTATCAGGAGTAGGGGATTAAGCCCTTGCTTACCTGGATGATATTACCATCTACAGCCATTCCTGGCATGACCACCTTCAGCATGTTAGGGAGGTCCTGGGAGACTGCAAAGGTCAGGGTTGACCCTTAAGCCCAGTAAGTGTCAGGTGGGTATGCCAGAGGTCTCCTATCTAGAACATAGAGTGGGGAGTGATACGATCAGGCCAGAACTTGCCAAAGTTGAAGTTATTCAGGTGTGAGGGGATTCTTGGGGACAGTGGGGTACTTTAGAAAGTTTGTTCCCAGTTATAGTAGAATAGCTGCTCCCCTCACAGACCTGATGAGGAAAAACAGTCTAGATAAGGTAGTGTGAACCTCAGCCTGTTAACAGGTATTCCAAAAGCTTAAAGGGGGTTTGGGAGGATCCCCTGTGTTACCCAGTCCAGATTACAGCAAAAAATTTGTTGTGCAGGTGGATGCTTAGAAGCATGGGGTGGGGGCTGTACTCAGCCAAGTTTCATCAGAGGGAGAAGAGCACCCATTTGTATATCTCAGCCATAGATTTCAACCTAAGGAGGAATGTTATGCAGCAGTAGAAAAAGAATGTCTAACCATAGTATGGGCACTGCAGAAACATCAACCCTGTCTGTATGAAAGGAAATTCACTGTAGTTACAGATCACAATCCCTTAACATGGCTACATCAAGACAGCCAGCAAAATGCCAAGTTATTAAGGTTGAGCCTAGGGTTGCAGGCATATGATATGACAGTACAGCATCATAGGGGGGGTCAGCAATGCCAATGTAGATGGGCTGTCAAGATAGATTATGGGTTAATGTGTTCCCAGACAGACTTATGTCCCTCAAACCACGTTTCTCAAGGGTCATTTGAAAAACTAGCTTGAGTCTCAAAGTAGGGAGAGATGTGATGTTGTGAGACAGTGCCAACTATGCCAGGAGAAGAAAGTCAGTGGATGTGTAACACAGGCCAATGCTAGCTGGAGTTTTGTAAAGAATTATATGTATAGCAAACTGATTTGTACAGGTGCTTGTGTTGAAAATGTATTTGTAAAGCTGCTTGTGTTAAAAATGTACCAAAAGTGGGTCTTGTTGTACAGAAAAGAAATACACCTGTATGTCAGACTGTATTGTAACTGTCAAAATGAATATATTGTAACAGAGGACACTGGAAGAGAAGATGTTAATCTCAGTCCAGCTAACTCTGAAAATAGTCTGAAATTAAATTACCTGGTTTAGACCATAAAGATTGTATCTTACAGTTCTGATTGCAGCCAGAGAGAAAAATGTCTGTAAAAAACAGGACTAGGAATCCAACTCTATTGTCGTTAGGGATGAACTTATTGCTACTCTGGAAGGGTGTACATTTTTGAATGGTTTTATAGCTTCCAGATGCTATAACATATCTTAGCAAAGCTCTATGTGTGTGCATTATGACACATATGTGCTAGATTCTGGTTCAGTTTCTAGTAAATGTGGTAGTGTAGCAACCAGAGGTGATGTCATTATGTAATCCAGAATTGAAATGATATTTTAATACTAGATGAGACAGAAGTCTTAGGACAGTCTGTTTTTGAAACCTGACAAAGAAGGATCACTCACCCACTTCATCTTGCCTTGCTTTAGCAAGTAACCAGGGAATAGTAATTCTTTAGATCAGTCAGGAAAATATATGAGATCAGTAAGTACTGTTTTTTGAATCTGTGTGAATCTATCCATCAGTGTTATTTTTAATATTTTTGATGACTGAAACTCTGGTGTTGATTGTAAATGGATATAGTATTTTCATGTTCTTTTATTATTTATTATTGAATACATTTAAATTCTTCATTCAAACTCTGGTGTTTATTGTAAATGGATATTTAGTATTTTCATGTTCTTTTATTATTTATTATTAAATACATTTAAACTCTATTCAATCTCTGGTGTTTATTGTAAATGTATATTTAGTATTTTCATGTTCTTTTATTATTTATTATTAAATACATTTAAACTTTTCATTGTGGCTGGTATTTTAGAGAATATTTTAACTTACAAGAGCATTTAATATTTATTTGCTGACACTGTGGCCACTCCTGGAAGACTTGTTGCATTGGTCAAACACTAGCATTTGTATTAGTGTTGATTTTACTCAGTATAATTGGTTACCTTGGTAAGAGCCTTAGAATAGCTGGCTTTGGAGTGTTATGGTGGCAGTATTTACCTTATAGTCTGGGCAAAGGGGACATAGCTGGTAAATCTGT
>NC_056733.1:1793046600-1793079100 GCF_019279795.1 Protopterus annectens | reverse complement strand
GAATAGCTGAATCTGACAGCTGAAGTCGGAAGTCTCTGATTTGACTATTCTTAAAATCTGAACCAAAAGTCTGACTGGCCAAAATGAATAAGTTTCACTGCAGTATGTATATTTTCCCAAAGCAGAGAGGTTTTGGAATTTCTTTCTTCTGTCTCTGTAGCTGATGAAGTCCAGCCTTTGCCCTAGCTGTTTAAGTCTCCACAACACATTATTTCTTTGATTAGCAATATATCCAGAAAAAGGAGGGAAACACTACTAATATTTTCTCCTACTTCTGTGAGTCTGTCACTCCTTTCTAACTGCTTGACACCTTAATGTCTAAGAAGCAGAATGGTGTATAGTTTTATGTGTCCAGCTCTGTTTTTACTTGTGATAGCATCTTTTGGTCTGTGCTGAGAATAGATCAGTGCAGATGTTAGCTGAATTACTTTTAGACAAGGCCCTGTGTTTCAGTCTCATGTTAGCTTCTGAATGTTCTAGAGGTCTCTCTTAACTAGGAAAGCAAACCTTAATTACATGCCTTTCGTTGTAGTAGGTACACATCTTTTAAATGGTATGGCTTCATGCTCTCTGTTTTCAGTATTTTTGTTAAATGCCATTACATGACATGACAGGAAAATATCAAGATTAATACACAGTAATACAGGAAGGCAGAATTACTAAATACAGTCAAGGCACAGTAACAAAGGCACTATGCATGCAGTGCTTAACGGCATTGAAAACATTAATAGCTATAGCAATAACAATAAAGCTTATGATAGCTAGGGGTAACAATATCAGTAATACATACATACATACATACATACATGCATACATATATTTTTCTTTTCCATTAAAAGGGTTCTCATTCCTACAGCCTGCTGCATTTTACACCAGTCACGTTTGTGTGGAATTGCCTGAAATACTCCTCCACAATTGTCTTTTGAGATGTACTGTTTATTATTCCAGCCTTAAGCATGGGTCTTATTATTTCAAATTATTACCATCACATAATAGTCCTCTATCAATCCATCCATCCATCCATGCATCCATCCATGCATCCATCCATCCATCCATCCATCCATAACCCCGTTTTCCCATTTTTTTCACATGGGGTCTGAGTGTCACTTCACCAGTGACAATCATGTAAAGCAGGGTTTACACCACCAGGTGCACCTCTTCCACACCACAAACTCCCACATACACTTATACCTATGGGCCATATAGAGTGTGCAGTCCACCTACTGCATGTCTTTAGAATGTGGGAAGAAACCAGAGCATCTGGAAGAAACCCACACAAACACAGGGAGGACATGCAGACTCTGCACAGAAGGCACACCAGCCGAGAAATGAGCTGGGGAACCTCTTGTACTCCTGTATATCTAAAATGAAAAGTTTTCTTGAGTTACTTGCTGCAGTGGGCATATCCCTCTGTAAATCTATCCTGATTATATACCTTTTTTTGAAACTGTAAAGTCTGGATTTTCCAGACCATTGTTGTCTTTTGATGATGGACAGGTGCCTCTATTATTACAGGGTCTAGTCATGGTTCCATTTCATTCTGAGTGTTTGGACTTGGATATAATCCAAACAACCCACTGCTAGTATAGTATTCTCATTTGTTAAGGAAAACAACTGCTTTAACTGTTGTCTTGTAATTCTACAGGACACTTTTCTTCTCTATATCCTATCATTTTCACCTTAAGGCAGTCTTAATAGCATATGTGACTTTACTGGAAAGTTGAACTTTTACATATCCATTAAATGGCTAAGAATTGTTTGCTAATCTAGTATTTCAGAGATGGTCTTCCATCCATGTTCACTCTTGAGTTCTTCCAAACATATCAGTATTACTGGTCTTCTCTACAAACTATTTTGGGGTGTTTTCCAGTTTTAGAATGTGAAATGTTAATGCTGAATTATTAGTACTACCCACATGTAGCAGATACCCGCAAATCCTAAGCCTGATGTTAATAAACTTTGTGTCATTATTTGAAGTGCCATATGCATTGCTCGAGTCTTATTCATATGGAGTTAGATAATTTCTAAGGTTCAATATCCACCATTCTTGTCCTTAATGCCCCTTTAATGTGTTATTATTATATTTTTCTTCCTTAGGGTACCATCTCAAAGAAAAAAGAGGCATACATCTTGGGGAAAGGAATTCTAATTACAACTAGCTGATATTGTACTTTATACAGAAAACACTGTATGGTCCAGAAAAATAATTGGTTCTATATAGCATAAGTTGCCTTTGCTTATAGGTTCATAGGATAATACTAGGGTATTGGCCCAGAGGTCCTTATAAGGCTAGCCAAGAATTTTGCCCATGTTCCCTCAAAGTCAGCACCTGTTTCCTCTGTCCAGCAGGGACACAGGTGGGATCCCAGGGGTATATTTTCTGTTTCCCATCCAGTCGTCCAGGTTCCTCTTAAAGAGGGCTAGAGAGGTACTCTGCTTGACATAGAGAGGGAGTGTATTTGACAGACATGGGAGTCTTTAGGACACAAATCTATCCTACCAACAAGTTCTATTAATGTCACAGACAAGGTTAAGGACCTGCGTGTGGGTTGCATGAGTGGAGCTTGTCTTACAGATATGCAGCAACTCCTTCGAGGCTGGGTCTGAAACATCCTTGTTTGCCAGACACAGGTCACCTCTGAGCAGTCTGTATGAGACTGAGAAGAGGGACAGGGCTTTTAGCTGTATATGATAGGTGATTGAGACCCTGGATTTTCCTGGTCAGTAACCTCTGTGGTCTCTTCAACTGCTGCATGTGCTTGGCAAGGTACATGCAGAAGGGGACATTGTACTCGATAATGGGTCTGATAAGGGAGGAGTACAGGGATGTTATGACCTCCTTGTTCCTGACTGGAATACCCTTATTTATGAAGGGGCCATGTAGAAAGCCTTCCATACAAGGGAGGCAATGTGGTGGTCAAAAGTCAGGTTGCTATCAACCTGGGTGCCCAAGTCCCTTCACGACTGATTGCACACTTAGTACATTGTTATTAATGTGATAATTAGTGGGGATGACATTTTCCCCAAAGGGGCTTACTTTCTTGTTTTTATTTTCCATGCTGTGGTGAATATACTTCTCAACTGTACAGATTTTCACAGAATGCCCAGATTTTTTGCTTCAGATTTTTGGTCCATTTTTCATAAAATGGTGGTTTTCTGGCAAAGTATTGACAAGTCATTGAAAATTAAAGTCAGAAAATAATGACAGACATTTGAATTTTAGACTTCATACTCTTCAGAAAATTCATCCTAATGCAAAACCTGTTATGCTATCAACTTTCTAAGTTTGTAAGAGCAATATTTAAAAATTGTCCCTATTTTTGGGCCTTTGTCCCCCTATACTTTATGGTTTTGTCCAGATTTCTTGCTCTAAGAGGTTGAGAGGTGTGGTGGTGAAGCCTGGAAATAATCTAGAGCTGCATAAATTCTGGATATCTCAGATATCCCATATATACTGGGATGCCAGATGCAGGGCATAAGTCTTTAGCATTCTAATAGACATTGACAGATTTAGTACAATATTCACATATTTTGAAGTCTTAAAGTTAGTTCATTATATGCAAAGTCATGAAAATGTATTGATATACATTAATACACTGCATGCCATGACCCCTTGATGCTTGTTAGACACAAACTATATCTGAAATACTTAGTCCATTCTGTTCGCCATTGCATACCCTATGTCCTCCTAGTCTTTACACACACTTTGGACATATTACTTGATACAGCAACATGCTCCTTCATATGATCAAATGTAAGGAATATCTATCCATCTGATGTTCTTACTGGTGAATGACTGGATAAAGCATCATTGAATGTGTAGAAACTGACCTTCACCTTGATGAGTCCTGTGAACTCCCAAGGATTTGCCAATTCAACTTCTCATTGTCTTCATCCATGGAAAGAAGGTTTGCATGGTAGCTCTGCAGTGATCATGTTTTGATAAGTGAGATAATCACGTTCACAGTAGGAGGCTTTGTTTTCACTACTTCTGCTAATCTGTAGTCTTATTCATCAGCAGTCTGGTGATAAAACAAAAACAGGTATATCACTTTTACAGCACATGGCAAGAATCCTAGAACTAGCTCATGAAATCTCCCATTTCTGAGATTCTTTTTTTAACCTTATTTTAGCTGGTGTAATTGCTCGGGCCTTTATGCCTGTGGCGCCTATGCTCTCCCTTTCCTGTGGTACTAAGATATTTACTTTACAGATTTGGTGGCCTAAAAGAACCTCCCTTCAACTCTGTCTCAGGTTTACCCATATTCTGAACTGGTATGATTTATTCTTGATGTATGAATTGTACAGAGTGCTGGGGAATATTCATACCTATATGGTTTAACTCTTCAGGTATTTGTAATGTGAGTGACACACTCTTCAATAGTTGTACACTTAACCCTTTGTAATTGTTCTTTAGGGTGCCAGGTGTCAAATTAATGTTCACACCTGAGGTGTATATGTTCATTCCCTCATGGTTCCCTCTCCGTTTACTAGGAGGTTTGACTTTGGCTTCTTTCTCCAGATGTGTGTTTCATTTTATTGGGTTACCTAAGAAAAAGTGTGGTCCTACTAAGGATATGGTGTTTATATTAAAGACTCCTTCAGATAGTACTTTTATCTATACTTTTAAAGTATAGCCCATTATTAACATTCTAAGTTTGTCTTTTAGCAGTCAGTTCATCTATTCAGCCAACCAGGAGTTTTTGGCTGCTGTAGAATAAGTAATACCCAGAAAATGCCACTTTCTTTTACCCATTGCCGTACAAATTGCCTTTAAAGGGGGTTGGTCATAGGCTCTTTCTAAGCTTGCAGCCAAGGAGACCATCAAGAAGCTCAGCCACATCACTTGTGGAGATTTCAGACTGATTATAAAGATACTTAAGGAAGTACTCTGCTTGATATGTAAGGACAGCACACTCTAGAAATGGGAACTACTTTGACATGGGTACCTGTCACTCCACTTTATGATGTTGATGTGGTAGCATAGGTTTAGGTCTGTAGAGCATGTGCTTGCATTGCCACTCGTTCTGTTTAAATGAAGAAGTTCTGCATTCTGGACCATTCATAAGCTAGAAGGCTAAGCAGATATCACCCCTCAAGTATCTGTACAACACTGAGTTAGAGGGACAGAGCTTTAGCTGCTTAGTTAGTAAAATGCCAAAGGAGGCATTATATTCAATGATGAACTTAGTAAGGGAAGAATGAAGTGGGACTATAACTTCTTAGGACAATATCTTAGGACCTCAGAAAGATACCACAAACAATAAGTTATGTAAGGCTGAAAGAGTTTCTAACCACAGCAGAGACATGGTTGATAAAGGAGAATCTGTTATCAATCAATACCTGATGACTGTCAGACTTAAATGAAATGCTATGTGTATGCAGTGTTGCATTATAATATGAGAAATGTGGGTATCTACCCAGGGTCCACAGCTCTAGAGGGATCCATGGCTGCTGTAAAAGTAGAGTACAAGACCTTTAGTTGCCTTGGACAGCAGCACAGAGAGCCATTAATGTTAATTTACTTGAAAATAAACAAAATAAATACATTAATGGCCATCAGCAATCATAATCAAAGCTGCTGTGAAATGCAAGTAATATGTGTTGGAAAATAAAAAGTACTTGCCAAGGTCTTTTGAAAGCACCCATTTCATAGTTAAAATGTCAACTTTCTGAATATAAAACATTGACTTAATTATGCAAATAGTGTATTTGTAGAAGAGACAGTGTAATTGATGAAAGATGACTGATTATAGTACATCTTCTTCCGGCTAGGGGCTGCCACAGCAGATAAACTGTCTGCTCATGATTGGCAGTGGAGTTTTATGGTGTCGAGTTGCCAGCCCGGCGTCCATCCTTCCGCAGAAGGCACACATACACACACGCACACCTAGGGCCAATTTAGAGTGTCCATTCTACCTACAGCATGTCTTTGGGATCTGGGTGGAAACTGGTGCACCCGGAGGAAACCCACACGACCACAGGGAGGACATGCAGACTCCACACAGAAGGCACCACAGCCAAGGATTGAACTAGGAAACCTCTTGCTGTGAGGTGGCAATGCTAACCGCTGCACCACCGTGGCCGCCCGACTGATTATAGTAAATAAAGCATGAAATTCTACTCAAAATTAATTTTTAATTTCAGTTCTATAATTCTGTTTTATGCCGTATTTATTTGCAAGATGAGACTCAAGCATATTTATAGTATCATATTACTAAAAGGAACTGTGCATAAATAATATGCTATTTATAGAATAGCCACATAGTAACTTTCATGATGACATACATTCAGGCACTTATTTAAAAGAAGACAGTTTGCATCCAAACATCTTTATACAAGTTAAGATGCATAACTGAAAGCTGATATAAATATAGTTCTCAGTTCAGCATTGTGGGTGTCCATAAAAAATCATGCAGGCATTATAGTTATTGCATAAAATGTGCTTGAAAAACTGGATTATAGTAAGTAACTGGGAAACAAAACAAGTTAGTTTAATATAATTTTTAGTGTTTACTTTTGTGAAAGCAGTGTGTCTATATCATAACATCGCAGATGCAAAATGTCGAATGCTCACAAGAGCGGAAATGCCGAAACTCGAATTCGGTATTGTGGGGGGCTGTGGCCCCCACCTCCCGCTAAATATATATTTCAACTCCGAGATTGCACTACAGTGAGGAAAGGGCAAATATCCCAATCTTCACTGTACTGCAATCTCAAAAACGGACCCTCGACATTTTGGCACTTTTACTGTTGTGCTGTTCGACATTTTTATTTTTCGATAATTATAGTGACTTAGCTGATTTGCATTGCTGGGTAATTTTGGTGAGTGAGGAAAATAAAGCAATTTGAATGACTTATCCTAATAGCCAAGATGAAATGAGCAGCATGTTAATTCAGTGGTGAGATCTTTACATCAGAGCTGTAAGGTCCGGAGTTCAATCCTGATTTCCAGTGACAGACTGTGTGGAACCTATATGTTCTTCCTGTGTCTCCCCAGGTTTCCTCTAGTTTACTTCCATCTTCCTAAAACATGCTGATTGATTATACATCAAACTGTCATACACACACACACACACGCACACACACACACACACACACACACATATATATATATATATATATATATATATATATATATATATATATATATAAACTATGTGCATGTCACCCTTGCAGACTGAGTCATGGCTAAAAAGGGTCTGTGGACAGCCCTCTTACGTTTTTAATGAATATTAAATAAATGAAACACCCAGCGGAGCAGAAAACCTTAAATTACTATATTTGAGCATACATCTGACTGATGCATTACTCCAATGAATATTCAGTTGCTCCATTTAGTATTCTACATTACTTGCTGTCAGGCTCTATAGGCTTATGGCATTCTGTTTGCCAACACAATAATCAGTCAGTGCAGGTGATCTATTGAAGCAGTCTTGTAAAGAGCTGTAACAGACCTGGTTCTCTGATTTTCATCTAACATGAAAAATGGTACTTTCATTGAAAACTGTGGCCATTTTATTTATCAAAATCAGACATATCAGCTGCATACAATCAAACTGGACATAATCGATAAGTGTTGGGATTCCTGGATTATAAGCACAGGAGTCATAGTGGTCTTTTATGGTTTAATTTTTTTGAAATGGGTAATTGCGTAATTATCTTTTAGTATATTTTGTTTCACTTCTTGGAAGACTGCTCAGATTTAAAACACAAACACATGTTCTTGTTTTATTCAATAATAAATATAATTTAAAACAACCTGGAAGATGAATCCAAAAGAACATGTGCATTTATGCAGGGTCCTCAAAAACTACCTGGGGCTCAAGGTATTCTTATCTATCTCTGTCTGTATGGTGGCAGTGAAGGCAACATTTCCTTATCAGTGAGCAACAATTTTGTATTAAACTTATCTATAATGGCACCTCTGTCTCTATCCCCAAAGCTGGAAGACGATTTGTGCAAGAGAATATTTGTATCCCTGTAGCCACATAAGGTGGTCCATTAGAGATAGTTACTTCTAAGCTTCCTAATATAGTTGAAAAAGGTAGTAACCATACATTTATAGCTGAGCTTGCATTTCTTGATAGTAAGTCCTGCAAAATTGCGTACTATTTTTAAATAAGGCTTAAGTGGAGATCTGAAAGAGATGGTCCTGAGTTTATTTTTCCTTTATGCAGTTTATGATGTGGTAGTTGTACCATATGGACTTAATTACAAATGTGACGTTATGCTTACATTGCACTGGTACAGCTACCTCAGTACATCTGTTAAGGAGGAAGTAACCTACAGCCTCAGGTACAACGCTTACCAGGGGGCCATATTGTTTGTGATTACTAGTAAGACCACTTATTGGTTTTGGAGTGATTCCTGTATGTATTAGAGTTATCAGGGGCTGCAAAACTGGTTTGCACGGAAGACGTTGTAGAGGGATGGTCAGTTATGACTAGAGAAGGGTGTCAAGTGAGGTAATGCAATTTGGGTAAACATTTGTGAGGACAAGATCATGAAGATTAAGACTTCTTTTGAGCAAGGGGAAAATTAGTCAAGTGTATTGGCATTTACAATGTTGAGAAATATCTGGGCATATATGTTGTTGGTAATATATGTTTGTTACTTTATGCATGGATAGTTAGTCATCCAGGAGAAAGGTATTTTGTTTGATAGTTACACTTTCTAACTGGTTATTGTATTTTATATGCTTAGAAGAGGTCATGGACAGTGTTCTATAATTGGCTATAATGCCTCAGTGCAATCATTGCATTCTGGTCAGTGTTTGAACTTGGAAGATCCCAGAGTGGGTGTCTATTGTGTTTTTTCTTCCTTTTGAGGAACATGGATTTAATAATCTCAACTTGTCACACACACTGCTATTTGTGCTTCCCCTCCATAGATTCCCTTTCTCACTTGGTTTGGTTTCAGTGCACACAACACAATGATAGACAACAGTTCTTTACATGTAAATATGGATGAGGTAGGTCTTTGTTTTCTCCACTATAACATCACCTCACCCTGTCAAGACATGCAATACTAGGTAAGTAGCTCTAACTTCTGCATCTTGTCATCAGTGAAATTTGACATCCGCATGTCTATTTGCTAATTTGGATCAGTTCCATTTGGTCCTGATAACTTTCATATGCTTATTCCTTCTCACTGGTATGTTTCATGACTTTTCCAACCCTGTCATTTTTACTTTGGGAGTCAAGGAGGTAAGGGTCTTACACATTGCTCTGCTATGAGTACAGATGGAAAACACTTTATTTGATAGTTTCAGAGTGACTGGCAGCTCACATATTTTGTTTCTGTACCTGTATTATATTTTCAGAACAAATCACTTAAATGATCTGGGAGGTTTTCAGAAGTTAGAAGTTTGCTAATACCTCCTGAATCACTGAAATGGATTTAATTTGAAAGCTTCCAGGTTTGATTTCCACCTTATTAAGGTCTGATTTTTGTGAAGTACCTAGGCCATTGTGTCTCACTTATTGGCCCTTCCAGTAATGCATAGCTAGAGTTTCACTGTGACTGGGTCTTCAACTATTTGTCTACAAGTATCCAACAAAAGCCCAGCAAGCAGCTACCAACTGCTGCTTAAGTGTTCTGTAGTTCACTTCAGCTTCTGTTAGTGTCTTGGATCAAAAGCCAACTGGGGCATGTGGTCTGATTCTTTGCCACATGCTTTAGGAGGTCACTCTACTCCTCACATCTACCTTCAATGGTGTTCAAGATACTTTAGGACCCAGATCTGGATGTTGAAGGAGAGCTTCCTTTACACTTTGAAAGGCTGGTTTCTGCATTGATCCACATGTGAAGGATACTTTCTTTATATATCATGCATGGATCACTGTGAGACCTAAGTAGGCTATGAAGCATCACCAGAAGCTCATCAGTTCAATAAACTGATCTTTGGATTTTGGATTTTGGGCTGACAGGTACTGATAAAAAATGGGAAAGATTAATAATTTCATGCCATTCCCCCTGCCTTCTGTATAATCTGTTCAATCACAGCCAGCAACAAGCTTAGATGCCTATTTTGTAATACTTTATAGTTTGTGGATATTCTCTAAGACCCCTGGGTTTATGCTCAGGCCACTCAGAATTGTTAAAGAGGTCCACTCCGGGTCTCAAACTCTTGAGCTGCAGAAGCTTCCTGATAGTCTGCTCAATATCTTTATGATCCCCTTGATAGTCCATATTTTTAGATGTTAAAAATTCTTTCTGGTGGTAGAATTGCAAGTGTAGTCTACTTCACATAACCCCTTGCAACTTACTTTGTAAATCTTATAGTAAGTACTCTTATTATAAAAGTAAATGTAGCTCAATCTATGTGTACTGTATTGGATAACAGACTGCCAGGACATATGATGCAATCTGGAACATCATTAACTGGAACAGTTGTCCTACATGTTAAATCCTGTCTAGTGGCTACATACAGATCTCCTGTCTTTATAGGAGGTGATGCACTACCAGATGACCACTTAAGATCATGGGATGTACAATTGTTAACTTAGCCCTATTGTCTATCATGCCAGTCACTATCTGTGTACATTTCTCTTTTCCCAGTTTATGCTTAGAGATACATATAGGTGTCATCTCCCACACACATGCCCTTACTTTCCTTCCTTGGGAGATGTGCCATCTCTTTAGGCAAAAGGTTAGAAGGCACTCATACATTAGGACAAATTAGGATACAGGTTCTGTTTTTATAGCAGACTCTGCTGGATGGCAGGAGGTGTCATGGGTTTCATTTTTCCTTTGATTTTTTTTCTGTTTTAAAGGACAACTGTACTCATAAATTGGAGAAATGTGTTTTTAATCACATATTGAACTTTTCTGCATTTTTAATGCTCATTTATCACTTTTTTATTTGTAGTATTCCAAGAATGGATTGATGGAGACTGCCATGTTGTATGATTTTGTTTTACTATAAGGGTTTCTACCATCCTAACATCATTTTATAGGGACAAAAAGAACCATGTGATGAGAGAATCATTTGCTTGATTCTCTTTCTATTCATTTAAATGAGAATAATTTGATTTCTTACTTTCTTGATTTGTGACAAGTGATGGTCCCACCGCTGCCAACCAATATGTGACGTATGATGGTTCCACCACTGCCAAACAATGTAATGTCCCCACACTGGACCAGTAATCAAGGAGCCTGAGTCCGCACCACTGACACTGGATAGGGATGTGCACTTGTAATATAAATGGATACACTCAGTGTTTCCAGATGCAGACCTCTCTGCTTCAAGCACAATTCCCCTTAAGAACACACATGCAGCACACTCAGTCTGGGGTCTGGGTTTCTCTATATCTGTCTCCCTCCCGGTCCCCAATAAGACTCCTCACTGGTACTGCTGTAGGATTAGGCCTTCAGTTGAGTGTCCAAGCCAAGACCTCCAGCACCCTCTCTGTAAGCCCAGTGCTTAGTGTACCTGCTCCAAGTAGCTGACACATGCACACTGAGAGATTTGATTTTTAACACACACAGTCCTGGGAAATGCTGGCACAGATTTATCTGCTGTGCCCCCTTCTGCCCAGAGTATAAGGTAGTTATAATTGCCACCAGACACTTCTCGATCAGCTACTGTAAGGCCCTTAACAAAGGGTGCCCAATTATACTGTGTAATATTAATACTAATACAAATGGTAGTAGTTGTCCAAGATGGCTAGGCCTTCTGGAGTGACCCACACAGTGTCACCAAATAAATATAAGCACTCTCAAAGGTTAAATACTTTCTAAAAGGACCAGGAACAATCAAAATTTTAAATATATTTAATAATAAATAATAAAAGAGCATGAAAATATGGAATATATATTCACAGTAAACCACAGAGTTCAGATCACAGGAAATATTGAAATGATCATTGATGGACAGACTCAGACAAACAAAGAAAACAAATATCTAAACTGAGCTTCACTATATTCCTGACTAATCTAAGAGAATTACTATTCTCTAATAACTTACTTGATAGAGCAAGGTACAATGAAATACATGAGCAGTCTTTCTAGTCAGGTTCCACAAAACAGAATATGCCATCCTCAGCGAATACTGCCTGTAAAATATAATATCCAAGGTGGCTTGCAGAATGACCTCATCTGGTCACCTGACTCTAGGTTCTCACAGTAACCCCCTTTTGAAACTGAGAGAGGAATTTAGCATAGGCTACAATACACATCTTAAATGCTTAAGGCAGTGTCTGGAGCTTCCACTCTTTTTACTAAGTTAATGAACAAAGGCATCTTCCAGACCTAATGTCTCCAGTCCTATTCAGCACTGTTGGTTGGCATTTTAATAGTTTAACAGCTCATTAACAGTTCTTTTATATTGCTTAAAATAATTCAGCTGGTTAACCTTTGGTGTCCCAGTATTCTCTATTAAAACATATACATTTAATTCAATTACAATAATGCATGTACATTTCTTTTCATTCAAGCAGGGTGCACTGTTGATACATTTTAACACAAGTAAACCTCACAAATACATTTTAAGTGCAATCATCTGTACAAATCAGTTTGAGAGACAAATGACATGTAATTATTTACAAAATTCCAACTAGCTGTGTTGGCACAAGTCATACATCCACTGCCTTACTTCTACTGGCATGGCTGGTAGTACCTTCTATCGTCACATAAATGTGAACATCGGTTTGTCTTTTTTATTGTTTTGTTAGTTCAGGTTATCATTAGTAGTCATCACTGGCATAGCATTTTAATGAGTATTTAAATGAAAGGCTTGAAAGATTAGCTGTTTCATTTTCAGAATCAGAACCATAGTGTCCAGTCTCAGAATCTTAAAATATTATAAATCTGACCACTGTGATGAATAGGGGTTATTCAGACTGAGCTGGCTTGTGTCACAGTCAGAGATTTTTTTACACTGTAGTTGTAATTACTTTCTTTAGTGTAAGCATATCACCCCCATTCAATGACATCTGAAGGTAATGCTACTCAATGGTAGAAGTCTAAATCTCAAAATGCACACTCTCGAGACACTCCTAAAAATGGAGAACATTGATATCTGTGCATTAAACTGAGACCTGGTTCAAGGCTCCAAAGAGCACCCCTGCAATACCAGGCTACAACTCTTACCACACTTTCGGCCACCAAACCAGGATCGAAACACTAAAGGTGGAAGAGTGTCCATATTCACCAAGGATATTCACACCACCAGGCTAGTTGCCCAAAACAATGTGTCTGAAATTCTCCAGGTGCAACTAACACTAGGTAAGACTGCAATCCAAATTGTAGCTTGCTACAGATCCCCCACCATGCCCCAAGATTCTCACTACATCTTTCTAAACATACTGGAAAATATTAAGATACAATCAAACACCCTAATACTCTGTGATTTCAACTACCCTGCCATTAACTGGGAAAACTACTGGTGTACCAACACCTTTGCCCAACGGTTCTTGGAATTCATAAATTCCAATGCCCTGGATCAACTAATCCATAGTCCCACCAGGGGTTCCAGTATCCTAGACTTGGTAATTACCAACATGGGAAAACGATGCTCCACACCTATGGTCACCCCTTCGTTGGTCAGGTCAGACCATAAGCTAATCACCCTAAACATCCACATCCCACCCCCACTCCCCAGTAAGGAAATCTCCATAAAAACTTCTCCAAAGCCAACTTCATGCTACTCAAGTTAGAAGTGACAAACTTCATGACACCCATGCAGATGGGAACTGAAAGTTCGACTGCTGAGTCCTACACTAAGGCACTGTACGAGCACATACACTCATGCATGAATTGTGCCATCCCAAATAGAACCAAGATGTTCTGCTCCAAAAAAAGGAAGCCAATCTGGTCGTCCCCTGCCATAAACAAACTTTACAACAAAAGGAAGAAACTGTTGCAGAAAAGAGGAAAGTTCCATGATGCAAAAAATTCCCTTACCAACCTCAGTAAGAAGCTGAGATTCCTCGTAAAATCCTCCACAGCTAGTTACGAAAATAAAATTGCCAAAGATTCCAAAGACAACCACAAGGCATTCTATAACTATGTCAAGAATCTAAATGACAATGCTCAGATCTGCTCTGAGCTACGACAGAATGGCATTAAATATACTGATCCCAAGGATATTGCCAATATCCTGGCAGATTGATTCAGTGCCAACTTCACCCCCCTCTCAACCCCTAAATGACCCATCTCAATACTGGAAGATTGCCAAATTCTGGTAATAATGGCCACACAGGTAAATAATACACTCTTCAAAGCTAAGAATACAGCATCCATGGGACCAGATGACATCTCGGGCTGTGTACTACATGAACTACAAAATGAACTGGCACCTCACCTAAGTGTCATGTTTAATCATACCCTCACCTCAGGCTTCATGCCCACTGAGTGCCGCACAACTACATTTATCCCACTCCACAAGGGGGGATCCACCTTGGATCCCGAGAACTACTGCCCCATCAGTCTGACAAGCCTGATTTGCAAGGCCATGGAATGTATTATTATGGAACTTATAAACAAAGATATTGGCAACCTTTAAACACTGGACCCCACCCAGTTTGGGTTCATGAAGGGCCGATCTTGTCTCCTAAACCTGATTGACTTCTTCAAATCAGTCTCCAGAGCCGCAGATGAGGGTAAGGCATTCCACACAGCCTATCTGAATCTCGCCAAGGCCTTTGACACCATTCCCCATTCTGGAATCACAGATAAACTTACTAAGCTAGGCATTAATCCCTGCATCACTCGATGGGTTGCCAACTGGCTTACTGACAGAACCCACACTGTAAAAGCAGTTGACTCCAAATCCAGCTCCAGACAAGTGACAAGTGGAGTACCTCAGGGTTCAGTTCTGGGACCACTCTTCTTTGGCATCTACTTTGCTGAAGTACAGGCCAACACTAAGGGACTCTGGCTAACAAAGTTCGCAGATGACTGCAAACTGGGAGCCATTACTGAATCCCCAAATGATGTGGATACTCTACAATAGGGCCTTACAGAAACAGATGCTTGGTGCCAGAGCCATGGGCTCAAGCTCATTGCCAAGAAATGTATAGTTATCCTTTTTGGGAAAAAACATGTACCCGTGAATTACCACATAGATGGCAGTACACTAAATACCAAAAATGTGATAAGAGACGTAGGGGCACAGGTGGACAGTGGTCTCACCTTCAATAACCACATCGCCACAACAGTCAGGAAATCCTTCTATGTGGCACACCTCATCACTAAATGCTTTTCATCCAGAAAAAAAGAGGTCATTGTCCCACTGTACTCATCTCTCATTAGACCCATTATAGAATTCAGCACCCCATTTGGTATGTACCTCTCAAGACATCTGCAACAACTGGAAAGGCCTCAGAAATACCTCACTAAAAGAATCACAGGCCTAAAGCAGATGCCCTATGCTGACCGCCTTAAAAAACTCCAGCTATACTCTGTCGCATACCGTCTACTCAGAGGCAATCTCTGCTTAACATAGAAGGCCATGTCAAACCCAGAGCTGTTGGACATGCTACACTTAAAGAAATCCCAATCCCTCAGAGCCGCATGCTCCAGGGATCTAAACCTTATCATCACAATAAACAAAACATGCTGGAGGGATAGGTTCCCAGCCCAGTGACTCCCCAGACATGTCAAGCAGAGTGCCTCCTTGGCCCTCTTCAAAACGAACCTTGATGATTGGATGGGAGAAAGGAAATTCACCCCGGGAATCATGTCAGTTGCTCTGCTAGACAGGGGTCCAGGGAAGTAAATAGTGTGGGAAGAAATAGCCAGGGAATTGTTATGGCTAGGCTTGTATAGCCCCTAGGGCCGATAGCCTAGTACCAACCTATGAATCTATGAACCTATGACATGCCTCATCTAAGCACTGTACATAATTTAAGTATGCTGTGACAAACATCACAAAAATAACAAGCAGTTTCACAAAATGTAGTGTAGTAAGACTGCAAAACCGAATACTGACAGACAATTAAGAGTAACACTAAAATATTTTCCTTCTTTGTGGCACTCTTAGGGGTTGATTTAAGGGATTAACAACTAATTTGCAATAAGAAAAATACTGGTATGTGGGTGGAATTTTCTTTTTCATTTACATTTGAAAACTAAATCTGAAATAGTTTCCTTTCTTTAAGCTTAGATCTGTACCTCTAAGCTACATTATTTATCTCATGTGTGATAATTGTTATCTGTGACTGATAAAAAGCATTTAAATACCCAGATATAAGCTGCTTTTATTATCTCTTTAGCTAGAATCAATGATAAACCTAAGTACTCTGTTTTCTCTTGGCACTGCATGCTGGAGATATATCTACCGCTAAATGCCTTTTCTATTTTCTCCAAATGTATTGTGTTTCTAATACCATAATGGGAATGGACAGCTATCCTAAGTCAGGGAATACTTAAAGTTCATGAAATGAATATTACTTCAGTCTTTGACGTTTGCTAACAGCACTCTTCTCAGCACTCTCTATGTATTTAGGATTGTATTTTTTTGTGGTTCACACTGGTTTCATATGAGGTATGTATTGGTAGCATATTTACATATGATTGTAAATTCTTTTTTATTAGTCCTGTTGCTCCTACTACTGTTGGAACTGTCTGAGTATCTTTCTACTACATTGTCCACATTTCTGCTTGCACATCCTGGTACTTTTTGACTTTTGGTCTCTCAGTATGTAAGACACTATAATAGTTTGGTCTAACAGTTTCAATGATTAACACTAATTTTGTCTTTTTTTCATTGGAGTACTATATCTGATTTTACTTGACTCTGTCTTTAGAACTGTGGTACTGTGTGATCCCATGTGACACGAACTTTATTATTTTCTCTAATGCTTTGTGGTTCATATTTCCATTTCTTCTTAGCTACTTCTACATTGTAGTGTTTGCACAATCCCTGGTGGAAAATTCTTACCATAAAATTGTATCTTTCAGTATACAGACTCTCAGCCATGAGAGTATCACACCCAGCAATGAGATGTGTAACTATTTCCAGATCTGTTTTACAGAACCTGTATCTGTCTGTTTCTCTCACTTTTTCTATATTCTTTGTAAACCAGAGTGTACCTAGCCCACTATCTTGGGAAGCCATTATTAGGCTTTCATTCACCTCTCCTTAACCATTCTTACATCAAATTTTGGTCACTATGTGGTTGTTCTAGAAGTTCTCTATGCTTGAAAGCTGAATTATTTCCAATTTACTTTCCTTTTCTTCTTGCCCTTATTTTTTATTTTCTTTCTTTTGTTTTTGGCACTTTCAGTTGCTGTCTGATTCATGTCAAGTTCTCATTAAATTTACATTCCCAGTCTGTTCCAAAATATTTCTGATAAACTAAGCAAAGATGTTATCTTAGACTTATAGTCTTATTTCTTTAGAACTTTGACAACATTTGGATCTGATGAGGTCAGCAAATGTATATGCTGTCCTACGATTGCAAACCCATATATGTAGTCAATTTCAAGGAGGCCTGTACCTCCTTTGGAGAAAAGGGATATAATCTTGGTGTGCATTATTTTTATATATGATTTGATAAGCATGAAGCATTTTTCTTACTATCTTGTCCAGATGATTCAGTGCTGTTTGGGGTCAGTCAGCCGCACCATATCTGTACCGCACCAAATCTGTACGTTGAAACAGGAAGAGCAAATTGACTGATAGCTTCTACTTTACTCACAGATGTCAAGGCAGTTTTCAATACTAGCTTTAGTTCATAAGTTTATAAGTTCATAGGTAAGTACTAGGCTAGCATCTAGACTTGTAAAGTATTCCTTCTGAGCTCTGTACTTATTTGTTAATACTTTATTTCCAAACCTTCATCTATTACCAAATGTTAATATGCCCCATCCCGTTCAAGTTTCTTTATGACTCATTCCTGTCCCACGTTGATGTTTTCTTGGTGATGCAGCTGTCTTTTAATAAATGTTGCTTTTGTGCATTTATCAAGACCAAATGTCATTCGTATATAATCTAAGAAAGTTTTAACCATTTGTAGGTGTGCCTTCAAGTCCTTATCTGATGAACTATACAATTTAAATCATCCACAAAAAATAGGTGAGATGTTCTTAAACAAGGTTGATTTTTAGGAATTGCAACACAGAACAGCAGCAGTGATTAAGAATCATCCCAGTATATTCCCTTTTCAATTTTTATCCCTGGGATAATAATTTGTCCTTTGTCATAGCTTAGCTGCAAAATGGATTGTCAGTGTTTCACTGTTTAACTTTCTGCTCTACATAAATATTTCCCTGTTTCGTTTAATTTATCCTAATAACTGTAACAGGAATGGGCCCAGTTCCCAAGTCAGGGCATAATTAAAGTTCATGAAATTGGTATTGGTAGCATGTTTAAGTACAATTGTAAATTCTTTTTCATTAGTCCTTTTGCTGCTGTTACTATTGGAACTGTATAGATATCGTTATTCCACATAGTGCTTATCTCTGCTTGCAAGTCCTAGAATTTTATGACTTTGTATCTTTCAATGTGTAAGATGATGTAACAAATGGCAAGACAAATACAAGAAAGAAAATCTGAGATTTACAAAAAAAAAGACAAACAGAAACAAGTTTATGCAGAAAATGAATGGTGCTTTCTCCATATGTGACATTCTTGGTGCTGGATAAAAGGGAATGAAAAGTACTTTTTGCAAAGAAAAACTTGACATTTGTCAATTAAATAAAATAACAGTACTTATCACCCGGTCACATAAGGCCTCTCTTCTTAATAAATTTATAAATATTTGAATTATTTTTGATTCAGACTGTGTTCCTTGCAGGTACACTTTTGTCTGTCTTTATTGATTTAACAGCCAACTGCTTTTCATGACCTACTTCCTCTAGATGTAGTAAAAGTACTGCAATATCACAGACTGTCTGATTCACAGTGATTTCTAAGAAAGAGAAAAAAAAATACCCCTTTAATGGCTGAGTATATTTCTAATTAGATGAGACCTCAAGCTTGGTGTAAAGTACTTATTGTCAGGTTCTCTAAACATTTTTGTTACTCCTTAAAACCTCTTGTATTAGATGTAACATGAGATATATACAAATGACCCTTTAAGGACATCAATATCAGCTGTTTCAGCTATATGGCAGTTCTGAATGCCCATGACTTTTTTCTTTTTAAGTATGGGCAAATTCAGGCCAATAAAGCCAAACTCGACTAGCTGTGGACATGAATGTTTCAGCCTTCTTATGGCCTCATCAGCACAATATAAGTGGACTGTTTGGCTAATGTTTGGAAACACAGGGTTATTGTATCCATCTGATGTCCATAACCATTAGGGTGTCTGCAAAATATCCCAACTAACAAACTAAAACAGGAAAAACTAAAAGAAAAGCCCAGCCAAGGTAAATTTTCCCCTGTGTGATTCCTCAAAACCTTTTGTATTAGATTAATTTTCTTGTTCAAGCTGTGGGGGGTGTCCTTCCTCTGCTGAGTCAGTTCCTTCTTCTTCCTCTTGTTGTACAACATATTTATGCTTGATGTCCACCAGGGTGGGTTATTTTTTTGTGAGGACCTTGTTTTGATCCGTTCAGGTACAACTGAGTCTATACATTTGTATAGGTATTTATACAGGGCATTTGTGTATACCTCTGTATAGGAGGCATTGCTGACAGTGGTAGCAGGGGATTTGAGACTATTTATGCCATCACTTAGGAAGCTGTAGTTTTCTTTGGAGAAAATTTTCATCCTTTTTGCTCTTGAGGGTGGGTCAGGTATGATGGTTATTCTAATAAGACTGATTTATGATCAGATCTTACAAGGGAGGGCAACACACAGGGGGTAGTGCAGAGACCCCCTATGTTGGTGAGTACTAAATCTAAGACATTTGATCCCCTTGTGGGAGTGTAGACTATCTGTTCTGGAGCATTTGTGTTAACAAAGTCCAGGAACCTTAGGAGAAGCGTGTTTGTGCTTGATGGAAGGATAGTTGAAATTACCCATGACCAAGGTGTTTGGCTGTATAGTGAGTAACTCAAGTAGGTCCAGGAAGGCAGAGTAGTTCTCATGGCTCATGGTGGGGGAGCTATAGCTAGCAATGATATGGAAGAGGGTTTTACCTACAGTTAGTTAGACTTGGAGTAGTTCTAGGGAGTCATACTGTTTGACCAGTCTTGAGATGTGTTTGTCTTTAATGAAGATGGATACACCTCCACTTTTGGTTCTGTCATGCTCATTTTGAGGTCCGAACATGTGGAAGGCATTGTAGCCTTGCATGGCGGGGTGCTCTCTGTGGCCTTGAACCATGTCTCTGTGATTGCACAGACAATGGCATCTTTCAAGGTAGGGAGTGCTTCCAGTGAGTGCAGTGCAGTTTCTGATTCAGACTCCTAGCATTAAACAGCATAACCTCTAGTAGATTTTTTATGTCAGGAATTTTGTTGTTATGACATTGCCTGAAAAAGGCACTATAGAGGAGGCAAGTACCTTTGCCAGTAACCAAAACTAAAGACAGATGAAGACAATCTCTGGCAAAGCAGTGTGATCTGTCGACAATATCCTCCCAGGCTAACAGATACTGGATCCCCCTGGACTGACACCAGAAGATAAGCTAATTGTTGAAGTAAATCATTTTTTGTTTATATTGCGGCATCATCCTGGGTGAAGGCAGAATGCTGCTTACAGCTAGAGACATACTTTTCTGGGACACATAATCTGAGAGCTCCGTCATGTCTCTCTTCATACAGTCGATTGAGGTATGTATGAAGTCATTCACTCCAAAATGGACAATGACAGAGTCATAAAAGTACTTGTTGAGAGACTTGAGTGTGTGCATGATCTGACGGATCCTGGCACCTGACAGGCAGCTAACTGTGACCTTCTCCTTATCCAGCCTGGTGAGTGGGACATCTGTGTGTCTCACTATGGAGTTGTCCATGACCAACCCATTTGGTTTGGAGGTGTTTTACCTTGGCTTATTGGCTGAGACACTGTTGTGTGTATTATTATGTGTGTAGTTGATTCTGTTGGGTCTGCAGTGTGTGCAGTAGGTTTGTGCTTGTGAGATCTCTGATCTTTAGGTAGGCTTCTAGTGAGTACCTCCACATATGTGGGTTTATGTTGAGCTTGTTATGTGCAAGATGTGAAGTGTGTGTGCTGACAACCTGCTTGATATCTGGTATGTTATGTGAGAGAATTGATTCCAAATTCATACTATAGTTACATCTCTCACATGTATTTGTTTTAGGAGTGACTGCTTGTCAGTATACATAAGCCAATTTCTACATTGCCTTAGGATGCCCATGTCAATCAGGCCGGCTGTAGAAATAGTGGGAAACTGTCTGTCCATTATGGCAGGTATATACTATAGTAACTAATGGGGCGTGGGCTTGATGGGCCAGGTTTTGCTATAAGACTAACAAAGAGTGGCTATTCTATGGAGGACTAGGGGTAAAAAAACTGTCAGTGCTTTACAATGCACAACTGAGTTGCTCGCAGGACAGCAGTGCAATCTCTAAGCAGCTCTGGTAAACTAACAAATCTGCACAAACACAACACTTAAATAAAAGTGAAGTTAAATGACTTTAAACAAAGTAACCAAAGGGAAAGCCTAAGACTGAGCCTTATTCCAGTAATCCCTAACTCAGATGGGTCCTTTGCTGCACACTTCTGCCACAAAGGTGTAGGGGGGCCTTCTTAATGTAAGAAAGCTGTTTTTAGTGTTGAAATGATACCAAACAGTCTAGATTCAGCAAGCCTAAATCTAGCCTATGCTATAAAATGCAGACTTACTAGAAATACAAAGTGCAGAAAATCGTAGTCACAACAGCAAAAAAAAAAAAAAGTTTAAATAAAGAAGCAATTCAGTGGAATACTCCCAAAAGAGTGTGTACCACAAACCTTCCAAGTATGAAATAACTGGTCTGGAACCCTAGTGCTTAAACCAGAACAAAGACACTTATAATAACAGGCATAATAATCCTTCAACCAGCAATTCCCAGCTCAGAAAGGCAGAGGCTACCAGCTCCTCCCACGAAAGTTGTACACTTTCTTCTCTATTCCTGAGCCCATATCAAAGCAAATTCTACCAAATCTCTGAACATCTCTTGGGATTCTTTTAATATTGTGACATTGTGACTTTTATTAGCAGAGAATTTATTCTAATTCTTTTGTAGCTGTTTCAAACCTTCATCAGGCATTCAGAGTGCAGCCATTAAATGTCTTCTGACCTTCCCTGCTGCTTTCAGCTCTGATCACCCCTTTAATTTCAGCCTGAAATCCTCTAGAGTGCCTTGCAAAGTGGTGGGTGTTACTCTGCCTTCATGATAAGACCATTCAGCCATCAGCTGACCAGCTTAGTCACAGGTGATTGTATTCTGGAATTAATCCATCTATAGATCAGTCTTTGTCCCTCAGTTTCACATTTGTCATTCATTTTAACTCTAAATAAAGGCATTCCTCTTAAAAACAGCTTTGCCCCTGACCTTACCTGTTTTATTGAAGCGCAATATCTGATAAAACTAGCAGTATCAACTGGCAATCAAACACAAAACCAGAGTTTTGTTCATGTAGGAAAAGTTATACTTTTTTATCTACAAATCACTGTAGTGATTTAGTAAAAAGTCATTGTTTTGGATTCACCAACATTTAACTTCATTTTCACAAAGATAATAGAATAACAAAGGACAAGGATGTTGATTATTCTTTCTTTATATTGTAATATCATGCAAAAATCTATCTGGGAAAAAACATGCAAAAATCTATCTAGGAAAACCAGACAGAGATATCCCTTTCCCCAATCCTGTTTATGCTACCAGTGGAAATGGTACTTATTGCAGATATAACCTTGTATCACTGAGCATATCATACAAATGTCTAGGCTTTTGTTGCAAGGAATATGCAGTCCTGAAGTAATCAAGATAATGAAGGTTGATCCAAAGGTAAAAGGCAAGCATAAATGGTACGGAAGACAGCTTATTTTAAAAATAAGTCTGTTGTGTAGTGTTCGGGGGTAACAAAGATGAACACTAGTCCTGAAATTCCTAGTAAAGTATATTATGTATATATATATATATATATATATATATATATATATATATATATATATATATATATATATATACACACACACTCACACACACGCACACCGTATTTCTTCGTAAATAAGACCTAACCAGAGAATAAGGCCTAGCATGGTTTTCCAGGGTGGTCATGATATAAGCCTTACCCCAAAAATAAGCCCCAGTTAAAATCGTCAACAACACATGATGGACATGTTGAATTATAAAATAATATTATCGACACCCATTGACTGAGGTTATCATACTCTGCTCACCATTTTTGGACCATTCGGACACCCAACTTCTTCTCTTTGCAGAAAGTCATAAGATTCTTTCCCTGGGAGTCCTCCATGATTCTTACTGTAACCCTAATCATCACTCACACTTGACGGTTGAGATCCCTGGCCCATAAACAATGGCAGGTGTACTTTGATCGGTCAAAGTACAGAGAACACGCGTAAAGCGTTCGCACTTGATTACTAACGGCTGTGGTTGTGTCTTCTTAACCGTCACCATTTTGTGTTGCCACTCCAGTCTCGTAAGTCTTTAATTAACACCTCCCTAGACAAGATGAGTGCAAAAAGAAAGAGCTATTCCATCGAGTACAAGAAAGGAATCGTGGAGGACTCCCAGGAAAAGAATCTGACAGCTTTCTGCAAAGTGAAGAAGTTAGATCTCTGAATGGTCCGAAAATGGCATGCAGTGTACGATAACCTCAGTCAAAAGGCCGATGAGGGAAATGCTAAGAAGTGCAAGTGTGGATCAGGTCGGCAACCAGTATTTTCTGAGCTGGAAGACATCATCTGTGAATGGATTGCTAACAGGAGAGCAAAGGCTTTGGTTGTGCGCAGGGCTGATATTCAAGCATTTGCCCTTGCAATGGCACCACAGTTAGAAATATCCCCAGAAGAATTCAAAGCATCGCAACATTGTCTAGATGGTGATATGAACTGTATCTAAGAAGATCAACAACACTGTTCAAGCTGGAAAATACTGAAGTTATTAAACGTGCATGTTTAATAACTTCAGTATCTTCCATCTTGAACAGTGTTGGAAAGAAAACCCCAATTCTAATCATTAGTAAGGGCAAGAAAGATAAGACTGAACGTGTTTCAGGCATTTACATTCTTAAAACCGAAAAAGCCTGGTGCACACAAGCAATTATAAGGAAGTGGGTTGATGTAATGCTGCCACTTGTTTTGCAAGGTGGTGAAAGAGGTCTGCTAGTCTGGGATTCAGCCAGCACACACTGAAGAAGTTCCTTGCATGGAGAAAAATACATCAAATAATGATTCCCGCAGGAATGACTGCCTATCTCCAGACTCTTGATATTGCAATAAACAAGCCATTCAAGGAACATTTGTGCATGGAACTCAATGACTACATTGAAAATAGAATGGAGAGAAATCAGCATGGAAACTTTGTGAAGCCTAGCCTGCAAGACGTCGTGACTTGGGTGAAAAATTCATGGGATAAATTCACTGACAGCTGTGTTGCCAATGCACTACAAGCAGGCTACTTGGAAAAGCAGTGCTCATTTAAGGAGAGCTCTATTGCTAGGCATGACAGATTGGTGCCAATGGTTCTACAGGAAATGGAGTTGTAAGAAATTCAGGCCGGAATTCGGGGGTTGGAAACTCATGACAATGTTCCAGACGAAGATGACATGACTGTATTTGAATAACTTTTCCATTATCGGGGCAACAGAATGGATTGCTTCTGCTTTCAGTTTTATTCCCCTCCTCCAATACACATGTATTGAGATTTTTCTGCACTTTCTGTTAAGCATGAAATATTGCACTGTGAAAGCCAAGGTGTACATATTCTGAAGCTGAAATGTTTGTTGCACTGTTTATGTAGAATTCTCACAGAACTGTTAACGCGTTACTTAGAACTATTGCCCAGTAACAGAAAAGTACCAAATAAATGTCAGTTTGTGTACATGAATAAATGTCAATTTTTGTACATGAATAAATGTCAATTTGTGTACATGAATAAATGTCGATTTTTGTACATGAATAAATGAATAAATGTAGATTGTTGTACGAGGGGGTAAATAAGGCATCCCCTGATAATAAGCCCTAATGCATATTTCAGCGGGGGCAAGTGTATAAGACCTGGTCTTATTTTCGGGGAAATAATGTGTCTGTATATATATATATATATATATATATATATATATATATATATATATATATATATATATATATATATATGCGAGCGCTACAAAATCCTGAAACCCAAAATCCTGAGACCAAAATCTTGAAAGATCAAAATACTGAAAACTCAAAATACTGAATCTCATAATACTGAAAACACACAGGATACCAACACTTACTATACTCCAGCACAAGTACATACAGAAACATATTACCCTTCAACTTCAGCTTCACTACCCTAAGTGCAGTCTTGGAGTTGATATATTTAAGTAGCAGGGGATGTGGGAGCACAGCCCCCCACGAGGTGTACAGGGGGGCTTGCCCTCCTGCTTATACTTGGAGAAGTGGTTTGTCTTTTATTTGTTTCTGTATGTACTTGTGCTGGAATATAGCAAGTGTTAGTATCCTGTATATTTTCAGTATTATGAGATTCAGTATTTTGATTTTGGGCTTTTGGGCTTTTTCTAGTGCTTATATATATATATATATATATATATATATATATATATATATATATATATATATATATTTGACATCTGTTTATCGGGAAAGTCCAGCTAGGCCAGAAAGTACCCATTTTCAGCAGAGGCCTGGGGAGTAAAGCTCCACAATCAGAATCTTTCAAAAATCAAGCACAGATATTTAAAATCATAAAGTATCATGTTAAATAACAAACCATCAAGTACAGATATTTTAAATCACAAAGTATCATGTTACACTACAAAACATGTGAGTGAAAAAATGTTGTAATTAGAAAAAACTAGAACATATGTTTCATAGTAGAGTGGAATGAAAAAAAACAACATGAGTTAGAGAAAATATGTGAGGAAAAATTCAGTAGTCATATTATTTGTTTCATAGAATAGTATGAGATAAATGTGACCTGAAGCAATTCTAGTAAAATATTTAAAGAGATATTAGAGATTACATAATTAGAGCTAATGAGGGGAAACTGAGTGATGTCTTAGTATGAGAGAGGTGTTCATATTATGGTTATAGAAGGAAGAAGGATGGAGAGAGGGAGATTATAAGAGGAGTGCAGGGTAGGGTGTCTTCAGGTAGAGAGATGGTGTTCATATTATGGTTATAGAAGGATGAAGGATGGAGAGAGAGATTATAAGAGGAGTGCAGGGTAGGGTGTCTTCAGGTAGAGAGATGGTGTTCATATTATGGTTATAGTAGGAAGAAGGATGGAGAGAGAGAGATTTTAAGAGGAGTGCAGGGTAGGGTGTCTTCAGGTAGAGAGGTTTTCATATTATGGTTATAGTAGGAAGAAGGATGAAGAGAGGGAGATTTTAAGAGGAGTGCAGGGTAGGGTGTCTTCAGGTAGAGAGGTGTTCATATTATGGTTATAGTAGGAAGAAGGATGGAGAGAGGGAGATTATAAGAGGAGTGCAGGGTAGGGTGTCTTCAGGTAGAGAGATGGTGTTCATATTATGGTTATAGAAGGATGAGGGATGGAGAGTGGGAGATTATAAGAGGAGTGCAGGGTAGGGTGTCTTCAGGTAGAGAGATGGTGTTCATATTATGGTTATATAAGGATGAAGGATGGAGAGAGGGAGATTATAAGAGGAGTGCAGGGTAGGGTGTCTTCAGGTACCTTACGTGGGCAGGGAGGAAAGACAAAGAGGTAGAGGAAGGGTCTGCCTAGTGAAGTGGATACGATAAGGTCGTGGCAAAAACAAAATGAAGGAGAGGAGTCGGAGGCTGGAGAGGGTCTGAAGTGTGATTTAGGTTAAAGGGGTGAGTGAAGTATAGTGAGTAAGTTCAGAGAAGGTCCAAGATTTTGTTAAGTATTCTTTTAGGATGCATTTAAATGTGGGTAGATCAGTAATAGTCCTGGTGGGTAGAGGTAAGAAGTTTCATTTCTTAGCTACTGAGTATGAGCATAGGCTTTGTCCAGGGAATTTGTTTGGTTTATGTATGGTGAGAAATTGTTTGTATTCTGATCTAAGGTTCTTTTAGGGAAATATATGTTGATTAAAGGGGTGAGAGCTGGGCAGGCTAATAGTTCGTATATGATTTTATGTAATGTTATAAGTTGAATGTAGGAGAGGTAGAAGGGGAGTTCCAGCCAGTTAAGGGTATGCAGAGCTTTACAATGATGAGTAAAGAAGGATGAATTAATAGCAAACTGGGCAATTGTGTTGTAGCAGCTTTCAAGTTTTTTTTTTTTTTTTTTATGGAAGATTGTAAATTGGTTAGAATTGGTGCTCCACAGAGTGCGGAAGCAGAAGTTAACCTTTGCCTAGAGTAATTTTTGTGAGTGTGCTCAGAAAACATTTGTTTCTGTATAGCATGCCTATTTTTTGTTGGGTTTTCTTGATATTGCTTTGGATGTGGAGGTCAAATTTAAGATTATCATATATTATGACTCCTAATATTTTTGTATGGTAGACTGATTCAATTTCAATTCAGTGCCATTTGATGAACAGATTTTGAAAATATACTTTGTTAGGGGTGTGAGATTTGGGGGTAAAGATGAGAAGTTTGGTTGTTTTGGGGTTGAGTAGGAATTATGCTCTTAAAAGACAGATTTCAATGGAGATGACAGCTTGTTGAGTGACCTCTTGGAGGTGAGCTATAGCGTTTGAAGAGCAGATGATGGTAGTGACATCTGCATATCGAATCAATGTGCCTTCACAAGAAGATGAATGTAGGTTTTTAATAAAAATGTTGAATAGTAGAGGGCTAAGGATGGATCCATGTGTGACTCCCATGGAAGATGGAAGACATGCAGAGATGGATTCTTGCCATTTTACATCTTGCTGCCTGTTGACAAGGTAGCTTGAGAACCATTGAATAGAAGGAGATGATAGTCCCAGTATAGAAAGTTGATTGAGGAAAGTGTGGAAAGTTGATTATGTTGCTAAAGGTCTTCTGCTGTTTAGTCAAACACACGTAAGGTGTTATGACTTAAAAGAATTGACTTCACTAATTTTATTTTAGAAACAGGTGTAACACAGTAACACTGTGATATAATATGCATATTTATACAGATATATAGATGAGATATAGATATAAATCTCTCTCTTTCTCTCTCTGCCCCTATACACACACACACACACACACACACACACACACACACACACACACATATATATATATATATATATATATATATATATATATATATATATATGGTATTATGTCATTTGATCAAAACTTAATTTGACTGAATCGCAAATAACTTAATACTATTGCCTGAAAACACATTTGACTAAAAACTCATTTGACTGAATCAAAAGTGATAGAAAACACTGGAAGTGTAGAGAGCACATGATGTCATTTCTGATCAAAGGAGATGTTAGGGAAGTGATTCTAGAAGAGTGTGCATGAACTGGCAATACCTATATATATATATATATATATATATATATATATATATATATATATATATATATTTATATATATATACCAGGGGAATGGGTGGAAAAGACTCCCACATGGGAGGGTTACAGGGTTGCTTGCCCATTGCAAAAAACATTTTTACAGTATATACATTCTATCAGTTGTCATATATATATATATATATATATATATATATATATATATATATATATATATATATATATATATATATATATATATTTTACATTTGTTGACCGGGCTAGTCCAGCTGGATATATGTCCATTTTCAGTGGAGGCCTGGGGAGATAAGCTCCAAACTTGAACATTGAACTGAAAAATAATAGAAATATATATACATACATACACACATATATACATATAGATATGAGTGTGCATGTGTGTCTCATGAAACTTCACATGAGCGAACCTCTAAACAGTGATCAATTTAGAGTAAACACTCAAAAAATGAACAATTATCACTTTCTGTTTTTTGCAGGGGGTCAAGTCCCATGCACCTCCCACATCTTCTGCTAATTTTATATACGAAGTCTAAAAACGCACAACAGAGGGGTAAGGGCAAATTCTCTTACCCCACTGTACTGCAATCCTATTCAAAAGACTGCTAGCAAAAACTCCATTAGGAAGAGTGTTTGTTTTTTTAAAGCAGGAAAAAGCATTCATTCAAGTGAGCGCTCAGTCTTCCTTGTGTATGTATATACAGGTCTACTATCATTAATCCAATCATTCCATTACCATTGTTATGTTTGTTGATATTCAGAATGTCGAAAATATTTAATGAAATTATGAAAAGTGTGACAGTCACAATAACGAGTAACATATGTAAATCGACTTATAGGGTTCAACATACTGTGGTAGAGTAAACTACTGTAGATAATGTTTCTTTGACGTAATGACGTTGTATACCAGTGCTGGGAGTGTTTAAGTGACCAGCCCTCTAAATGGTTATGCCTAGTAAAGACAATCAGCTGAGTTAGTTCGGAGCTCAGCAAAATAAGCAATAATGTGGAAGCAGACAATAAGTAAGACATGAACATTACAGTTGACTGGTTGTAATCAGACAGGCTTGAAATTTGTTTGTGGTCTTTATTTTGGTGATATATAGTGAGGATGAGTGGAGAGCTTGCTAAAGGTAGTCCTGGTACTGTTGGCTTAAAATATGACTGTGTAATGTCACAAAAAGGATGCAATATTCTATGTAGTGATGGTTACCAATATTACATAGAGAAAACAAAGGAGAGTAGACGTTACTAGGGTTGCATTCTGAAGAACAGTGGAAAGTGGAAAGATTGTTTTGTGATGGAATTATGTACAGATGGTGATATTCTAGAGAAAAGTACTACACACTTTCACGGGCCTGATGTTGTCAAGTGTGAGCGGTTTAAAGTTCGGGAAAAGATTAAACGTAGAGCTGAACAAACTCTAGAAGACCCTTGTAAGATAGTATCAGAAGTCCTTGCAGGTACTTCCACAGATATAGTTACAACTTTGCCTAATACAGATGCATTGAAACAGTCTGTTTGTAGTATACGGCATAAGACTCAATCTACACCTATTGCAGAGTTTTCTAGCTTGAAAGATCTGACACCTGAAATGTTACCAATTAAAAACAGCCAATTTATTATAGAACATAATGTCATCCATTGCACTAGTGCAGATGTAGTAGTTTTAATAACTGAAGGTAATCTGAGGGTTTTAAGTTCATCTGAATTTATATTAGTGTATGGCACATTCCCTATCAGTACTTGGGAGTGCAAGCAGGTATATACTGAACATTGTTGTTTACAACGTGGTACACAGAGTAAAGTAATACCAGTTGTATATGGTATTTTACCATCTAAAACAGAGGAGTGTTATGATCACTTTTGAAAAAAAGTACTTACTCTGTGTGCAGTTTGAGTTGGTTTTGAAACCACAAATGGTATTAAGTGATTCTGAGAAGGGAGCGGTTAAAAGTATAATCAGAAATCCTCCAGAAAGTGTCCCTAAAGGCTTCTGGTTCCACTTATATAAAATTCTCTGGAGACAGATACAGAGGTTAAATTTAAGATCGCTGTTTGGAAATTATATGAATTTTGTTCTTCTATGCAAACAAATTCCTGCATCAGCCTTTGTGTCTCCAGAGGATATGCTGCCAACATTTACTAATATTGAGGAAGCTAGACCAGATAGTGAGAAGGAATTATGTGACTTCTTCAAACATAACTATATATTGGGTAGACCAAGACGATATGGCATACAAAGTTGTACATTAGAGAGACAATCACCATTATTTGACATATCATTCTGGAATCAGTGGGATACATGCAACAAAGGGTATCCCTGCAGTCAAAATACAGTAGAAGGTTGGCATTGTCATTTACGAAGTCTGTTAGGGAACAAAATAATTATATATTTTGGATGTTTTACATGCTATTACCCTGGAACAGAATCATATTGTATATGTGAAAAGCAGAATATTGTGCTGTGTACCATCATCTCCTATGAAACGTAAATTGCTAGATAAATAAGCAACATTTGAGAAATTATCACATCACGATCAGTTTACACCTGAGGCATTTGTACAGCTCATAACACATCACTGTTCTTTTTAACAGTAACTACTCCTTCAGTTCTCCAGCGGTCATGCATGATGTACTATTAAATTACTTTGCTGAGATTTCTAGGGATGAATTAGAATGTATAATATGTGTAGCACACCTCACGCACTGCACTACATGGATACTTCCATTAGATTATATCAAGCATGGGTTGGGGATTGGCTACTTTATTTGTACTTCATACTGACATCATAGGACACTTCCTGAATAATATGTGATTGTGAATTGTACTTCCTGAATAATATTTATCCAATCAATTTTGTGTCTGCGAGATTTATTTAACACACAATATGTCGAACCTTTGGGACTACTTGCACGTACTATGGTGGATGTCGAAAATAGACATTTTTGACATCTTCACCATTGCAAACAACATTTTTCAAAAATGTGAGATGACATAATGACTGAAATAATTATAATGGTTACAAACATGATAGTAAACATATGTCTCTCTCTCTCTCTACATATATATATATATATATATATATATATATATATATATATATATATGCATATATGGGTCTACTTCAGAAGACAGAAATACAACACTAACTTTCACATAACAAGCAACCACTTGTCCAAAAAAATATAAAGTTAAACCCAAAGCAAATTAAACCCAGAAGCCCCCCACACCCCCTAACTAAATATACTAACTTCAAGGTCGCACTACTGCAGGAGTAAGGGACAAAGTTCAACATGGTGGCCAAGTAGTTACTTACCTCACGTTCACAGTTGGTGTTCCGGGACGTTAGTTTTCTGATGTTAGAATAAAATCCACTCAGGTACTAACAAATCTTTGGTTCCACCAATAAGTGCCCACAACTGCCAAAGGATGATAAATCCACAATTTATTAACAAACGACAACGACAGAACGATACTGAACGCACTGTTAGACACTAAAACAGTTAAAACACAATGAATGCAGTACAAAGTTAAGCGCTTTCAGCCAAATCAACTGGCCTTCGTCAGAACTAGAGCGTATTACTATTACGTTGTTTAAATAACTTCATTGGCGCCAAAATCCATATCACATTCCTTAAAGTTATACTAACCATATGTTGCGTATATAATATTAAAGTTCATTAGTAATCATTATTATATCATCAAACTGAAGCACTGTATTTAAAAAGGAAACCTGATTAAAAAAAAAAAATATATATATATATATATATATATATATATATATATATATACTTGTTAAAGTAGAGTATAGTAAAGTATAGTTGATTTGGCTGAAAGTGCTTAAGATTTGTTAGTTTTCTGATGTTGTCGGCCTTCTCGTCTCATGATTGTGAAAGTGGGTGCTGTGGTATTTCAGCCTTCTAGAGTAGACCCATAGATGTAAATATATATATATATATATATATATATATATATATATATATATATATATATAT
>NC_056733.1:1792851600-1793044100 GCF_019279795.1 Protopterus annectens | reverse complement strand
CAACATGTTTGTAATCTGCTATCCTGAACTGTCATTAACTTTTCATTTTTTGGCTTAAATTCATCTCAATAACCATTCATGCAGTAAATGTTGATTAATGTGTGGTTCCAGTTCTTATTCCACTCTAACCGAGAGCTTTGTATTTTTTGATTAAGTCCCATATATAATTTATATATTGTTGGAAGGCAAGTTATTAGTGTATATTTTCTAGGATAGCTAGCAGGTTCATTCCTAAGATGACTATGTTTTTTTCCATGTCAACCCAAGATAGTGTCCATTTGTGATGTGCATATAAATGTATTTTGCTCAGGGCTAAGTAATTGTATAAAGATATTCTTACATTTAGTCAGAAGTTAGGAACTGCATTTGAACATGGTGTTTTCTATTTAGGAGCCTTTCTTAACTCTGTCTCAATTTCTCTGGGTATTATTTCACTCCATTTCTTGCCCTTGTATTAGTATGTATTTCTTCTTTGATATTTCACCTTCTTACAAAATACAGCAAAAAAGCAACTCCCTTACAAACAGTTTAATTTCTGCAGTTAAATAATCAAACAGCCAAAAATATCTTCCAATTAAGTTAGTCTGCAGTACAGAAACACAAAACAAACAATTGCCAATGAAAGACATACAACTCTGTAGTTAATCTAATCTAAATGCACAGGTAAACAAAAATTAATTTACTTTGTAAAGTCAACAGTTTGGCAGTTGCATCCTGTGTTTAAAACAAGATAGTTGTCTGCATTCCAAAGTTAACACTAAACTGTATGAATACTGTGAAGTGCCATAACAGTGATATTCTTCATGACTATACTGATTTATTTACAAGTTTATTAGGAGAATATCACAATAATAAATACTGATGCTTTGCAAGTAATGCATGTTCAAATGAAAGTCACAGCAGCTGTTGGAAACAGAAGACAAGAGGTTAAATCTCAGGAAATTCAAACTTCATCCTAGGAAAAGACATAAATAAAAGCTGATTCCAGTGGAAATTCCACAAATCATACATTACATGCACACTGAAAAGTAAACAAAATGAAACCAAAGTAATCACAAAACAAAGAAAACAAGTCAATGTTTTTTATGTGTCTATACTCTCTCTGCCCTCTGTGTAAGGGACTAAACCCCACAGCCCCAATAATTTGTATGCTCTAACTCCATGGACACACAATCATGGAGAAGTTACCAACTTAACAATATATCCTATTGTATAACAGCTTTGCTCATTTTTGACAAAACAAGCAGCTTCACAGTTTGATACAAAATACTTCACTATACAGATGTTTCAGTCATGGCACTTGTTCCTGATAGATTCATTGAAGGTCACTTCCATCATATCTATATCTAAGGATGTTATAATTCCATTATAGCTGGACCTCATTAGACCATTAATTGATTACAATTACTTTTGCATGTACCTCACTTGAGACCTGCAACAACTGGAGAGACCAGAGAGGTTTCTCACCATGAAATTACAGGTTACACAAAACAAGTCTTTACGCAGAAAGACTGAAATCCCTGTCTCTGTATTCTGTTTCTTACAGGTTGCTAAGGGGTGACCTGTGCCTGGATTACAGTCTCTGAACCAGCCTTGATGGAAATGCTACACATTCATAAATCAAACTGCCCGAGGGTCACTATCTCCAGGGATCTTAATCTAACATCTGACATGAACAGGTCATAGGTTCATAGGTAGGTACTAGGCTTTTGGCCCTAGGGCCTATATAAGCCTAGCCAAAGGTACCCTCGCTTTCGCCACCCAAGAATGCTGGAGAGATGGATGTATCTCCCAGTTCGCATGAAACAGAGCCCTTCCTTGACCCTCTGCAAATGCAACTTAGATCAATGAATGGGTAACAGCAAATTCACATCTGGGGTGGCTCCTCTTGGAAAAAGAAAGTCATTATTAACTACCCTAGACCCTTTTCTCTGTGAACTTCACTTGTCTAATCACCAACAATGGGGGCAACTTGGGATAAATATGTCTAAGCTCTAGGAATGTTAGCCTAGTAACCTTCTATGAACCTATGAAAGTAATGTTCCCAGAATGAACTGGAACTAAATAAAATGGGAAGTTCAGTTATCATCATGGAGCAATTATTGCAGCATAAATAACAGGATAGTAATTATTTACATAGTGGTAACAATAATTATAGAAATTAAACTCATATAATGTTGGGTAGAAGAACAAACAGAATACGAACTACTAATTTAGGGAAGTCTAGAGAAGGTGAAGAATAGCTGTAGATAAACATTTTAGAAAAAGCAGTCTATTTGAAGGTTTAGGATGAAATTTAGAAAGTAAGAATTTATTGCACAGTCAGTGGAAATCATGTGAATTATTTATGTTTTTTAGTAGAACAAAGACAGCTTTTGTTTTTTTTCAAATTGGATTTTGAAATATAGTGAGATGGTTGGTGTTTTTTTTTTTTTTTTATTTTGAAGAGATTTTTGATTTGAAGTTTTTAGTGAGTGGGAGGATCTCCCACAGGAAAGTGAGCCAGAGTGAAGATTTGAAGTGTAAGGGAGTGAAGTGAAGTGATTTTGGCGGTAGGGGTGGTGTAAGTAGGAATTAGAGGAAGGTTGGGAGATCAAGTTCCAGACAATGGAAGCAAGGGTTTAAAAACATTAGATCAGGGGATTTAGACAGAGGGACCCTGTTTGAAAGTTGATTTAATTAGAGAAAGGCTGAGAAGATGAACAGAGAAGTCAGGAAAAATGAGAAAGAGATGCACAGAAGTTGAGAATGAGCAGATGTTGGTTAAGATGAGAAAGCCTTTTTAATAGAGGTTAGGAAGAGCAGTGTAACAGCGAAGATTTATGGAAGGTGGCAGGATTAGGAATTTTATTAGAGAGGGAGATTTTAAGTGTTTTAAGGAAGGGAGGAGGTTTGTTAGGAGAGGAAAGTGATTTTAGTGGGGGGAGAGGAGAGGTGTTTAATTAAGAGGGCATAGTTAGAATAGAGGGATGGTATTTTTGTCGAGAGGGTATTAGCCTGGTTTTGTATAAGGTAGCTGTCTTGTTTTTAGAGTTTTTTTTTAGATTATGTTGAGTGTGATATTTGAACATGTTGTAATTTGCTAATTACACCAATAATTAGGTATTGTTGTGTGACTCAATTCCAGATGTGTGTACCTGTAGTTTATAGAGGAAATGTAAAGAACAGAGATGTGTACCAGAGGTTTGGTTTACGGATTTTAAGTTTTAGAGGCATTAAGAACATCCAAAGTTCCAACATCAAAGTTCCAAAGAATATAGTTCTGCTGTTCAAGCTTTGGCAGTTACTGGAGAATGGAATAGATATACGTGTGATGTATGACTATTAAATGGAATAAATTGTGCTGGAGAGAGGTTGGGATATCCGTTGGAGATTTAGGAAAATATATGGAGCCTATAGGAACTCCGGTTGGGAGCCAGTTGGGGAAGGAGGGATGTGGAAGGGTGGGATAGACTGCTTGAGATCTGTTGATGTCTAGTGAGAGAAGGCTAGGAGTGAGGGTTTTGATAAGAGGAAGGGATTTGAAAAGGGAAAGGAGAGGTTGAGTTGGGAGACCTGGTTAGAGTGAGCTTGTAAAAGACAGTTTGAGACAATAGAGAAGGAGTCCGGGCTAGGTTAGTGTTTCTATGAAGGGAGATGCTGATTTGAGTGAGCAGATGGGTGGTGTAGAAGTAAGCTAGTACTGAGTGATAGATACACCCAGATTCTAGGTGTTTAGTGATGGCAGTGAGATACACATAGGATAAGTATTTGTATTGGGAGGAATATTTCCAGTGTGAGGTTTTTGTGTGATTATACCTACCCCACCTTTGTGAGGAGAGTGTTTTGTTTTCTTGGCCACCTATGGGTAGGTAGATGGAATAGAAGCGGTTAATAAGTATATGAAGTAAATGTTTGAGGACATGAAGAATGTTAGCATGAGAGTAAGAAGGAATGTTTTTTTATTGTTGGGCATGGTTTTTAGTTTTGTAAAAGTTTTGTGGAGGGGGTTGATAGATTTGGAGAGGAGTAGAGCAGAGTTGAGGGGTGATAGAGATGGAGAGGAGGTGGGGGGAGAGGAGGGGAGGAGATGGAGTGGAGGGGAGGATGGAGGTGGGGGGGGAGGAGGAGGGAGGGGAGGTGGTGGTGAGAGGAGGAGGGAGAGGAGATGGAGGAGGAAGAAATGTGTGGGGAGGAGATGGAATCTATGAAAATGGATGTTGAATTGTGTAGCTTGTTCCTTGTCAGAAGCATTGGGGTCCAGGAGTGGGGTAAGTAGATATGGTGAGGGTGATGAGGTATTATTCCTTTGAGAAGGAGTTTGTAGTTTTTTTATTATTGAGTTTGGAGAAATAGTTTAGTCGATCAGCAATAATGAGCTTTTTAGTTTTTTTATTTCTTTTATTTTGATGGCAAGATGGGAGAGATTTATTTTTTATGGTAAGGAGCCAGAGTTTATTATCGGTTAATTCATAGCTGCTGTAGTTTTTAGTGGTTATGAGGGTTGTTTTTAGTTTTGGATTTTTGGGGAAGGGGAGCATGGTGATCGATATTTAAAAGGTTGTGTTAATTAAGAGATTGTATCATCATCAGTTCCCTTTAGGTTGAGTCGCTGACTGTTTGTCCTTTTTAGAGTTTTTGAAAAGGTTTAGGTTTGTTAGTTGATTGTTTGTGGTAAAATATGTGTGTGTTTGTTATGTGGTAAAAGGTGTGCAGTGTGCAAAAGTAGGGAAGGTGGGCAGGGAGTCCCCTGGAAGTGTACCACTGTCAGAGAAATGTGGAGAGAGTAAAAGATCCAGTCCTAGAAGATGCTGCCTGAAGAAGATCGAGAGGAGGGAGGCGAATTGGAAATTAATTAGCTGTGAGAAGTTGTAAAGGTTTATGCTAAGTGGACTTGTGTTTGACTGAATGGAGGACCAGTTTATGTTAGTATCATAAACAAAAATGGGTAAATAGTTCACTTACTGATATAAAACAAGGCAATATTCATTTTGTTGTGATCCATAAGATCTGAATGTAGTGATTAAAACAGAGAGAATGATCTACTGTTTAGAGCATCCAAACCAGGGATTCTGGTAGATACATCTAGATGAGGAGATCTCAAACTTGTGCACATTTAATAAACTATCGGGACGGTACATGTTCTTTAAAATATATTTAGACCTCTATTTGGTATTTCATCAGTACAAGAAGTTTCTCCAAAAGCTTTTACACAATTAATTGAAGCTATGCAAGTCAAACACAAGAAAGATCATGCTCAGAGACTGATACATCAATGATGCTAAATATATTGAGATTGCATTATTTCAAATTAAATAAGAGCAAATGCAAAATAAGATTAACTGGTATGAAATAGGTAGGTCATGTTTAGCATCACAGGAAGTAAAGACTGGTAGAGAAAATGATAGAGCATATGCACAAATGCCAAAGGCAGAAGACAAAGAGGCATTACAGAGGTTTCTAGAAATAGTACAACATCTTGCAAAGTTTGCACCTAATATATATCAGACAACTGTGGCTATAAAAAACTGCTAGAACAAGTTGTAGCTTGGAATTAATCTAAAAACAGAAAATCAGTTTCAACATGCTAAAGAAAAGAGATGCAGATGCATCAGTGTAAAAATACTATGTTATGAATAAGTTGCTCATGTTGCAAATAGATGTGGTATAGGAGCTGTGATCATACAAAAGACCTGTTGATTAGGGATCAAGAATATTCACAGATTACAAAAGGTATGCTTATAGAGAAAAGGAATTATTAGCATGAATACATATACACTAAAATTTAGGTGGGAGCAGACCATAAGCCCTTGCAAAGTATATTCAGAAAGTCTTTGCATAAGGTATCTCTGAGTTTGTAGAAGATGTAGCTTTATATCAAGAAGTATAATATGTGTTGCTCCAGAGACACATATAGGTAAGTGTTAGACTACAGCACAGGCAACCCAAGTTCATTTAGCAATTTGGGCTTCAGTTGGGGGCAATAGTGAGGGTGGGCATGCCTATCCTGTGGACAGGGTTGTGTGAGGCATTTCCCAATAAGTCCTTGCAGAGACTAGAGTTTAAAGGGAGTAGTCTATGAACTGAGAAGATGGAAGGAACAAGTAGGTAGGGCCACCCTGCAGCTTATGTTGGTGACATATGCTCAGTGAACCTACCACTGTCCCCAAGTCTACATGGAATGATGTCAGTACATAATGCAGGGACCTAGGCTAAGGAAGCTACACTTATGTGGAAACACAATAGCTTTTCTGCTGGCTGGCCCATCTTGCTCACTTGCCTGACATGCACCAAGCTTGAAGAGCCTGCACTGGATGCAGAAGCCTCATTCGTGCATGAGTGCTTCTATAGGGGAAGCTTTTCTGGCATGGAAACATGAGGTTTCCAGCAGGCTGGGACTTGCAGGTGGAGACAATTAGGCTGGCAAAGTTGACTTGATGGTCAACCTCTGTAGAATAAAATGTGTGATCTGAATGTAAAAAGCAGACCAGCCAAGCACTTATAACTAGTAGATATGATGAGTAGGGCATGTTTTTCAGAGAAGCATGATGTTTTGCTAGAAGAAGAATTAGAGAGTCCTTTGGAAATATGAAAGTTACTAATTCCAGATGAAAAAGTAGAAAATTTAGAGAGGTACTGTGAATGCACTCTCTGACAAAGTTATAATGAGATGGTGGCCTAAACAAAAGCCACTGGTAAGGAAATAGATTTTTTTATTTCAAGAAAACAGAAACAGTCACACTAATACTATCAAGAGAGAAAGGTGCTTTATTGTTGTTTTGTGTTTTTTTATTGATTTAATTGAACAAATACCATACTTAGTATGCACTTTTGTTCCTTTTACTGACAGAGAATTTCAGCAGACTGTTCAAACTAGCACATTTACAATAATGTAAACCTTCTCATGAAGCCACATGACTACAAATTAGGAACATAGGAACATACTAGGCAAGCAATCAATGGGGACATTTTTAAGCAGACAACCTTAAACATTTTTGCCACCCTTTTCAAGCAATTAATAGTGCTCACCTCCCAAATTGAGCAGGGTTGTACAGGATAACCATGGTATAAATTTGTGTCTAGCCATCTAGTCATCAAGACTAGCAGTAAAGGTATCCAAATTGCTGCCTTGTTTGATCTGTTCATAGGTTCATTGGCAAATACTAGGCTAGCAGCCTGCAGACCATTACAAGCGTAGCCAACAACCAGAGATTCTAATCAAACTGTTTATCTTGTATCTGTGAGGTCAAGACCTTAACCACTATCTTAACCTTTTCACCTATAGGTAAGTACTAGGCTGCCTGTCCTTGTGGTCATTTAAAGCCTAGCTAATTGCCATTAAAGGTGGAAATCAAACCTAATGTCTGTGAAGTAAACAGCTTAACCATTTATGCCAGCCCCTTTCCACCTTGTATTGATAATTTACTGCATAGGATAGGAATACATTGAGTTAGGAACCTATATTTCTAGTGAGTCTTATTTATTTGTTGGTGTTGATTTAGGTCCTTAGTGTGGGTATTTGTAGAGTCACTGGTTTTCCAAAGAAATTGGGGTTAGCTAGGACTGAGTCTTTCTTGGCTCAAATGTGAGATGCAGGAAAGTCACTAGATAAAAATGGACACCAATTAAAAACATTTCAATGTTACTTGCACATGCTGTGTATCATGGAGCAGGGCTGATGTGCCATAGTATGGCATACTGAAGCCCTCTGTAATTCAAAAAAACCTTATACATAATAAAGTAAGTCATTGCTTGTATTCTTACCCCATTGGGCATCCATTGTATGCCATGCATAGAGCAGAAATGTAAATGATTCCCCTCCCTGATTGTATGTTAATCAGTGACACAGCAGCATTGGTGTGCCAGTCAATCCCATTGGAATAAGCTGTGTGAGTCCAGCCATGTACAATGAAATGGTGGGTGTTGTATTGATAGTGTACTGATCTCCCTTCAATTGCCAATATACACGTGCAGATCTAAGCAATAAATCAGCTTTGATTAAAAAAAAAATTCTTTGAACAGTAGAAAAACTCTACTGGCAGCCGACTTCCTAGCAATGCAAGCAAATTTGCTACCACAAACACACTTGCCACCACACCTCATCACAGTAATACTGGTGGTCTCCTATCAATAAAAGGCTGCATAGCACCAGATCCTCTCATAGCCATATTGTGGTAATGACCCTAGCTCCACCATAATGCCCAAGGCGTGAAATATTGTTATGACTCACACCTAGGGATAACAGCAGAGCACTATGCAAAGGGAAATATAGCTTAATTGGGTATATTGTATATTACTAGATAGCTATGTGTAGTAACTTGGTAAGGTACTCTATACTTCATTAAGTTGCTTCTTCCTACTATGCTGAGTGCTCTGTCATGCTGCATAGCACTTCCCCTTATTCCATGCAAAGGAGCACATAGGGCCATGCACTTGTGTTTGCCATTCAGCAAAAGGGATGTCTTTTGTTCATTGCCATGGATTACTGTGATTCATGTCTATGAACCATAGTAGTCCATTTCTATGTACCTGACATAGTGAGGAAGGTGTACTCATCCATGCACCATGTTTATGAAATGAAGGGATAGAATGCACATGCTATTATAAACAACAAATTATACAAAATAATATATACATTAAATACATGGTACAATGTATGATAAAAATAAATATATAATGCCAGTATTAGTGCAGAGGATTAAAGCTCCCCCTTGTTGATGAGATGCTTTATGTGGCAAGGGTACAGGGTTTGAAAATTTTTTCTACACTGATTAGGCCTACCATAGAATACAATACCCCTTTGGGACATACCTCATTTGAAACATCAAGACCACAGATATTCCTAACTAAAAGATCAAAGACTTTAAAAAACTGAGCTACCAAGAGAGAGACTAGAAGGTCTAGTCTCGTATAAAGTATCTTATAGACTCCATAGGTGTGATATGTACCTCATTTATTGAGCCACAAAGGATCAAGTTGTACATGACCTCCTATGCATTCATAAGTCAAACAGTCCTTTAGATACCATGACCAGAGACCTGCATCTACAAAATAAATAAACAAAGCAAGGTGAAAGTGAAGTTTGAAAAGCAGCATCCACCAATTTGCTGGAACAAATTCCTTTCTAAATTAATTAGTGCAGTTTACTATCTTCCTTCAGAAGGGAGATAGATAATTGGATGGGCATTCATAAATTCACCCCCGGTATGAGTCTATCTCTCTCTGAGAAGGAAGCCAATAACCAGGTTGGATACTGGCAAGGTGTTAGTGGCCTCTTGGGAAGTTGTCTTGTATTTTCTATGATTTTGTTATTCAAAATGTATAATATGCCATGAATCAATATTTAAGTCTTTAAATACTAGCTTGAACTTAAAGTTTATAGTGCCATTTAAAGCAGGTCTTCTGCTAGGTTCTAAAAACAAATTGCCAGTGGCATTTTGTACAGTCCACTATTTTTATATATTAATGTATCTTTTATCATATGTCATGGCATATATTAATTATTATTTTTAATCTGTTGTTTATTTTAGTACTTACATTCAAAAGCTGGGTTTTATAAAGCAGGTAGGAAGAAGCTCTGTGTAGGCAAATCCACAGTGCCCAATAGCATGATGGTGCTGTAATATGATTCAGAGACATAATAAAGCTGCATGGAGTAACATGGAGTGTCTCATTGTCATGTCCCTGAATTGAATACTACACAGTTACAGGTAGCCCTAATACTGCCCCCCCTACCAACTCATGCAAAACAGTTGTAGGCAACTAGACACATACACACTCATCCACAGCTTTGCAGTACTTACCTCTTGTAGGGCTAACACCCCTGCTTTTACCATAGGAGTGCATGATATGAAAAGGCAGTACACCGTTTTCACTTTGTCCCCAAATTGCATAATAGAGCTATTTTTTAGTCAATACTGCACTATTCTGAATCTGGTGAAAGGTTCTGGAGAAGTGTATGTGGCTAATTAGAATTGAATATGAACCTGGGCTGCTACATTTGCATTCAGTCTTCTCTAGCAAGATCAGTGTAGTCCTATAGAGAGAAACCTTTTTACCAATGTTGCTTCAAACCATTCTGGTAAAACATAACATGCATTTTTGAATCCTAGCCAGTGTGTTTTTGGTTCATTTCCATTTATATTCCTTTTATAATTCATAATCTTGTCACTTCATAATAAAGTTTAATTAGTTGTGAATTTTAGCAGTCTGACAAAGTTCCATGATATTCAAAAAAATGGAAATGCCTGCTAAGTAATAGTTGTTTGTTTTTCTTTTGAACAGAGTATTTAATTTTCATTTTAGTTCACTTAAGCAGCATTATCTTGGTCTTTTGTCAGTATTTGCTGTCTTGTCTTTCAAAGTTCATAACGTAATGTATCAAAATAACAGACCTGAATCAAGTGAGAGGACAAATACTTCAAAGGGTACATAGTAAAGTGCAGAAAATAAGCAACAGATGTGTAATTACCTAAAATATTGACTTAGATAGAACAAATAATACAGATGTATGCCATAAAAGCTATTCAGATGAAGAAATGTAAACCTATACTCTGAGCTCATCCTGGTAGTATAGAACATCTTCATCCATGGAGTTTGGAACCCTCAGATTAGTTCCATTTTACGAGAAACTATGTATCGTATATGCACATATTATTAGTTCAAGTTCCCTGAAATAATCAGACTGATAGACACAAGTACAAATATGATTAATGCATTAAAGCCTATGTTATCAAGATGGGGATACCTGCTGCTGTCATATCTGACAATGGTCTTCAGAATGCCAGGAGATTTATTCATTAAATGAAATGTTTATTGATATGAATGGATAATCTTCTTTTGAGGCATAGCTGTTTATGCATAATTTTTCAATTATTAGAAGCTGCTAGTACTCTGAGACTACTGCTGGTGTGTCAGTGCAATGGTTTTCATCATTTAAGGTTTAGATACTTCAATTGTTTCTTGATTTTTGATCCTATCCTGTTACAGTTTGTTTTATTTGAAAATTGTGTTTCACCTTAATATTTTTTTCTTGTAGTTTTAAGTGTTCTTGGCTATAGTTAGAAACAAATCCTTTTCCAGTCACTGATTGTGAAAGAATTAAATCTAGCTAATTTATTGGAGGATCAGTAAAGTAGGATTTCTTATTTTGGGTAACCAGAACAGGAAATGGTCTAATCATTAGGAGTTTCAGGTACTCTGGGACTACTCCTGGTATGTGATTACGATGAATTATCCTGACTCACCTGCCTAGATGTTATTGTGGTTTTAAACTTGGTGGTTCTTGATTTGCCCACCTCTTCTGTAAATGTGACTTTAGAAGCTCCTTCCAGTCTCATCTCATCTGTTCATACTATTAGACACTAAAAGATCAAACTGGGAAGGCCATCCTCTTAGACTCTTACTGCTTGAGCATTAGCCTCTGTTTTATATCATTCCATTCCCTTGGTGTACAATAGAGTGCAATACTCAAGAGTATTAATCTACCCTTTTTTTCATTGTACTTTTAAAAACTGTAACATCTGGAATAAGACTACCCACCATGGAAAACCTAGGAACTGTTTCGCAGGAACCATATCGGGATTAATACTTAATATTTTGCCTTAATAGAAATTAGCAATCAATCAGAAGCCTGAGAATTGCTCTTAAGATCCATCTTGAGATTAATGCTACTGCTTTGCTTTTGGTGAAAGGAGGAGAGGGGCATTGACTCCTGATGGTCTCTGATTGGGCAGTGTGTATCTGACTTCCCTGACTGGCCTGGTTGTTGTTTGGGTAAGAAACTCTACAGGTCTTTTGTGCAGCTTGGCCTTCTATTCTGTTGAGCTGCTGTATGTACTATCCTAGGCATCTACCAAAAGAAGACTATAGCAAATGTACTGAACCAAGCAACATCTGGCATAATTTTACTTCTCAGTAAGCAGCTTGGGATTAGTGCTACTGTTCTGCTTCTCTTGAGAGAAGGAGCAAAAGATCATTAATTCCTAGCTATATGAAACTGTGACGAGACCAGCACTAGTTCCCATGGTGTTGCCAATAGGTGAATCACCATTATTCATCATTCTTGGCAGATCTAATTCTTTTTTCCTGTAAGTATTGTTAGATTAGCTACCACCAACAAAACTTGAATATCACTCTAAACACTTCACCTGTAAATCTTTAGGGTCTGCTGTAATAGTTTCCCTTCAACCCTTGAGTAGTTTGATGAACTCAAGTTCACCACCCAAAGGCAATATGTCTCAGCAGTCTGCTCGCACTCCATCTGTGGCCAGTATGATCACATTAGGTGCTCTAAGGCAGTGTATTATTTGCTTTATGCTTACCAATTGTTCATTGCTTATACCAGATGATAGTAAAATTTGTAAGAGATGTAAATATTTAAGAAACATGGAGGAAACCTCTCTCATCAACCTACTATCGTTAAGTATCAAATCTCTGCAAAATTACAGCAATCACAGTACACAACTAGGCATATGACATATGCTTAGGCTGTAAAGAAAAAAGCCTCCTAGAACATACTCTAAAGGATCCCAGGTCCAAGCACACAAGGCACCATCTACATCTTCTCAGGACATATGCTATAATTCTACACAGCTCACCAAAGAGTCACCAGTAAAGCAGATGTAACCACATAAGGTTTACTATGTTTGTTTCCACACAAGTAAATATTTTAGTCATAGGTGACTCTATAGTTAGGCATACAGACTTCACACTCACAAATGGACAAGAGAGTGGGACTGCAAGATGTTTCGCGTGATATCAGGATCTGTGAGGGCACAAGGGGTTAACCGCTCTTAATCCAGACAACTATGACTGTAACATAGCACTTGCCCATGTGGGAGTTAATGACCCTTGGTTTTGCACCCAAAGAGACATGCAGAGAGATATGATGGAAATTACAATGCATGTGTTAGAGGTAGGAATCATACTTGTCTTGAGTAGTACTTTGCCTTCGCCTATATTGATTTCTGGATACCAAGGTAAGAGAATTGGCTTTAGCAATTAGTTAAGTAGTTGGTGTCATTCTAAGGGTATCCAGGGATGATATGGTTGATAAGACGTCCTGTTTTGCCAGGGTTGGCTTAAACCTTTCATACCAGTGCTTCTGCATACTGACTAAAACCTTTGCTGTCCCCATAGTGAGTTTTTAGGCAGAGTCCCACTGCTGGTCATTCCTACATAGCAAACTCACACTCCTATACAAATATCATGGTGGCACTACCCACAGCTTGGAGTCTCACTAGAAATATGCCTGAACTTGACACCCTTCTGCAGCTCAAACACATTTGTATTTGTGTAGTTATTGAGACTTAGTATCAATGCACTGACCACACTCACTCTATACCAGGGTTTAGTGCCTCCCATGCCTTCAGACCATTGGATACCTGTGAGGCAGACTTTGGATTTGTCAGAAATACCATCATCTCACATCAAATTTCCCATGACACTTACTTGAAGCTCATAGAGATCCAAACCACCATTAATAAATCCATCAGTTATTTCACTGGTAACTACAGATTCCCATCAATGTCTCCCAACAGATCATATAAATCATATTAACACCATTGAGGGATTAAATATTAAACCAAAGGGTCTATATTAGAACACCAAACTTTCAAAAATTCGAGTGTTCTAATACTGAACCCTATTAATAGAAAATTTAAAACATCAAACATACAGAACAACGATTTTTTTCCTAGGGAAAAAATTCACTGTTCCAAAACACATACACACAACACAAGCACACCAAACAAACAGCAATCCACACACATACACCTAAACTCTTACACCTAACCCTACACTAAACTATAAATACACCACTAACTATCCACTTACCTTAACCCAAACCCTAACCCTAAGGTCCGTCACTATCGCACAGACACCTCACCCGCGCCCTAAGCCTAACGTCCACACAATCGCACACTTACCTGACCCGTGCCCTAACCCTAATTCACCTAACCCGCCCTAACCCTCACATCCACACAATCACACACTTACCTGAACCTGACCCGTAACTTTCCACCACAGTGCTGAAAATTCCCAAACAACAGAAACGGACAACTGAATTCTTTCACTAGGAAAAAATTTGTTTTTTTGTTTCTTTGATATTTTCAGCATTCGCTGAAAACGTGTCGATATTAGAACACTCGAAATTTTGAAAGTTTGGTGTTCTAATATAGACCCAAACCAAATATCTTCTTGCTAGGAGATTTCAATTACACAAGCATTAAATGGCACACTTGCACCTCTAAAATGTATATGCTCAGTATTTCATTGACTTTGTTAATAGTAATACACTAGAGCAAATTGTAAAACTATCCATGACCTGGTCCTTACCAGCCTAGACTTCCTGTACTCCACCCATCTCCTTATCCCTATTTAGATCTTACCACAAGTGAGTCATCTTCTTTGTCAGGCCTAGTGGTACCACCCCAACACCAAAGGAAACCATATTCATGGACTTCAGCAAGTCAAAGCTATGCACCATTCCCAACAATCCCCTGCAAATGGACCCAAATGAGAGGGTGGCCACATTCACCTCTGACATTTACCAACCCCTAAATAGCTGCAGAAAAAGTCAGCATCTGTCCGCAATAAATATAATGGAAAATTCAGGAACTAATGTCTCTGGTGGAACTCCAATATTAATAAATTATATGACAAAAGAAAGAAAACGATGAAAGGTTTTAAGAAATCCACACCTCCTTATCTCAGGACCACAATAAAACAAGGAGCTTTAGAGTAAAGTAGAAACTGTAAAGCAAAGTATGTTTTTAAGATTGCTACAGATATAAAGGAAATTACAAGTCTTTATTCAGTTATGCAAGGAAATTAAGGAATAATGTCCAATAATGCACAGAGCTCATCTATAAGATATCACATATTCCATTCCCAAGGATATAGCGAATATAGCAGCAGACAAATTTAGTGCTAATTTTACCCACCTAACCATGTTGTGATCACCAGTACCCCCGAAAATCTAATTTCCCCTGAAATCACCTTGGAGAAAATCTTAAAATTTCAGTCAAATATTAAAAGTGATACTTCCACGGGACCATTATACCAGGCTGCATTCTCATCAGTACCAAGTATGTAATATCTGAACCACAACTTAAACCTTTTCAACCTCAGACTCTCCACAGGATTTGTGCCTGATGTCTGGAGAGCAGCTTTTGTGACTGCCCCCCCACCTTGCAGATTCAGGCAAATATAGGTCCATCACTCTCACCAGCCCTGAATACAAAGCCATAAAGTGTATCATAGCAGAACTAATTTATGCAAACACGGGCAACTTAACTGATGAAGATCGATATCAAGTTGGTTTTGTGAAAGGTTGTTTCTATCTCCTTCACCTAGCAATTGTCTTTGGAAAAGGTTACAGAAGCTGTGGACATTAGTCACTCAGTGCACGCTTCAATCTGGCCAGGGCTTTTGACACTAGTTCCCAAACTGGCATTGTTAAAAATTTAGACAAACTTAATGTAACCCCCAGTGTTATGCCCTGGATTGTAAATTGGATATCCAAGTAGATTCCAAGTTGTAAAAGTTGCTGGTACCCTCACTGAATGTAAAACTGTAACTAGTGAGGTACCACAGGGATCAATACTGCACCCTCTGCTGTTTGGCATTGATTTTGCACACATCTAGTCCTGTATTCCAGAAGTGTGATTGACCAGGTTAGCTGATGCCTGCAATCAGTACACTCTTATCTGCTAATCCACTGATACTAAACAACTCCAGCAATGACTGGGATAAACATATGCCTGGTATACTGAAAATGGTCTCAAATTGAATGGAAAAAAGTACAATGTAAGTAGCAATCAGAAAAAAAGCTGTTCCTATATTATATGTTTTAAATTGTACTGCTCTTCTGATAGACGTGGGCTTAGATGTGGACAATCTTTCTCTCTCTCTCTCTCTCTCTCTCTTATTTGATCATCATGTTTCTACCAAAGTCAGGAAATCCTTCTATCTAGCCCAGTTAATTTCCAAGGGAATGTTTTGAAGATTCAAAGAAGTTATCCTGCTGCTGTACTCTTCATACCAGCATTGTCATGTACAGCCTGTTAAGATTGAGAGGCTAACACTATTACATGTCTAAAAAGGAGCTATGAACTTCTAACAGTGCCTGCTTTAATGTGTATAAGGCTAGACATATAATGGTTCTTGAGACAACTTACCTGGTATTGTTCCTGTGTCCCTATGATGTAAATGGACAATGACATGCTTAATGTAGAGTTAATATAAATTTAATATAACCACAGCAGCATAATGTGTGATATACTACCTCAAAGAATGCATTTCTCTCTCTTTCTCTCTCTCTCTCCCACTCTCTCTTTATACACTTATGTGTGTGTGTGTGTGTGTGTGTGTGTGTGTGTGTGTGTGTGTGTGTGTGTGTGTGTTGTGTGTGAGCGTGTGTGTATATACCCATTTTGCAGAAAAATATATATCAACCACCTGATCAATCAAATACTAGCAAAACAAGGAAAAACAATACTTTTGCATAAAATTCTCCACATAAAACAAAAGCAGTGTTTAACAGAGGGGCAAGACCCCTTCATCACCCAAACACACATACACACACACACACACACACACACACACACACACACACACACACACACACACACACACACACACATGAATCTAGCATGCCAACATTTATTATTTAGGTTTGAAGGTTTAGGTCCTTTAACCTGGTATTTAAGGAATTGTTTGTTTTTCAAAGGAACAGGGGTTAAAGAAGGTGAGATCTTTCATGGCTCAAAAGGCTAGACTTGGGTCTAAATCAGTTCATTGAATGGCTATTCAACGATTACCCATTTGCCGAACACCTATTTATTAAACCCGCTCTTCAGTGAACGGTGGATTTTCACTAGGGCAAACAAGAGGTTGTCCAACCAAGCAACCTAAAAAAAAGCCCATAAAATTTAAAACGTGCCAAGGTGGAGGGCTATGCCCCCCCACACATCCTAACTAAATATACCAACTCCGAGATCGTACTACAGTGGGGAAAAGGACAAATTCCAGACGGAAGCCAACCGCTGGTTTGCCCTAGTGAAAATCCACCATTCTCTGAAGAGCAGTTTCCATGCATAGGTGATCAACGAATGGGTATTCACTGAATAGCCATTCAATAAACTGATATAGACCCACTAGACACATATCACTGTGGAGGAATCTATGAGACACTGACTACAAGGAGATGGCTGACAGTCAATCTGGATAACTGGGGGTCTTGGAAGCTCTGGGATCTATCAAGCCGAGTGGTATGTTTTAACAATCACATGTCAAAAGGGGCATGATGTTCATCAATGGTGTGATGAGATATGAGCGCAGGAGAATTATGACTTCTTTGGATCTAGAGGTAATGCCTTTGGAAATTAGTTGATCTGAGTTCCTACAGAGACAATGATGGTTAAAATATAAGGTATTATTTAAAAAAGTGCATAAATCCCTTATGACAGTGTCTGATTAGTGATATGTATCACTTATATTGTAAGGTTCGAAAATGTTTTGTTTATCTAAATAAACTATGCTACATTTTTTCATATTTAATTTGAGGCCATCGTCCTTTCACCAGTTGTTACAATGGTCTATCCCACGTTGCAGCAAAACATAATAACCATAGGCCAAGAGTGTTGGCTTGAAGGTCTAAGAACGGTTTTGCTTTCATAAATGGCACCTGCATGGGTTCTGTCAAACAACCATTAACTAACACCAAACAACATATGAACTTATAGTCAGATTTACAAGTCTGTCAACAATGTGTACATGGGAAATAGTGTCAAAGGTGTTGGCCAGATCCAGATGTACTGTGTGCATGGCATAGCTGCAGTCCACTGCTCCAATAACTTTTTTTGAATAAATTATTAAGGCTAAGGAGGCAGAACCTGCCTTTGACAAGACTGGACTGTTAAGGGTCCATGGTTATGAGATTTTCAATGTTCAGATTAATGAGGCCTCATATAATACAGTCCATAGTTCTATATACGAGTTTAGTGAGACTAATGGATCTATACTGAACCCATTGTGTGACCACATTATAATGGCTGTTTTCAAAGCTTAGGAATGTAACCAGTGAACAGGCTTATATTAAAGAGGTTAAGCAGAGGTTCATATAGGTCATATTTGGTTCTCATAATTGGGCAACCCAGAATGTTATCAGGGCCCATGCATCTTAACTTTTGAGAGAGCTGAGAGGACTTGCTCCAGAGTTCTTATAGTGTGTGCCTGAGGCTATGAAATAGTTATAACTGTAGGTGTGGCAAAGTTTGCATTAAATGTGTCAGCTATGATATTAGCTATTTCCATTAAATCAGAGTGGACAGTATTATTGTGGACTAGATCTGAGCATTGCTGGGTGTTAGTTCTTAATTTACTGCCATAGTTGGGAAAAGATCTGTTGCTATTTTTATTTTAAGTGGTTATTTTAAGATTGTATACAGCTTTAAGCTTCCTCAAGTTAACCTGAAGCTCTTTGCTACTTTGCTGAAGTGTGATCTTTAGGGCAGTAGAATGGGACTGTCTCTCTTGTTATTATGCAGTTTTATTCTATAGCACTTTGTTTTTATATTTCCAGATTATCTGATGAAGTTGCTTTTTGAAATACAACTCTTCAAGTGGAAGTAGAAGTCAGAGTCATTGGGTTCATCAGAGGAGGATTACAGCAGGATTTATTTAGGTCATTAAGTAGGTAAAAAGGTTTGCTTTTGAGAAGTTCCTAAGAACAGAGGTATTTGCAGAGGAATACAATTAGTTTTAATGTAAAGGGTCACTGATGTATAGTCTGATTTAATAATAGATAAAGATACACAAGGAGAAGTTCAGTAAGGGGCCATATTTCTGTGAATAAGATCAAAGTTATCTTAGTCCATTGTAGCATAGCTACTTTTTCATAAAAGAGAATTAAAAATGATAAAGTCAAGGAAATGCAGAGCATGCCAACCATTGATAGGCAGTTTACTGAAGAATGTCAGAAATCTCCCAACATAATGGAGTTGAGATTAAGGGAGGTTTGAGTTAAAGCATTAAGATAGCTACTGAGGTCAGTAAGGGACATAGAGTATGGTCTATGGCCAGCTTTGAAATAGCAATTGAATATGTTTAGGATGAATTGTACATCAAAGAGTTCAAATTTGGGGTACAGAGGAATTAGTCATAAGGTAATAGTATTCTTGACAAATACTTACAGGCCCCTGCAATTACCAGTAGGCCTGAAGACATGATAGTTGCTAACTAAACTTAGGAACAGAGTTACTACAAATATTGGGATTTTAATATGTTTCATGTGAAAGTGTCAGTCAGTTTAATAAATATCTGAAACTCTTTATTATTTGATGTATCATTGTGTTGTGCTGCAGGAGGTCAGTTTTATTTTTTATATGACTGAAATATGTGTAGGCCACATGGGCTTTCCCTGTTTGCAATCTTTGCCCTTTCGTGGTTGCTGTGCAATGGCATAGTTTGTTCCCTGCAAAAGCTTTAATTTTAATAGATTTTCTTGCCCATCTGATGGAACTGCATTTTACATTGAAATGTATACTTTTGATTGCTTACTTTCAATAAATTTGCACTCAATGTAAATTACATCACTGTAACTTGGGTTTATTATACTCAACCTTTTAACCACACTAGAGGCCCAGGTTTGTAGAAAGATAGGTTTGTTAAAAGATAAAACAAAGACTAACCCACTTTGTCTTTGCAAACTTAGTTGTAGAGGTATTTACACTATTTACACCACGCCTGAAAAATATAAGTATTTTATTAGCAGTAATTACAGCACTTTTGTTTTACAAAGACACAGTCCCGTACAACCCTTCCAACAAACATGCTGTAAGTTATAAATTACAGCTGCAGGCATTTGCTAGACCTTTCTTTCAGCTCTGCTCAAAAAATCTTCACTTCTTCCTTCATGCCACACTAGCATTACAACTTTCCCTGGCTTTCAGGGACATTCCTGATTTTGTCTCAAAATTTTGCTTTCTCCATTCTAATTTTTCCTAAATCTGGTGATTTCTGAAGACAGTGTGGTAGATTACATCATCATCATCATCTTTTTTCCATTATCTACATGGGTTGGGGTGTCATTTCAGTTGTTGCCATCTCATTCAGTGCTACACTGCTACATTTTTCAATGGTCATGCTTGACTATCTCAGGTCTTCCCTCACACAATGCATTCATTTCTTTGCTGGATGCCCCATTTCCTCTTGCTTCCTTCCTGCTTGTCCCAAATCTTCTTCACCAAATTGTCTTCTGCCTTTCTGCATATGTGGCCAAACTACCATAATTTGTTCTCTTTGACTTTCTCTTCAACTGTAGCTACTTTGGCTTCTGCTCTGATGTCCTCATTCCTTCTTCTGTCTCATAATATGCACCCTATCACCCATCTCAGGTACTTCATCTCTATCACCTCTGCCTTTTTAGAACCCATATTTCTGTACCATAAAGTAATACTGGTCACACTGCTGTTGTACACCTTACATTTCAGCTTCTTTGGCATTCTTCTGTAATATGCTATCTCTGTCACTCTGTGCCAGTTGGCTGCCACCCCTCTGATTCTAACTTTTACCTCCTCATTCAGACTTTATTCTTCTCAGCCAGCCATTCCAGACACTGAAATGTGTTAACCTATTCCACCATTTTCCCTTTTATCTCAGTTCTCAGCTTCTTCTGATTCCCCCATTTGCTGCCATTACAGCTGTCTTGTCTGTACTCAGGTTCATCCCATGTGCCTTCAGTTTTGTATTCCATTCCCTATCTTTTGCTGTTCAAAGTCTACCTGTAATGTCACATTGTCTGCTTACAATAGCTCTGTTGATCTGTCCCTTCTGAACTGTTTGCTAATTTATTCCATCACCAGCATGAGCAGCAGTGGACTCAGAGCTGAACTCTGATGAACACCCACTCCCACTGGGAACCCATCTGTGAGCCGAAACACTATTCACATTTGATTAATTGGATCCTTGTACATAGCCTGCACTAATTCTACCATTCCACTGATACAGTTCTGTCAAGAGAGTCTGTCTGTCCAACTTTTCAAGTACGCAAAACAGAAGATTTTTCCTTTGTGATCTTGTGACTTCTCAGGTCATGAAAGTCATTTTAGATAAGTGTGATTAATTCTGCTTTTAAGTAGCAGTTGCATTTGTTAAGTTGGTTAGTACAATGTTAGATTCCATGTCACTAATTATTTTGTAAATTGCCACGACTACAGTACTGGCGTAACAGTTTCTCCTTGTTTGCAGTTTCCCCTGTCATAGCTCCATTTCAGAATGTACACATTGCTTTTTTGCCTTTATTGTTCCAGAGTTCACACCCTGAGACTCATGTGGTATCAGGTGCTTATTGATTGTTGTTCTTTGCTGCGTTTCTCATAGAAATATGGAAGACAAATAAGACATAAGCATTTTAAGGAGCCTTCAGTGATGATCCACCTTTTTTAATATTTCCTTACACTAACCCATTGCTTCTGTCATAATCAGATACCAGTAGCTGCAAAATAGAGATAATATTTTGTTGCCTTCATGCCTTTGTTTACCTTCTTTGTCATCCATGGCTCTCAAGCCATGTCATCATGTGTACTGTTGTATATGGATTTTCTACAGACACATTGTCTGTGGCTTGCCAATAGTGCAATATCTGGTATAAACAGTGAGACAGTTAAAACAAATATCATACCATTTGATTATTATTTCAATCCACCCTATAAACACACATCTTGTATACTTAACAATATTTACTGTTCTTAGTACTTTGGATTGCATAACTACATAAACCACACCTATCTGTAAATATTTGTTCCATTAATAACTGCTGCATTATACACATTTTCTGACAGCATCAGAAAAAAACTTGCTATAACAAAGTTTTGAAATCCATGATCTGATGTTTTCAACTTTCATTCATTCCTCAACTAATGGGATTGGATCCGATCTTTGGATCTGTTTCGGCCATTATACTAGCTCATGGTCTCCAACAAACTCTCAAACTCCTTTCCTACTCATGCTACACCACCCCTAACATATCTCAGATCTCGTTTGCCACTTTAGCATCTAGACACGGTCACCTTCAGCTCTCAAGTCTACAGTGGGAGATAAGTCCATTTTGATATTTCCTTTCTAAAAACTTCCTATAAACAAGTATTTCTTTAATCTTTAATTTTAATTCAAAGTCATTTCTACTTTCCTTTTTCATACACTTTGAGTGTAAACTTTCCTAACATTGTTGGTAGGCCTAACTTTCCTTTCCTTTACATTTTTTTACATAATGTATTATTCTGTCATTACCATAGTTGGCATTTTTGTCTCTATCTACAAGATTTTTGTAGTTATTTAATACCATTGTTGGTATTTTACCTTTCCTCTTCATTCTGATTAAAAAAAAAGGTTTAGTTTGTCCAATCTTGTTTCAATAACCTTTTCTTTAAAAAATGTCTGAAAAAGGTCTGACAAGATTTAACAAGTGTGAAAAGTGTAGGCATAAGTTGCCTTATTCAGATGCTCACAATCTCTGCATATATTGCTTAGGTTCGGATCACTTAAATCAGGATTGAAGTATCTGTTGTGGGTTCAACCCCCTGAGCAGTAGCAGACAGGTAGAATAAGCTGATTTTAAAAGGCTTGCTATCAACTTCATTTTCTGAAGCTATTACTAGGGTTCAATCCCCCAAACACAAATCTAGAGACCCTACTAAGAGGTCTACGTCTTCTGAGTCTCTAGCCTCTTTTTCATCGGAGCCTAGGAAGAAGAAAGAGAAGCTGGATCCAAAATTACTTATGGTCTGACCCTCAACCCTCACTGGTTCCGGTTAAGTCTGTTTCAGATCCTACACCCTCGGATTTGAAACCTTTACCAGGGACAACATACTGTCTGTCTGGATCCAGTCCAATCCAGAGTGCCCTCTCCTTTTTTAGAGAGGCATTCCAAATTGCCATCCCTAGTATCTTATCATTCCTCCAGGGGTCTCATGGAAGTAGATGTGGAGAGGATGATGAGGAAATTATTCATGGAGCAAATTCAGAAAGGAGTTCTCAAGGTTCCTACCCCTTCAGGTCTGGAAGTCTGACCATCTTCTACTCCACCCATTATAATTCCATCTCTAATCCAACCTGTGGTTTTAATGTCCTCAGATCTGAGTGTTCCAGGTTCATCTGGTTTGGTTCCAAAGAGAGCACTATCTTCGGATTTTAATACTGCACTGAGTGCACTGGCTCTGACATCCTCGGAGCGGGATGATTCTCAGATCCAAAGCATCCCTGTTGGAGCCAGGAGGATGGAGTTGACTCTGAAGTTTTCTGAGCCATCTCTTATTCTTGGAGCTTCAGCACTGGACAGCTCAGGTGGACTGTTCTTGGGGCAGAGGGAGGTGATGAGCTAGAAACTCACTTTCTTCTCTCTCTTGTCTTCCTTCTCTCCAGATCGATCTGCCTTTGAGGTTGTGAAGAGTGTTCTCTGTTCCAGTAAGTCAGATGGGCCCTTTCCCCCTCAAATACACCCTCTATGTCACCCTCAGATGGCTTTGCACCATGATCATCAACATTCTACCCCACAGGGACAGCCAGCTCAAAGCTTCCAGACTACCCAGCAGGGTATTTTAATGTCTTCTGATATGTCAACGGACCAGCCCAGTGAGGAAGTCCCTAAGAAGGAAAAGTGCAAAAGGAGTCACTTGGACTCTCCTCAAGAGTCACTCACTGAGGATACTGATTTCGATGATGGAGTGGGGTCCCCAAAATCACTACCCAATGATGTCTCCTTTGGAGACATTCTTGAGATCCTTAAGCAGAAGGGTGGCTGATCTTCCCAAGACCCTTCAGATGAATTAGTATTTCTGGAAGCCTTTGGGACTGGTCTGTTGACCTCCTGAGTTACTCTGCCCACCGATGTACTCATTGATTTGATTTCTAGGTTGGCATGGAAGGAACCCGATATGATTGAGCCAATCCCCAAGAGACCGGATCATATTCTGGCTCCACCAGTAGGCAGGGTAATCGGGGGTGAAGGGGTGATACTAGATGACATGGTCATGGCAGCAGCTAAAAATAGAAACTTGCAGAACAGAATTCTATTGTAAATCCTCCTAACAGAGACTCTAGGGCAATAAACAAATTTGGGAAGCATGCTTATGCTTCAGCAACATTTGCACTCAGATCGCTGAACTATTTGGCACATTTTACAAGGCTTCAAAGACATTTAAAGAGCTATTGGACTTTTTTTTGGAATTGAAACTGCTGAGGCTCAATCTTAAGCAGTCTGTCATTTGGCTATCCTACAAGTTATATTTAATTCATTCATGAGGCGTATATCACACACTGCAGAGGGTGCCTCAAGGAAGGCAGGTTCAGGTATTTCCATCAGGAGGCATGTGTGATTTTGTAGAACCCTTCAAGATATCGCTCATCAGTGTTCCCCTTGACAGCACTTTTTTGTTTGGCCCCACAGTAAAGGACACACTCTTCAGGAATGAGAAAGACAGAAAGACCCCTTCTGCAGTGGGCATGCATTTTTCAATACCTCAGAGGACCTTTTCCAGGAATCAGCATGAAGGTCAAAAAATGTGGTTCAGAAAATCTCAGGGTGCTTTCAAGGACACAAGTGGAGGTTGTTCCCCCAGAGGCAGAGGAAGAGCGATAATGGAAGGCAATACCCCCATGACAGACGAGACCGGCAAAACTGCAGGTCTAGAGATTCCTTTTCCAACAGACCCTTTCAGCTCTCCTGAATGGAGGCCCAATTTCCTACCTCTGGAGGCAGTCGGGGATTGCTTATCCTTGCACCTGAGAGCCTGGCTAGATATAACAAAAGACAGTTGTGTGTAGAGAATTATTTCCAGAGGTTATACAATTCCCTTTTCCCTACCTCCTCTACTGTCAAGAAACTTTCATGATGTCCCACCCAATCAGAGGAAAGCAGCAGCACTAGAAATACAAAAGCTGCTAGAAAAAAGAGTCATCCAAGAGGTCCCACCTGATCAGACAGAATCTGGACCTTACTCAATATTCTTTTTAGTACCAAAAAAAACAGAGAACTGGAGACCAATTTTGGATTTCAGTATATTGAAAAAGTCAGTTTGACACACAAAGTTCTGGATGCTCACTGTTCAGTCCATTCTGCCCTTTCTGGGCAAGGATGACTGGATGTGCTCAATAGATCTTCAGGATGCATACTATCATATAAAGATGAACAGATGATCAAGAAGGCACTTACGCTTCCAGCTGGGAGCCACTCACTATCAGTTCAAAGCACTGCCCTTTGGCCTCACCACAGCCCTGAGGGTGTTCACTAAGTGCATGATAGTGGTAGCAGCTCACTTGAGACTGCAAGGATTCTGTGTGCTTCCATATTCAGACTGATAGAAGTTTGAGATCAGAAATTACAGACCTGTTCACATCTCAGAATAACCATAAATTACAACAAGTCTCATTTACAACCAATCCAGACATTAGAATTCATAGGAGCAGTGTTCAACACAGTATCTATGGTAGCTTCTCTTCCACTATCAAGAGTGCAAACAATAAGGGCGCAGGTCAGGAAAATAATTTGCAGTACCAGAATTTCAGCCTGATTAAGTCTGCAAGCCCTGGGTTCAATGTCAGGAGCAATAATTTTAGTGTCTTTAGCAAGATTCCACATGAGAATTTTACAATGGATACTAGCAACACAATGGTCAATGCTTTCTCAACCCATGTCAATGAAGGTAAGAATAACCCAGGTGTGCAAATGATACCTTTCCTGGTGGATGCAGTCACAACAGCTGTCACAAGGGGGTCTATATTATATCCTCAAAGAGGTGTTCCATCGAACACCTCTTCATCAACACGTAAACAATGTTGTTTCTTTCTGCTTTTCCCGGTTAGGTATCGCCACAGCGGAACTCCGGTCCGCTAATGATTGGTAGTTGATTTTTACGTGCCGAGTTACCAGCCCTGACACACAACCTTCAATGAAGGTACGCCCATTCACGCATGTCTCCACGCAGAAGACGCTCTAGCTGAGAATCGAACCGGACAGCGTCTTACTGTGAGGCGACAAGCAGAAAATTCCAAACGTTCACATCAGAAATTTCTTTCCCTGGGAAAGAAATCACTTGCCCTCAAAACAAGAACACATCACTACAAACATAAAGTGGGGGGCTTTGCACCCCCACACCCTCCAATGTGGAGGGGCTGTGCCCCCACACACCCTTAACTAAATATACCAACTCTGAGATTGCATTACAGTGGAGAAAATGGCAAACTTAACAGGGATGACCATGCAATTTCTTTTCCAGGGAAAGAAATCACTGATGTGAATGTTCGGCATTTTCTGCTTTCTCTGTTTAATTGTGGATGAAGAGGCATTCGATGGAACGCTTCTTCGACGATATAGTATAGACCAGTTACAATGTTGTCCTTTCATCCTCCCTCAGCCTAAGGCCATAATGACCTTGAACGTTTCCTAGATTGGTTGGGGTGGCATTTCCTGGAGAAAACAGTCCAAGACACTTTGTCCCCCAAAGGGGACAATTTCCATATTAATGTTTTGGAGATGAGATTGGTGCTTTTGACACTGCAAGCATCCCAAGACTCTCTCCCTTTCAGGACAATTGCAATCCAGACAGTCAACTTGTCAGTAGTGTGGTAGATGAACAAACAAGGGGAAACCAGATCTTATCCCCTGTGTTGAGAAGCCCTCAGAGTGTGGCAATGAGTAATATCTTCCAATCTCTTTCTAATAGCAATGCATATTCTGTGGAAGTCCAACATGATAGCAGACAAACTGAGTAGGTCCATCTTACTACCTCACAAGTGGTCTCTCAAGAACAAAGTAATGGAAATGATTTTCAGTCAGTGGGACCAGCCTTGCTGCAATCTTTTTGCATCTCCCCTAAACAACAAGTACAATAGCTTCTTTGCCATGATCTTCCCATTGGTGGAATCACTGAGGGATGCTTTACTCCATGATTGACTCCCCCCCCCCCAAGTCTTCTGTATACTTATCCTCCAACTCCTCTAATTCCTTCAGAAAATCGCCCAGTTGAAAAGCAGTCATCCTCATTTTACCTTACTGGCCCTGTCAGATTTGGTTTCCCTACCTTTGGCCTCATCTACTATAGCCACCTTGGATTCTGGATACAATTCCTGACCTTCTGTCTCACCCCACAGGCATGGTTCACCTGGATATCTCAAATATCAGTCTAACAGTGTGGTTTATCCAGTTCCTTTAATAGCCAGGCACTACTGCTCTCTTCCCCTATCTTTTCCATACTCTTATCTTCCCATAAACCTTTTACTAGGAAACTCTGTAGGAGTGAATGGAAAAGGTTCATTTATTGGACAGAGTAGAATCAGAGAGATCCTTCTCAGCTGCAGTTCAATCTGTTCTAGAATTTTTAGAGAGTTTATTTAATGAGGGTGCTAGTTCATCAACTATTAAAGTTCAACCCACAGCAATCTCTAACTTTCATGCAGGGTTTCAAAATTCTTCACTGGCTTCTTCTAAACTATTCAAAACCTTTTTGAGAGGTACTCTTCTGCTAAGACCCCCCTTATAAAGACTCCATGCTACCATGAGATTTAAATTTGGTACTGCAAGCCTTAATTCATTCTCCCTTTGAACCTGCAGCTAAAAGCTCAATGCCAAAAAGTGTATTGTCATCCCCTTTGGTAAAAATTCTGTACCCATGAACTACCACATAGCTGGTAGTCTACTTAATGCCGAAAATGTGATAAGAGACCGTGGGACACAGGTGGATAGTAGTCTCTCCTTTGATAATCACATCGCCACAGTGGTCAGAAAATCCTTCTACGTGGCTCATCTCATCACAAAAGGATTCTCATCCAGAAAAAAAGAGGTCATTGTTCCCCTCTACTCATCACTCATTAGACCCATTATAGAGTACAACGCCCCTTTTGGTATGTACCTCACAAGACATCTACAACAACTGGAAAGACCACAGAAATACCTCACAGAGAGGATTACTGGCCTCAAACAGATGCCCTACACAGACCATCTCAAAAAACTACAGCTTTACTCCATCGCATATCACCTACTCAGGGGCGATCCCTGCCTAACATACAAAGCTATGTCAAACCCAGAGCTGTTGGACATGCTCCACTTTAAGAAATCCCAATCCCTCCAAGCTACACACTGTAGGGACCTAAACCTTGTCACCACAATAAACAGAACATGCTGGAGGGATAGATTCCTGTCCTAGAGACTTCCCATACTCTGGAACAGACTACCTATCTATGTCAAACAAAGCTCCTCATTAGCACTCTTCAAGAAAAATCTTGATGATTGGATGGGAAATGGGACATCCACCCCAGGGATCACTTCTGTGGCTCTGCTTGACAGGGGCACAGGAAAATAATTTTCTTGGGTGGTAAAAGCCAGGGTACATTTTTTGGCTAGGCTTATATAGGCCCTAGGGCCGATAGCCTAGTAACTACCTATGAACCTATGAACCTAAATGTGATCTTAAATTTTTGGCCTGGGAAAACTATCTTTTTAGATGCAATTTACTATCTTTTTAGTTGCAATTACGTCTGCTAAATGAATTTCAGAAATTCAAGCATTAACTTCTAAGCCTCCATATTTGATCTTTCATAAGGATAGGGTCACATTACATACCAATGCTTCCTTCCTTCCTAAGATGGTGTCAGAATCCAACATCAACCAATCAATTTACCAATATGCTTTCCAAAATTTGCAAATAAAGGGAAATATATTCTGCATTTACTGGATGGTCATAGACAATTACATTTGTACCTATACAGAACAAAAGACATTTGAAAGACAGAGCAGCTATTTGTTTCCTTTGCACATAACAAATTCAGAGAATCAGATGCAAAGATAGTTCTATCTAGAGGGTTGACAGATTTGCATTTCTTTTATCTATACCAAATTTAATCTCCCCTTAAAAAACATTAAAGGCTCATTCAGCTAGATCTATGGCAAATTCTGCTGTATTCCAGTCTAGAGCTTCTATGGACGATATATGTGTGGCTGCAACTTGGTCAAATCCTCATACTTTTATTAATCATTACAAACTAGATCTGATCTTGAGGAGAAGAACAGCCTTCGACTCAAATATACTCAAGAATATCCTTCCTTAGAATCTACCCAGGAGTTTAGGTAGCTGGGGACTCTGTCTCATTAGTTGAGGAATGGATGAAAATTGACATCAGATAAAAAAGTTATGTATTTAGCATAGCATCCCATCTGTGTTGTCCATTTTCATTCTTCCTCAACTCCCCAACCATCATCCCCCACCATTTTTCATGACTATCTTCTGGAGGAATGAGACACATCAGGGACACCTATGTCCTTTGTCTTGAACTCCAGTTATGGCATTTATTTTATAGTCTTCTTGTCAAGCTGCAAACAAGATCTGAGAGATGTTAGGGCTGGTGCATTGTGGGTAGGGAAGGAGTTTAAGAGTTTGTTAGAGGTCACAAGCTAGTGTAACTGCTGAGTCGGATCTGAGGATTGGATCTAATCCCATTAGTTTAGGAAGAATGAAAATGGCTAACACAGATGGAATATTATGGTAGGTATATAACTTTTTCTGTCATAAGGGAAACAGGATTATGGATGTAAGACAGCTACAGTACATAAGTAAAGGTAAAACAATGAAGATTTATGCCTCTACTTTGAAAGAGCTCAAAGCCAAAAAATGAAATTATCTCTTCAGCAGTTTGCAGTATTATAACACATTACTAAACACAAACAGTACTCTAGACTTAATCAGTAAAGCAGCCCAAAATACTTTATACATCAGATGTGATTAAGTACAGCCCAGTAAAGCAGTCATACAGACGAATCAGCACACACAAGCTGTACTGAAGTGTATCAACAGGATGTATAGTTGCATCCCTGTAGTATTCTCAGCATTGCTAGTTATCTTAGTTTTCACCAACAGGTGATCCAGAAGTGGTAACTCATTCTAACTTCCACACAGGAAGATGAGTTAGTGTCCTGTCCAAGCTCTCAGACTATTTCCCACCTTCTATAGCTAGCCCTCTAATGTCCGTGATATGGCCAGCCTATCTCAAAGTAATTGCATGTAGTGATGATAAAGGAGCAGAATGCTGAAAGATTGGCTAATCTCTGACAGTCCTTCAGTGCAGTCTGCTATTCTGGTAAGATGCCTGCCTGTCTTGTTACTGGCACCTATGGACATGCTTTCTAACATGATAGTTTATCTTTGCCACAGCTAGTTTGGAGCCAAACTGCTGGTCATAGAACTTTGCAAAGATGCGTTAATGAAGCTGCTGCTAAAGTGTCATAACATTTCACAGAACAATCACTCTGCCAGACCCAGACTGGAAAAGAAGAAATTGAGGACTAAACCTTTCAGATGAGCTTAGAATGACAGAAGGTCCTACAAGAAAATAACCATCACTACACTAGCCAAGTCGCCAAGGCCTTCCTACATCTCATTCTGTGTAAACTGGATGAGGTCCCTTTTAATCAAGCCCATATCTCTGTTGAACTGCCAGATCACCATTTTCCATTGGTAATCACTGCCATTGCAGTTTCCAGTGTACACTGGCAGTAAATAAGATATGTGTGGTCCTTTCCCTTTTCCTCTTATTTGTATGGCCATGGAGTTCGTATATTTAATTTCAGGGTGTAATCTGTCTGCAGAGTGGCAGTGCTAGGGAAAGAGTATTTACTACCCTGATGTGTAGGGCTGGGGTTAGGAGCAAAAGGTAGGAAGTAGGGTTAGGGTTTGCACTCATGAATAAGAGTTGAAATGGGCGGCTTAACCAATGGGGGGTTTCCCCCCTGCACCACCTTACTCATGTGGATTAACCCTAATTGTAGCCCTACCCCTGTGTACTACTCTTTCTTTAACAGTACCACTAAACACCCACACACCCACACAAACACACATGCACTTTAAACATACCAACTTGTGCCCATTCACACCAATAAATATATCCCCTTCCCTAACTCTTATGCTAACCCTAACCTGCAAACAGTAACACACACGTGCACTCAATCCCAGTTCTGATGCATTCATTCAAAATTAATGTTTTGTCATTACTACTCCCTCCTACTTCCCTAAAATTAGACATTGCACACTTTGACTGTTCCTGCATTTGATAAAACATATTTGACCACTTCTGACAACAGAAAATCCCTTGATTAACAGTATATTTTACCAAATGTAGTGTATTCCTCCTCTGACAATCATTTAGAGATCAGCACCAGCATGCCAAAAGAACAGAGGCAGAAGAAATTGCCATCTTAGTCTTCTGCCAATATTTGGGTGGCCTACAACTACAGGGCCCCTACGTACAAGCAGATTTTGTTATGTTGTAACTCTACCCCTGAGATTATATCATCATTAGTTCAGCCCTTTCTAGTGCTGTTTCTAACCCCTGGACTGCCTGTATGCTGGCATGGAATGTATATTCTCATTCTGAGAATGCAGTCTACTTGGCTCAACAATTTGCATCTCCAATGACTTGATCTACATCTAATTTTTGTAAATCATGCACAGTCAAAGCATTTATAGCTGAGGTATTCCCTATCTGTTATCTCCAGAATCTCAGATTATAAGGATGCATACACAACTTGGTGATAGTAAAACACGCACACTGCTGATTGTCAACACTAAGGTGATGGCATTTCATTTTGTATTTACTAAAGATGTGTTGAAGGTCTTTTATGTTGTGCATGTTAATTTGCTGTATTTGGAAACATTAATTTTCCCTTCAGTATGCTCATAATTTAATTAAAAAGGGTCAATTTTGGATCAATCTACAAGCCTAGATAAAAATATGAAGCAAATAAACAATGCACTAAGAAATATATATAATTACAGTTAGTATCTTGGTACCCAAGAGACTAAGTGCATGCATTGTGTTATATGGTCTTCCATTTTCAGCAGTGCTCTGTCATGAAAGTAAATAGTTTTGATGCACTCATACAGCTCTTTTCTGTGTCTTATGACTATTGCAAATCTGCATAATAGTCAGCAACTGAACAGAAACAGTCCAAAGGATGCCACATGGTATTTAGAAGTAGTTTGAAGCAAATTTTATATGAATATACTTTATTTACAATGTGCACAAGTTAAGAGATGAAAGAGAGCATGGACTGGTCAACATACTACAACATCTGAAACCAAGGAATAATGGAAATATTCAAGATTTGACTTACAACTACCTCTAGACCACCGGTGGAAATTTAAAAATAAAATTGGAAGCAAGTTTTTTTGATCTCAGAGCAAAGAAAATACCATAAATGACTGAAGACAAGACGGATTGACACTAACAGGCCAAAACAATATCCAGAAGCTTCTCAGTGGTAATGCCATTACAATTTTCATTTACAGGAGCAGAACACTGAACTGCTAATTAAATAATACTAAGGCCACCTCTGCACTTTGAAGCAGCACAATTTCTTCACCAAGACAGCAGTTTTCCCCTAAATCTTCCAGCATCCTTAGTTCCATAGACAAATCTATTAGGAGAGTGGAAATGTTAGAAAAATATGTATTAATGTGTGTATGCTTAATGCTAATTAATAGTTAGGAGAATTAACACGTTTTTCATTCTATTTTACATGCACTGTGTTATATAAATTGAGTTTCATATGAGACTGAAAAAGATGCTTTTTGAAAACTGCAGTGTGCTTTCTGAAACTTGCAAGATGCCCTCTGACCTGGTAACTGCTAGCACAGCAATATTCATGTTTATACCTTTTGGAAATGTACTTGAGAAGCAGGTGCTTATCTGCTAGGTCAGGAACGAATGAATGAACAATACTATATTCTGTAAATGTAATGATTTTAAACAATCAGCTCTGTTCGAAGCATGAGAACATGTACAGCTGCAGAAGCTTAGAGATAATGTAGACAAAGGATTATTAGAGAAATGAACTGTTAGCATTGTGCTTTAATTAGCCATAGTACCTTGAATGGTAACATAACATGTATCTAACTGGTGGTAATCAAGGCCATGTTGTTTTCCTCAGGAAGTTTCTCACAAAAATTGATAAATCAGCAGAAATTGGTGAGACTGATGGTTAACAAGTGATGATGAAACGACTGGAAATTTGTTACGTCAGCTTGGTAGGGAATGTCTTGTTAGAGAATGTATAAAAATGAAAGTATTTCCTGTTTTTGGTTAGACAAACTCTGTAATAGCACGTTTTTGTCTCCTTGCTGCAAGATTAAAGTGCCTTAACCTGAACCTACTGTGTTTTGATCATTTTTAAAGTATATTTTTCCTTTGACAGTTTGGTCCTTTGGACCGGAAAGTACCTCTCGCTCTAGGCCTAGGTCAGAATTAGGCCCGGTGGCATGTACCCGTACGGAGAAGAGGCCAAATCGTCTCTTCTGTTTTGAAAGACCTCCGACTGAATTGTCGTTCAAAAGAGGCCAGCCACTGTTTCTGATCTGGGATTGGAGGACAAGTCAACGATCCGGTGGATCAACTCACGGAGGGTCAGGTAAGGAGGAATTTACCTTCTTTCTGTTTTAAGATCAGGGACTAGTTGCAGAACTGTTTTTTTTTGTCAGGAAGATTTGCATGTGCAGATCAGGGACAAAAAAGGTTACTGTCTTGTCATAGATCAGGGAAACAGAATAGGTAGACAGTTATTCTAGATAAACTGTGAAAAGGTGTAGAACTGTGGTACCACGTGATAAGAAGGGTTACGTAACAATTTACAGCTTAGCTAAGGCAATATGGGAAATCAGTGCACGAAAAGTTCCCGAGACCTGCCCCTAACTGAAGACGCGAAATATATGCAATTACAGCGTGCCGATAATGTTAAGTATTATACGAAATGGGTTGATAATGGTAATTTAGATAAACTTGCACTTATTAAACTTGTCAGACAACTTAAAACAGACGCAAAAGGTCAATTAAAAAAGCAAAGACAATTAGGAGTCCCTCAAGCACATAGGTGGCTTGAGGAAGCAAATCGCAGAGAACAAAAGATTAAAAATTCAAAAGCAATGTTCTTAGACAAAGAAGATAATAACTTGGTAATAGCAACGGCCCCTCCTTCGCCCCCTCCACTTCCCTTACCAGAATATGAAGCGAGTGGACAAGCTGATCCACCTCCGCTATACCCAACTGTTTCTACAACATCAAAACTGTTTGTCAGGGATCCTATCGAGACTAGGTCTTGAACACGTAACTTGAGAGGGGAGATTGAATTATATGAAATGAATAAAAAATCACAAGCTATGAGTGAAGAAGAGATATGTCCACTCATAGAAGTACCAAATCCCCAGGCAGGACAGGCACGACAGGATCTGACTCTTTTAGTTTATAGACCGTGGACACCGGAAGATGTCCGGAAAGCCACGGAGGGAATTCCCCATCCGAAAGTGAATTTTAGAAAATTTTTAGAAGATTTACAGGGTATGAGATTAAGTTACCATTTGAATGGAGAGGAAGTAGAAAAAGTAGTTAGACAAATTGTAGGTCCAGATTGGCACATGATCAGTGGCGATTGGAATCCCCGTGACGCAGAGCTTAGACCACTCCCACATAGTAATGCAGAATTGTATAACAGAGTAAAGGGTCTGACAGACCAAATCTCTGAAAAATGGAAGCCTAGGGCTGCTTGGACTTGCATTAATCAGTGCATTCAATAAGAAGGTGAAACGGTTGACAGATATTATGCTAGATTATTAGAGTGCTTTAATAACCACTGTGGAATGCAGATACCCAAAAATCAAACACATGATTCCCCGTATGAGCAGCAGCTAAAGAATGCATTCTTAAAAGGTAGTATAACTCCCATCAGCAGCTTTATTACAAAGCACATGGTAGATCATCGAACAAGTAGATTGCAGCCATTACTTGAACATGCATGACATGCAGAAAGGCATTTTAATAGTAAAAAGAAGAAGAAAACTCAAGTATTTGCAGCAGAAGATGGGTCAGAAGTTTTTGTAGTACAAACTGGGAGAAAGTGTAAGAAAAATGCCCAGGGAAACAAACAATCTGATAAACGATCAGAAGATTTTGAAGAAAGAAAGAAAAGGTGTGCATGTTTTAAATGCGGGAAAAAAGGACATTTGGCAAGGGATTGCAGGCTAAATAAGAAGGTGACTACGGAAGATAAGGAGGATGAGGAATGACTATATGATAGTCAGGAATCACTGAATGAGAACAAACAGGAAAGGACAAATGCAAATGTGGTAGCAAGGGTAAAAAATGTGACAGAAGAGGTAGAGGATGTACATGAATTTATAGATGTTGAAGAAAATGAAATTTTAGACTTAGCATTATTGAGCCTAGAGCTCTACTTAGTAGACACAAAACCGGAAGTTACGCTTCTAGTGGAGGGGAGGGAAGTCAACTTTTTGTGTGACTCAGGGGCTTCACGGACCCTGATACATCCTTCCAAATTACCGGAAGATTCAGAATCACTAGATTATATACTAGTGAAAGCAGCTAATGGACAGCTGTATCGGGAGCCACTCTCCCATGATATAGCAATAACAGATCCCATTTCAGGAATGACCCAGAAAAGTAAAATTGTTGTTTCTGCAAAATGCCCAGTAAATCTCTTGGGCAGGGACTTAATGCAGATATTTGGCATAGCCGTAGTTCCAACCATGCAGGGTATGGAAGCACAGCGACAAATGGATACTTTTGTAGTGTGACAGGAGGGTGAGACATATTATTGGTACAGCCAGGACTTGGTTACAACTGATCCAGGGGCAGTAACCGAAGAACTGATGAACGTACCCATCAGTAAATCCCCCTCCTTTGACATTGACAAACAACATTTGTTGCATTGTACTCTATATTACTGTAATAGACCAGGACCTGATAAAGAATATGAGCAGGAGTTGTTTCAAAACCATGCAAACAGGCTAGTGTTACGAAACTTGTACTGGGACACAGAAGGAAACAGTGTAATAAGCTGTTCATTGCCCCAGGAATTTTTAGCACTTTACAAATCTAATTGATTGCCACATGTTAGCTTAACCAAAAATAGAAGTTTGAAATGGGCAGACTTAGGAGAAAAAGTTACAAGGTGGGAAAAGCAGACAGAATTAGAACTCTCCGAACAAGGAGTACAGAAGCAGAAATTGAATTGGATAACACAGACACACCCAGCTGTGCACTCACAGGCTAGTGAGAATAGCTGAGTATTACTCTTATTGGAAGAAGAGGAAAAAGCCTTGCGAAACATACCAGAGACTCTCTGGTCAACAGGGAAATCAGATGTAGGACTTATTCGAACAGCAGGACCAGTTACAATTACACCAAAATCAGCATTTAGACCTCAGAAAAGACAGTATCCCTTGAGAAAGGATGCAGAGATAGGGATCAAACCTATAATAGCAGCCTTACTTAAGGAAGGAGTCTTAATAGAATCTCCTAATTCACCATGTAATACACCCTTATTTCCTGTCAGGAAAGCGAACGGGGAATGGCGAATGGTCCAAGATCTACAGGCTGTAAATGATGCAGTTATACCCAGGGCACCAACGGTGCCAGATCCACACACCTTACTGAATGATTTGAAGCCTCAGCAGAAGTATTTTTCTGTGGTAGATATCAGTAATGCAGTTTTCTCAATACCGATACACCCCGACAGCCAACATTGGTTTGCATTTACGTTCCAGGGGAAACGGTATAGGTATACGAGATTACCACAGGGATATTGTGAAAGTCCAACAATATTTCCACAAGAAATGGCAAGCAACCTAGCGGGATTTATTCCACCGAAAGGTAGTCAGATTTTACTTTATGTAGACGACATTCTGCTGGCAGCCCCCACCCAGCAAGAATGTAGAGAGGATACCATAGCATTATTACAATTTTTAGCTACTCAAGGACACAAGGTGAACAAAAACAAACTGCAACTTTGGAGAAAACAAGTTAAATACCTGGGATATGTAATATCCAAAGAAGGCGAATATTAGATGAAGACAGAAAAACAGCAATATTACAAGCACCTAGACCAACTACCAAGAAGGAAATGATGTCCTTCCTGGGAACTACTAACTTTTGTCGGAGTTGGATACCAAATTATGCTTTGGAATCTGTTCCACTGACTAATTTGATATTCAAAAAGCCGATGGCAGCACAGGATTTATTACAGTGGACATCAGAAGCAGAAGCAGCTTTCTGCAAGCTAAAACAACTGATAGCATCTTCCTTAGTTTTAGGATTACCAAACTATCATAAGCGATTTTTCCAAACTGTAGACTGTAAGCAAGGTTATATGACATCAGTGTTGACACAGCAATATGGGGACAAACAACGCCCCATAGCTTACTATTCATCACAGCTAGACCCAGTGGTGCGATCTTTGCCCCACTGTGTACAAGCAGTAGTTGCAGCTGCAATGGCAGTGCAGGCTTCGGCCTCAGTAGTGTTATTCCACCCTCTCACATTGAGAGTGCCTCATGCAGTCGCAATCATTTTACTGCAAGAAAAAGTAGCATATCTCTCTCCTGCTAGACATCTTTCCTGTATGGCTATACTGTTGAGCCAACCTCATATGACAAATGAACGATGCACAACTTTGAATCCATCAACCTTGCTCCCAACCCCTGCAGATGGCAAACTGCACTGCTGCCTGCAGGAAATTGAGCAAAAGACATTACCTAGACAGGACCTTACACATGTTCCCTTGGATGATGCCGAGGTGACATACTGTGTGGACGGCTCGTGCAGGAGGGGTCCTACAGGACAGACTCTAGTGGGGTATGCAGTCATTTCTGATACTGAGACTTTAGAAGCAAAATCTTTACCACACAACTTATCTGCACAAGCAGCAGAATTGATTGCCTTGACAAGGGCATGTACCTTAGCAGAAGGTAAGAAAGTGAATATTTTTACTGAAAGTCAGTATGCTTTTTCTACTGTACATGTTTTTGCGCAGCAGTGGAAAAATAGAGGAATGATAACATCTACTGGCAAACCAATTAATCATGCGCAATTCATTTTAGATTTATTAGACTCTATTTAGTTACCTCAAAAAGTAGCTATTTGCAAATGCGTAGCTCATACCAAGCAACAGGATAGAATTTCAAAAGGTAATGCGAGAACTGACACAGCTGCAAAACAGGCAGCTTCAGCATCAGAAGCTTTTCTTTTGAGTGAGTCATTACAGCCCTCTGAGATTTTAGATTTAGAAATGTTAAAAACAATGCAGACACTTACTACAAATGTAGAAAAACAAAAGTGGATAAAGCGAGGAGTAATCCTTGAGAAGGGACTGTACATCTCCAAGGAAAAGATACCAATTCTACCATCTAACTTGTTTAGATATGCAGCTTTGTTGAGCCATGGGCAGAGCCATGTCTCAACAGGGGGGATGGTGCAGTTAGTGAATCGAGTGTTTACAACGTATGGATTTACTAATTATACAAAAAATTTTGTGCAGCATGCCATGTTTGTAACAAGCATCATGCACAAGGGGCATTGAAGCCTAAGCAAGGGAGTTTCCCTACACCACCATATCCATTTCATACTATTTGTATGGATTTTATAGAACTGAATAAATGTGAGAATAAAAAGTATTGTCTTATCATTATAGATATGTTTTCCAAATGAGTGGAAGCTTTTCCAGCTAAAAATTCAGATGCAGCTACTGTTGCAAAGGTCCTTGTTAAAGAAATTATACCTAGATTTGGCATACCGGAAAAGATTTATAGTGACAACGGTACACATTTCGTGAACCAAACAGTGCAACAACTTAGTCGCTATTTCGGGATATCATTAAAAAATCACTGCGCATACCACTCCCAATCTGCAGGATTAGTAGAGAGGCATAATGGGGTGTTGAAGAATAAGCTTAGGAAATTAGTGAGTGAGACACAAAAGAACTGGGTGCACTGTTTGCCTCTAGCACTGTTGAGCATGAGAATTGTTCCAAATGCAAAGGGATTGACTCCTTTTGAAACTTTGTTTGGGAGGGCATATTATACACCTCAGTGGAAACCTCTCATGTCTGCAGAGCAAGAGGCTGACAGTTCACTTGCAGGGTATATTGGATGATTTTTGAATAACAAACTTTTGCAGTTAAATTCTGTTTCAGATAAAGGGCAACCGAAATCGGAAGCAGCAGTAGCCCCAGGCACCTGGGTCTGGGTGAAGATTGTGAAGAAAAAGAATTAGAGTTCTCCGAAGTGGGAAGGGCCATACCAGGTACTACTGTCGACACCCACTGCAGTCAAGATCGCGGAGCGAGCATCCTGGATTCATTTGACACACTGTAAATTGGTTAAGAACTTTGAATTGGACAAAAACCTTGTTACTGTTGTACAACGAGAACAGAATGGCCAGGTATAGAGTGAATAGAGACATTGAGCAACCTCAGAAAGCTTGCATGATCATTTTGATAGCTATGCTAATTACATTGTTCTTTTTGTTGTGGCCACTCCTTTTTCCTGCCACAAAAGTTGAACTGATTAAACGTGATGGGCCAAACATAGACTGGCATCCGAACTTTAACACTTATCAGGCAATTACACGTGTGTATGCTGGGACTTTTAATGTTTCAAACTGCTGGGTCTGCACGGCCATACCAACAGCATATGGGGGTTTATTGATGGCTGCTATCCCCCTAGGGGTCAATGAGACCTGGGAAAATCTAGTTTTTGACACAGTTGCTATTAAAGCATATGATAAAGTAGCACTGTATTTACCTGTGACACAAAAAGGAATTGTATGTTTTTACAAAAATGAAACCATACAAGTGGGTTGGAGCAAGTGTAATGTCACTGTACAATATAAATGTTATACAAAAGTGAATGATCTAGGTGGATCTTGTAGTACAGATTATAACGCATTTCTTAAATCTATGCATAAGACTCTTGACCAGGTACAACGTAATCCTGTACTTTTTAAACAGTTATCTGTAATAGATAGGAAAATGTTTCATGCAGGGCAGTCATTTCGTAACAAAGTAACAACTAAAGTAGAGGACTGTTATTTTGTGTGTGGTAAAAAAGCATATAAATGGTTACCTGAGAATTGGTCTGGCAGTTGCTTTTTGGGATACCTGGTCCCGGCCATATGACACACTGCAGTTTTACCTCAGGGAAGTATTCGAAATACCCGAGATGTAACCAAAAAGACTGTTAAAAAACCTGAAAATCCAGTGGGACAGATCGAGACAGGCTGGAAAGACCATCATGATGTGGGAACCAAACATGCGCACATGGACTTGAGTGATGCTGTCATATCGTGGGCAGGCATATTACCTGCATATGGCGCAGTTAAATCGATTTGGGAGCTGCAAAAACTGTCTAAACTTCTCGAAGTAATGAATAATGCGACTTTTTCTGCTCTTGAACTGATAACTGATGAACTGAATGCTATGCGAACTGTAGTGCTCCAAAACCGAATGGCTCTTGACTTCACCCTAGCGGCGAGGGGTGGGATGTGTGCTTTAATCAAAGAAGAATGCTGTGCGTTCATTCCAGATCATCAGCACGAGATCAATGACCATCTTGAGGTAATTCAGCAAGTGTCAGCCATGACCAAACCAGGCCCAAACCCTCTGACAGACTTTTTCCAGAATTTATTTGGGGGGTGGGGTTCCATCCTAATGAACATTTTGATTGCCATTGGGGTGGGATTACCCCTAATAGGAGTTTGCGTTTGTTGTGGAATCCCCTGCATGAAGAAATTAATCAAAAAATTTATAGACATATCAGTATCTGAGACTATGTATCAAAGTACTGAATTTGAAGAGCTGCTAGAATGTGAAACACTTTCATAAATGTTTAAACTGAATGATGTTCTTAACTGCAAATCCTGATTGGAAGAGGTTAGGAAAAGAAGCAAACTGTTTATTCTTTTTGAAAAATAGAATTAAAAAGTATTAACAGGAGGGAAATGTTAGAAAAATATGTATTAATGTGTGTATGCTTAATGCTAATTAATAGTTAGGAGAATTAACACGTTTTTCATTCTATTTTACATGCACTGTGTTATATAAATTGAGTTTCATATGAGACTGAAAAAGATGCTTTTTGAAAACTGCAGTGTGCTTTCTGAAACTTGCAAGATGCCCTCTGACCTGGTAACTGCTAGCACAGCAATATTCATGTTTATACCTTTTGGAAATGTACTCGAGAAGCAGATGCTTATCTGCTAGGTCAGGAACGAATGAATGAACAATACTATATTCTGTAAATGTAATGATTTTAAACAATCAGCTCTGTTCGAAGCATGAGAACATGTACAGCTGCAGAAGCTTAGAGATAATGTAGACAAAGGATTATTAGAGAAATGAACTGTTAGCTTTGTGCTTGAATTAGCCATCGTACCTTGAATGGTAACATAACATGTATCTAACTATTGGTAATCAAGGCCATGTTGTTTTCCTCAGGAAGTTTCTCACAAAAATTGATAAATCAGCAGAAATTCGTGAGACTGATGGTCAACAAGTGATGATAAAAAGACTGGAAATTTGTTACGTCAGCTTGGTAGGGAATGTCTTGTTAGAGAATGTATAAAAATTAAAGTATTTCCTGTTTTTGGTTAGACAAACTCTGTAATAGCACATTTTTGTCTCCTTGCTGCAAGATTAAAGTGCCTTAACCTGAACCTACCATGTTTTGATCATTTTTAAAGTATATTTTTCCTTTGACAGGAAACAATTGCTTTAAATATTTGATCACTTTATTGTATCTGACATAACTGAAAAAAGCAATCAAGTATAGGTAGACACATTTTTTTATCTTCTTGGAGGTGATGAAGTTATTCAACACATTTAATCTTATTAATGAACAGCAAACATACATAGATGTTTTAAAACAGACTTGGGTAGTATTGTTATCCCAAGAAAAAGTGGCCATATGTTTTTTTTCTGTTAATCAAGGACCACATTAGTCTGTTAATACATGTGTAACAGAGTTAAGACATAGCACTAAGAAATGTTTATTTATTTATTTGATTTGGTAATCGGGGTAGAACACTGATCCAAATGGACCTATTTCAGTCTCAGCCCAAACAAATATAAATGACAGTAGATAAGCAAGTTAACAAGAAGTATTGTGAATACAAACAAATGTTGTGTGCAGACAGCAATGAATCAATAACAGTAATAATAATAAAGTACACAGTACAGATGACAATAGGAAGGGATGGTTAGAGTAAGGATGGATGAAGAAGAAGAAAATGAAAGAGTGAAGAGACGGTGCGCAAATTGTAAAATATAGCAAAGTAAGATATGGGCTCACAGAAACTAACTATATACAGCTTATACAGTGTAGAATAGCTATCACATATTAGTGTAGGGAGCTAATGTGAGAAAAATAAATGTATCTTTGTTTAGCTGCAACATTCATTATTCAGCATGCAGTAAATAGAATTGTCTGTACTATTAAAATGGCAAACTGAGAAGCAAACATCAGACTGAATCAAATTTAACATCTGATGAAAACTGTTAATGTGCCCAGAGAAAATTAGCAAATAAATAACAGAGTTTGAAGAAACAGATGTCTGTAAGCTCAAATGGGACAACAAAGAGCTAAAATTAAGCAAAGAGTCTTCTGGTACATATCATGGTATAAAAACAGTACAAAAATTGCGTGGTAGGAAATGGATGTGACAGGAAGCCAGGCCTTGATGGCAATGTTGAAAATAAGACAGATTCAATGGAATAAATGGCACATTGCTCCAGATATGATTATACACATACTAGCAGAAGATGCCTTGCCTTGAATAAGGAATGGAGAAAAAGTGACTAATTGAAACATTTCATTACAATATTTAAACCAAAGAAAAAGAAACAAAATGGGTAAAGCAATGTTTGCAAAGGAATTGGTGTAAGTAGACGTTCAGTTTAGTTGTTAACTCAGAAGCATAGAATGATTTTTTTTAAATGCTATACATATATATGAGGTGATTACTGTTACTTCAGAAAGCACAGAAACTTTAAAATGTTGCCAGGGAAGGAATCAGTGGCCTGAGAAACTGCATATTAATGACAAAAGTGTTAGTTTTAAACTTGAAACTGGTACTGAGATTAATACATTGACTATAGGTTTATTCAGATATTTGACTTTCCAATACTCAGTAAAAAGTTCAAGTGCTACGTTACTGATCTATTCTGCCAGAAGCTAACATCAGTGGATTAAAAATAATTCTGCTATATGCACAAAATAGAGCCTTTGGTCTTTTATTTCACTTTTTGTCACTACATCAACCTGATACTGTGGGAAGAACTGCTTCAAAGCAATTGGATATAATTAAATATATACACAGTGTGAAGATGCTGTCTCAGGCACTAGATGGTATTACACAGGCAGTAAAGGCAAGCATTTGCAGATCTGTGAAGTCATCACCTTGAACTGTATGTTGCATTGGGGACCTGAAATTACTAACCTGCACTGTAAGCAATCATACTGGTAGTATCAAATATTATGAAACTAATCATATACATAATTAGCATGCTATTTTCTACAGGACTGTTTTCCTGCAACTGGAAAGCAACTTGAGCATTTCTGCTATATGCCAGTTCAAGAACTACAGCCAAATATCCATATTTTTCAAACTGCATTAACAATAAGAGAAAGTTACACACAGCCATATATTGAGATGTATCTGTAGACATGGACTGTTAGCCTATGAATGATACAGCTTGCTAGCCAGTTGTAGCAAGTTCAGTATTGTTGCAGGGTTCACACACGACATTGATAAACATGGTCTCAGGTAAGTTCACATGAGCAGTCTATGAAATGTGATGTAGGAACGGAGACCATAATTAACCCTTCTGTTGGGGTACAAGCATGTCATCTGATTTATAGATTGTCCAGCTGACAGGTTTTACTATATCACTGCCATTCATTATTCTTGTGCAGTATATAGTATGACAGGCGTTCCCATCTGTGCTTGATCCCCCTGTTCTACTTTAAGGGAGCTTCATAATGGATAAACTCAGAGATTAGGCCATATTTACCTGTAGATGTCACAGCCATTATCATAAAAGAAATAAACAAAGATTCACAGCTTTAAAGCCACCCCAGATATTGAGTGCAGCTCACATTGTGTGAACAGCATTGTCATACTTGTGACTGCAACATGAACTTAACCATCTGATTTTTGACCAAGTGTAACCTCTTACTTTCATCAAGAAACCACACAAATATTCAGGAACAGTGTGTGTCCACAGATACATTAGAATCACCAGTATTACTAACAGAAAATTAAACTACATCTGAGCTACAAACTCACCTCAGTACTTTATGCTAATGGAAAGACTTCACTCAACAAGAATCGGCATTTGAAACACCACTCACCAATGTTTGTTAGGTGCTGAAGGACCTGTCACTGAAAAAGAAATGAAAGGCTAATGGCTATTTTCCTTCTACAGAAGAGGAGTGTGTGGGTGCCACACTGCCACATCCATAATAGTGCCTGTGTTGTTAGCTGGGTGGAATCTATCTGGCTTCAGGAGAAACGTGTCATGGGTATGCTACTCAATGCTAGAAGTCTAAATCTCAAAGTGCACTCACTTGAGGCACTCCTTAAAATGGATAACATCGATAGCTATGCAGTGAGTGAGACCTGGTTCAAGGCTCTAGAGAGCACCCCTGCACTACCAGGCTATAACTCATACCACACTTTTCGGCCATCTAACTTGGACCAGAACACCAAAGGCAGAGGTGTGTCCATATTAATTAAGGATTTCCACACCTCCAGGCTTGTTGCTCAGCATAATGCATCCAAGGTTATCCAAATAAATTCATTTGAAAACTACACCATTTTTATAGTAATAGTAATCAAGTGATGTGGATAGTTTTAACTATAAAATGGTGTCGTTTTCAAATGAATTTACTCTGTAAAGGCTTATTTTGGCCGAGGTGCTAGGAGAATATATTCACTGTTTTCATATAACTGAAGTGAAAACGTTTGTATTAAACGACTGAACTTTGAATTCAGTAGGATACAGTGGTTCCTGTTCTTTCTGTGGTGAATACCTTTATTCGTTTCTGTGTGGTTTAAATATCCTAGACTGAGTCATTACCAACATGAGTGACCAGTGTTCCACACGAGAAATCAACTCCTCGTTGGTCAGATCCGACCATAAGCTAATCACCCTAGATATCCGCATCCCGCCCCCACCCACCATTAAGGAAACCATGGGAAAAATTTCTCCAAAGCCAGCTTCATGCTTCTTAAGACAGAAGTGGTGAACTTCATGACATTCATGCAGATGGACAATACAGTTACGACTGCTGAATCCTACACAAATGCACTCTATAAGCACTTACATGCATGAATAAATTGTCCTATCCCAAACAGAACCAAGATGCTATCCTCCAAAAAAGGAAGCCAATCTGGTGGTCCCCTGTCATAAACAAACTCTACAACAGAAAGAAGAAACTGTTGCAAAAGAGAGTAAAATCCCATGAGTGGAGGAGCTCCCTGGTCAGCCTCAATAAGAAGCTGAGATCCCTTATAAGATCCTCCAAAGCTAGCTACGAAAACAAAATCACCACTGATTCTAAGGGCAACCACAAAGCATTCTATAGGTATGTCAAGAATCTCAGTGGCAACACTCAGATCTCCTCTGAGTTACAGAACAACGGCACCAAAATTACAGAGCCAACTGATACTGCCAACATCCTGGCAGATAGGTTCAGTGCTAACTTTACCCCCCTATCACCCCCTAAAGGGCCCATATCTATACAGGAAGAATGCAAAGTCCCTGTAATCAAATCTATGCAGGTAAAAGCTGCACTCTCTAAAAACAAAAACACAGCATCCATGGGACCGGACAACATCCCAGGCTGCTTTTTACACTAACTTCAGAACGAACTGGCTACCCACCTAAGCACCCATGTTCAATCATAGTCTCACATCAGGCTTTGTGCCCACTGAATGGCACACAGCAACAGTTATTCCACTCCACAAAGGGGGAGCCACCGCTGATCCTGGGAACTATCACCCTATTAGTCTGACAAGCCTGGTCTGCAAGGCCATGGAACGTATCATCATGGAACTCATAAACAAAGACATTGGTAACCTCCAAACTCTGGAACCCACCTAGTTCAGGTTTGTGAAAGGCAGATCATGCCTTCTGAACCTGATCGACTTCTTTGAGGCAGTCACCAAAGCCGTAGACGAGGGTAAGGTGGTTCACACAGTCTATCTTGACCTCGCCAAGGCTTTTGACACCATCCCACATTCTGGAATTATAGATAAACTAACTACACTAGGTATAAATCCCTACATCACAATATGGGTTGCCAACTGGCTCAGTGACAGAACCCACACTGTACAAGTTGCAGACTCCAAATCTGACTTTAAACCAGTGACAAGTGGAGTACCACAGGGTTCAGTCCTGGGACCTCTCCTGTTTGGTATCTACTTCTCTGAAGTACAGACTAACACAGAAGGCCTCTGGCTAATGAAGTTCACAGATGACTGCAAAATAGGAGCCATAGTTGAGTCCCCAAATGATGTTGACATCGTACAGAAGGGCCTCACTGAGACAGATACCTGGTGACAGAGGCATGACCTCAAGCTCAATGCCAAAAAGTGCATTGTCATCCCCTTTGGTAAAAACTCTGTACCCATGAACTACCACATAAACGGCAGTCTACTTAATGCCGAATGTGTGATAAGAGATCTTGGGACTCAGGTGGACAGTAGTCTCCTTTGATAATCACATCACCACAGTAGTCAGGAAATCCTTCTTTGTGGCGCACCTCATCATAAAAGGGTTCTCATCCAGGAAAAAATAGGTCATTGTTCCCCTCTACTCAACACTCATCAGACCCATTATAGAGTACAATGCCCCTTTTGGAATGTACCTCACTAGACATCTGCAGCAGTTGGAAAGGCCACAGAAGTACCTCACAAAGAGGATTACTGACCTCAAACAGATGCCCTGCACTGACCATCTCAAAAAAATCCGGCTTTACTCTATAGCATATCGCCTACTCTGAGGAGATCTCTGCCTAACATATAAAGCTATGTTAAACCCAGAGCTGTTGGACATGCTACACCTTAAGAAATCCCAATCCCTCCAAGCTACATGCTCTAGGGACCTAAACCTTGTCACCACAATAAACAGGACATGCTGGAGGGATAGATTCCTGTCCCAGAGACTTCCTATACTCTGGCACAAGCTACCCATCTATGTCAAGCAAAGTTCCTCATTAGCACTCTTCAAGAAAAATGTTGATGAGTGAATGAGAAATAGGAAATACACCCCGGGGATCATTTCTGTGACTCTGCTTGACAGGGGCACAGGAAATTAACTTCCTTGGGTGGAGTAAGCCAGGGAACCTTGTTGGCTAGGCTTACATAGGCCCTTGGGCCGATAGTCTAGTACCTACCTATGAACCTAAGTACCTGGCAGCAACTGACTGCAGAACTACAACATTCTGCATGCATTGTACATGGAGAAGAGAGAGCTGATAGGCGATTTGGGAAAAAATGTCACGTCATAGCATGAGGGCCTCAGAGTCTGTAACTTACCTCCTACAGATGGGGAGTATAGACAGTGGACATGCAGCAAATTACCCAAGGTCAGTGAAGAATGGGCCAGACATAGAGTCTGCAGTAGAGATATAAGGGTATCCTACTGACTTGGCTTTAATACTGATTACCAGTCATTTAGTTCATGACTGAGGAAAACTTCTTAGAATTAAGAAAACATATTGTTTTATTAGTTGATTTATTCTGTATATTGTATGCAAGTAGCATTAATGCGCTGTACTGTCCACAGACAGGTTAATACAGAAGTGAGACAAGGCAAGGTTTCTACTGACTCATCTAGTGAAAAAAACTGCCACATATCCCTTCCCAGCAGATATTTAAAATTACAGACATTCACCTTAATTCATTATCTGGCAACTGCCCCTCTTTATTAGCAGGTCCCTATAATAAATCTGCCACAAATGTTTAGTGGTAGGAATATACAGCAGGAATTCAGGTAGGCTCTGCTGAACTTTTATGGAGTAAATGTTTTGTTTGAGACGTGGAAATAGTTTGTGCAATGTGACATGATTCTAAACATTTTTTGTCAGCCAGCAGAGAAGACATGCATTTTAGCAAAATGACATAGGAAGCCAGTATATACACATAGAAGTGTCTTTTTAAGTTTAATGGTGTGTTGGCTCCCAAAAAATATTTACTATAAAATGGAAATCAAAATCTAAACCAACTGTAACTGAAGTACTGAATATTGCAAAGGAGATAAAAGATCATAAGTGGGATCTTTAGAAAAAGGAAAGAGCAAACTACATAGAAATAAATGGAATTTGTGAGAATACTATATGCAGAGCAATGCTCAGGAGGAGGAGTGAGGTTTAAGGTAAAGCAAGAATTCATTAAGTCAGTAATTTAAGTAATATTGGAGTGAATGATAGGTATTAAAAAAAAATGTGCATACTGCATGAAAATAATTATGAAAAATGTCACCTTTTTTCTATTAATGTATGTGTATGTATGTCATTATTAAAAATGTGAAATAATGAAGACATTTAAAAAGCATATTCCAATTGCAGAGATTAATATGTACATCAGGCCTGTCTTACTAAAGGCACAATTAACTAACATTAACACAGAACACCACATATATAAAAAATGAAAGTTACAGCTGGTGGCATGCACAGAAAAATAATTATGCACCAACAGGCAAATACTTGGATTATCAACTATATTGTTTATTTAGTATTAAGCAATGCCACTGCACACCATACATGAAGAAGCCCCAATGTGAAACCAAGTCTAGCATCACCTCCTCTTCCTCCTCCTCCTCCTCTTCCTCCTCCAATGCTTTTAAAACATAAGATGCTGATGCTACTGGTGCACATGGAGTAGGACATGCCCTACCCTTTGATTTTTTTTTTTTGGCCTGTAGCCTTTCTTTAACAATTGTATTTTTCTTACCCCTTTCATATAGCAGCACAAGTGGATTTTCTGGATCTATTTTGCAGTAAAAAAATACCTAAACAGATACAGAGCCTTACGGAAGATCTTCAATTGTAAAACTTTTATTGTATCTGTCAGCTTATTCACCTTGTTACTCCATCTGCTTAATAACACAGAAATCTGCTGAAATAATTCTGCAGAATTTATTTATTTTATTTTACATTTGTTTACTGGGATAGTCCGACTGGATACATGTCCATTTTCAGCAGAGGCCAGGGGAGAAAAGCTCCACATAGACAAACTTACATAGATTACACAGACGTTAGAAAACAATTATAAAAACAAAGTGATTATATACAATGACTTATTAGTGTTCCCTAGTAGGGACTCACAATTCTCATGGACAAACACAATTAAAAGTAAGAAACATCAAATTGGAAGCAGAGCTTGGTGACGTAGTTACATGTTATGATAATTACAGATTATGCTTTCAGTTTATAACTTAATCAGGGTTGGTACATGGGCATAGCCAATTCACTTTGAGATACTGTTTGAGGTGTTTTTAAAGAGACTTTTGGAGGATTGTAGGGTTAAATAGTTTGGCAACGAATTCCAGGTTTTGCTAACGAAGTTGGCAGACAGAGATTCACCAGCAGAGTTATTAGCTTTGTGGGTTTGGACCAGTAGTTTATTGACTGACCGTAGGGATCTCAGGTTGCTATATGGCTTAATAATATTTTTAAGTGAGGGGGTATCCTCAGGGTGGTACAAAATTTTGTGCGCTATTAAGAGTTGATTAAATTGAATTAAGCTGGGCAGTTCTAGCCACTCTAGTTGTTTAAGGTTCTGGCAGTGGTGGGATTTATAGGTGGAGCCAGTGGCGAATCTGGCAATATCATTATAGCTATGGCACAGCTTACCTAGTTTGGATTTGTTGAGGTTTGAGAGTACAGGCAAGGCATATAAAAGAGTAGAAAGTAGATGTGATTGGGTGATTGCAGTCCTAGCCAGTGGGGTTAAAAATGTCTTGTTTCTATACAGTGATGCAAGCTTCTTATTGATGGTCTGTATGGTTTTGTTGACCTGTAGGTTTACTGCCTTCCAAGACTAGGACTTTTATTTGTAAATATTTCATTACACTTTTAATACTAAGCAAATCAACATACACATATCTCACCATATTCCCTTGGTTGAAATATCTTGGTCCATGTATATTCTAATCCTGGATTTTTCTTAAAACCCACATAAGATATTCCACACTCCCTGCAACACCATGTCCAGTCTATCACTAAATAAAATACTGTCTGCAAACAGTGAGTAGGGCTGGAACTTCCCTAGTATTATGCTAAGAAATGCTTTTGTTTTTTTGTGCTTCTGTGTTGTATCTTTCGACTTTTCCCGGTTAGGGGTCGCCACAGCGGAACTCTGGTCCGCTAATGATTGGCAGTAGATTTTTACATGCCGAGTTGCCAGCTCTGACACACAACCTTCAACAAAGGTACGCCCATTCACGCATGTCTCCACACAGAAGACGCTTTAGCTGAGAATCGAGCAGGACGTCTTACTGTGAGGCGACAATGCTACCACAGCACCACCACCCCAGCTTCTATGAACAATAGAAATATACTAGGTGAGAGCAAGCATCCTTGTCTAGTGCTCTTCTCTACCTTCACTTCTTTAGATAGTTATGTAGTGATCATCAGACAATTTTATATATCGTTTATAGCACTGTCACCCATCTCCTGTAGTTGTGTTCCACACCTTTCTCTTTTATCAGCTTAAACAAAAAGCTCCATTCCACTGTATTGAAGACCTTTTTTAATATAAAAATATTACCCTTGCCTACTAATATCCTTCTCCACCTCTCTCTCATTCTCAGCTTCTTCTAAAAATTCACCTTGCCTCCTCCAATGTCCTTTAGCTGCTTGGTACACTAAACCTTTGTCAAGTGTCACTCAAATAAAAATGTTACTACAAAATCTAAAACCTACTTCACTAGCTTCTGACCATTTTCTATCTGATATCTACAAACTGCAGCCAATACAATAGCCTACCTTACAGCAATACTTATAAATTGATTCATACATGAATCTTATGTTCCAGTCCTGTGTTACATAATACTTCTTCATAAAGGAGGAACAAATAATTCTGTTAATAATTTTAGATTTATTGCCATATTGCCCCCATCTCTAAAATACTTGAAAAATGTATATAAAAGCAGCTTCTACATCTCCTTATAAATAAAAATGTGTTACCACCTGTATGCAGACTGGATTCAGCATTGAAATTGCTCTTTTATCCATTGTAAACATTAGACAAGAACAAAGGTCTTTCCACTCCGCTGTTCTCTTACACCAATCTAAGACCTTAGAGACCATCTCTCACACTTTCCTTTTATAAAGGCTGGCTAATATGGATCGGGTGCACAACACATCCGAATGGTCCAAAAGTTATCTGTCTAACTGACAACAAGCAGTAACATGGTCCCAAGCAGGTTTTTGCATTTCTACCTAGTAATAAAGGCATTCCACAAGACTCAATATTTGGACTAATTATACTAACTATCATTGAAAATGACATGACCGCCAGGATTCCTGATGTCACATTAGTATAGAACATTATAGTGCTAACTCCCTCAGTCAGGTCAATTGCAACATTCCAGATGACTTAACCTTCAAAGCCTAGAACATTGACTTAATGGCTCAAATATTTAATTTAATGGAAAAACTAAAGTACTCATAGTTAGCTCTGGTGAAATCTCAATTACTTCACAAAATAACACACCATTGAACAAGTCTCTCATGCCAAATCTTTAGGTAACATTCATATTTGTATTCATCCATTGCCTTTATATCTTTTTCAAAAAAGTTCAAGAGGCTGAGTAAGCATGACCTGCCCTTGACAAATTCAAACTGAGAGTTGTCCAGTGTTTGGACATTCCCTATGTCCTTATTAATTAGTTCGATGATATCTCTTTCCATAATTTTGCACCTAAGATTGGTAAGACTTATGGGTCTGCAATTACCTGGGTCTGTCGAAAGTCCTCCCTTATGCAGGGAAATGACTGTAGCTCTCTGCCATTCACTAGTAACAAAATCAATATGGAGGCTGTGATTGAACAGTGTTGTTATGAGTGTGACCAAATCGTGCTTCATGCAGTTTATGATTCATCCAGGAATATTGTCAGGACCCATCAATGCAGTCATTTTATTTTTGATAGAACCTTTAGGATCAGTTCTTATGTGATAGCTGGAAACATGTAGTTTTGGGTATATCTTGAGGGGAAAGACAGAGGGGGAGGCAGGGTTAAAGTTAGTTAGTCGTCATTTGGTTCACTGTTATCTTCAGTAGGTTTGCTATATCTTCAGCGTAGAGCATTGGTACAGTCTACATTTGAGATTACAAACATAACTAAAAAAGGCCCTGTAACTGGTTTGGCCTGGGTAGCTATTCTAGCCTCAAACTTGGCTTTAGTGTATTTTCTTAAGCTGATAAGGGCACTATCATTCTGGAAATTACTCTTCTTACTTTTGGTCAAAATTCTCTTCCTTTTATAGTAAAGCTTGTTGATACTATGGTTCCTCCATGTGGGTTTGTTTCTGGGGTATGGTTTGCCCTGTGCATGTTCCTGCAAGGTACAGCTGCATTTATGTCAGTCTAATGCAGTGGTGTATGTTATACACATTCAGTGGAGTTAACTGTGTTTGGTAGGGATATGAAGTCTGTCAATGCATCACTTAGGAGGAAGTAGTTTGTCTTCCAGATATTTCTAAAGGCACCTTAGGTGGAAGAAATTTCTAGTTTCAACTTTATTTCAAGGAGACGGCTTTATGGTAAGACTGAACAAGTTACAAAAATACACAAAGGATAGTGCAAGATATCCCCATATTAAGGACACAATCCAGGATGTTATCTCCCCTAGTGGTACTGTGACTAATTGTTCCAAGTTTATGTTGCCAAAGTCCAGGAATCTCTGTGTTTGTGCACTAACTGTGGTGTAGGTTTCCCAGTCTATAGTTGGGTAGTTTAGATCATCTAGGAAAATGGCATTGGGTTTAATACTGAATTATTCTAGCTCCTGTAGATAGATGTTGTGACTTTCTTGGGTCACATAGAGAGCTCTATATATGGATCCCTATCAGTTGCTCCAAGTCTCAAAACTTCGAAGACCATATGGCCGAGACCATATATCTGAAGTTTTGAAACTCTAAACAGATTGTATTGGGATCACCGTACAACGCAGAACTAGGAATTTGCCATTTTCCTCACTGTAGTGTGATCGCGGAGTTGGTATATTTAAGTAGCAGAGGGTGTGGAGGGCAGGGAGGCTTGCCTCCCTGTGAAAAGGTAAGTAAAAATGTTTTGTTTCTTTTTTTGCTTTTTTTTTTTTTTTTATTTTGATTTCAAACTTTAAAAACTCTGCACATATGGTCTCAGCCATATGGTCTTCAGAGTTTTGGAAGTTTGACCAACCGTAGTAGATCCCTATACATATATGCTTCCTGAATGGACTCCTCTGCTGTGATGTGCTTTAAGCTCTAATTACTACCTGTAAATATTGTGCATGGTGGTTTTTTTTGTGTGTGTGTGGGTGTGTGTGTGTGTGTATGTGTCAGCATTAGCATACACCTGTTTAAAAACATGTAATCATGTTTTTAAGTTCATAGGTTAGTAGCAGACTAACTACCCTTGCTGGCAATTTAATCCCTAGCCAATTGTCTCACCTAGTGCTTGGAATTATACATTTTGTTTAATGTTTGGATTAACATTTCCCATTTATGGGCAATATTTATATTATCTCTAGTGGTAGTAACTAAGATCATACAACTGATATTTAGAAAGTCCCCAATCATTGGGTAATCATTTAGGAGCTACATGTATCTATTAGCCCTGGGATAGATTTCCTATTAATCATCTATAGATCCAAATTGCACATGAATTTATATAGGGATGAGATTTGTTTTACATGGATGGGGAGTCAATTCCAGAGCAGTGGTATCCTATGCAAGATGTACCTACCCTCCAAATCGTTCTGCTGATGATGCAGAAGAGGTTTATATCCATGGAGTGAGTGTTTCTAATGCCATTTAACTTTCTGATGTGAAGTAGGTCCATCATTATTAGATTAAAGAATCCTCTTATGCCAGACAGAGGTCAATTCTTAGTAGTCTGTAAGAGGCCAAATACATCAACAGGGCTTTTAAGATGTCCATGTAGGCAAAGTTGCTTAAGCCAAGTGTCCTTTTTGTAGGCTATCTCTGTGGGTATTCCAGCTGTTTCATGTGTCTGGACAGATACATGCCAAAAGGGCCTTATGGGGTGAGTAAAGGGGGATAGTATCTTTGTCATGGAAGAAATATGTTTGTTAATGAGCTGTGCGATATAGAAGGATTTCCTCTCCACAGTGGACACATGTTGGTTAAAGGTTAGGTCACTTTCCACCTAAGTTCCCAGATCCAGAAGAAATGGGTCACTAGTATTTGCTGTCACATACAACCTGGATATGTCAGGAAATGGTCGATTAAATTAATATGTCACTGCAGATTATAAAAGTCATTTCCCTCTGCATACAATAAAATAAGCAGGAAAATGTCATCAGTTTGTTTTGTTGTCCAGTGCCTTACTTCCAAAAACACTTGGGGTAGAGTTCATATATATTTTGTAAAGTATATAGTGGCAGTTTGCATGATTACTGGCAATGCATGCAGTGAGACTGCAGTTCAGAAATAGAAGCTGTGCAGTGGCTTGCAGGGCACTTTTTGCATTAAATGCAAATGAGCAAAGAAGGAGATATAGTGCAAACAAATGAGGCAGTAATAAGATGCAGATTAAGGCATTCAGAAAATGCTGCAATTCATAGCTGTATGTGAAGCACCTTGTCCACCTGATACTGCCCCTATATAAAATGCAGAACATGCAGGAAATGTAACCATTGCATCTTAAAAAATGGTAGAATGGTGGTAGTCTGTTCTTATTACCTCATTTTCATTCTGTCCACTAGCACTAACACAGTCATATGTTATAATGAGATGGGGCACCAACCGTGGCATAAGTCACACTTTACATGCCATAACCTGACAGATCAACAAATAACTGTCCACTTCCATTTTGATTTTGACTTAATAAAAAGACTGGTAGACACATATCACCCACATGCTGAATCTAGGGAATGCATGATGTTCCAACCCTTGTAGAGACCAAGGCATGTGTAGCATTTATCTTCCTAACTACTGGGATCTTTCAGCAGCAAAATGGGACATGTCACCTATGTCATAGGGTTCAATCTCCAAATACTTTTTTTATCTTCTTTACCCTCTGCTGCCTGCTGACCATTATCACTCTAAGATCAGTTGGCCCATTTATTCATATTACAGTGAAAGAGTAACACAAAGGCCATCATTTAGGTAGCCATCAAGGAATTTTCCTTCTAAAGACATAACCCAGGCCCTTAATGGCTGACATAAGTACCCATGTTACTGCATGAGACTACTATACCCCCCTGCATGTGAGTGGTAAAGTTGGCTTCCATGACCAGCTTGGAAGATCAAGCCCATGCCTCCAGTTATGACTGTTTCACTTTCAAATCTCTATTTACATTCAACTAAACAGCCTCCGGACCACCAGTCATCCCATCAGGGTAGGTGACCTGGTGATTGCAGCTCCCCTTCTACCATCCACTAGTTGGCTTTTCTAGTACCTATGCTACTAGTCAGATTTAAGCTGATTGCATTATATTCAGGGCTTTATCCTTCTTTTCCTCCTCAGATCCACATATCACCTTGCAAATACTTAAAAAGTTTCTTGAGGCTGTACTCCTGCATGTGGAGCAGCATATCTGGTTCTCCAGGATAACAGAGGACAGAGCTATTAGTATGCATGGCATCTGTAACATGTCACTCTTCCCTGAGGTGGTGGGTACCATCGATTGCTCCCATGTAGCAATTAAGCCCCCACCTGGTCCTAACCCACAAATGTATGTGAACAGCAATGGTTGTCATTTTTTGAAATGACAGATATTCTACAATGCAGAGGAGATACTACCAATGTTTTTTTATCTGCAACATGGCTGATCTCTGTAGTCACTTTGAGTGAGATGACTACTATCAGGGCCACCTGGTGAGGCTCATTATGCAAAATAAATGATTACTGATACATGAACTGTGCACTTAGCTACTAACAACCCCAGAATATTTTTGTGTTACAGATGATGCCAGATACCCCTATGAAGCATTAGCTAAAGAATCCTATTCACTGTCTTGAAACTGTGCCTCAAATGGAATACACCACCACCCATGATGAGACATAGAATGTCACAGAATGTGCCTTTGATGTCCTGAAGGCACAGTTCTGCTGCCTTGGCACATCTGGTGGAGCACTGCAAAACTACCCAGGTACAGCCAGCAGGTTGGTTGTTGTCTCAGGTGTATTATACGACAATCCTGTGAAAACAAGCATGTCATCTCCATGACATGGTTGTGTTAGGCCTTGTACCACACAGCAGCAGCAGCAGGAGAGTGTAGACTGAGGAGACATTATGATCTGCAGGAACTGCACCTCACATGTAGCAAAAGGCACATTACACAGCAGCACTGGCTTGGTTAACAACTATTGTCCATGGGAATTATAAAATGATAGTGCCACACAAAACATATATGGTGCATGAAGCATCAATGTCAAATTGACATGACAGATATGAATCAGGCTATGCTGTTCAATGACTGGTTTGGTCACAATGTGTATCAGACATCACCTCAGTACAATACAGGATGGATGGTGCTGTTGGTCACACATCATCCTTTGTCCATTTGACATGAAATGCCATATCCCAAGACTATCTACAAAAACTGTGTGGACACAGGACACATTTTGAGAGAAGATGAATATGCCATATGGAGTGAAAGAGAGAGGGCTTGTGACAGAGATGGGGTGCTACTGTGTGAACTTAACCTGGAAACAGATCTTGTTGGCTGGTGAGGGATGACATGGCTCTTGACCTCCTGTGACAAGCATGATCTGGATCTGTATAAATATTTTTATGGCTGCTTTTATGGCTACGGCAGCTATGGGGGGGGGGGGCAGGTCCTATGACATCTTACAACAATGGCACTTTATTAATATACCTCTGAAAAGGCCCCAGTGTGTATTCAGCATAGGTTCACATGGTAGTCTGGCCAAAGCCTTACCATTGTTTTCAACTATAATTGAAGTGGCAGTCTTACTGCCACAAGCATCTTCAATGCAAGTATCACCTCCCAAAGTTTAAACTCTGCAAATGGAGCTCATGACCATGTTGGTCAACATCCTGCTTAATATCAAGTAACATTTTTTTTAATTTTTATTAATTTAATATCTTTACAATATATACTCAGAAAGGAAAAAAAAATAACATCATGTACTCTTATACGATGTTAGGAATACACTGAATCAAGGTAATCTTATACAATTAACACATTAAGAGTCTTAGTATGTTGACAGCAACATTTCAAAGCTATACCAATCACTAAAAGTCTTAGCATGATTTATAGATCTTACTCTGATCACTTTCTTTTCAGTTTTACATAGTATAACTGTTAAATTTAAAAATTCTTTGAATGTAGGAACTGAATTAGATTTCCAATTTTTTGTAATAACTTTTCTAGCTACTGCCAGGAGATTTCAGAACATTTTGTTATTAACAGATAAAGGAAGTGAAACATTAATTAGTATTACTGATCTAGTTAAAGAATAATTATCAGACCACAACACCCAGTGGTGGCTGGTGACTTCAAATTAAAGTGGGGGCTGCAGAAGACAGCTGAATGGGTGGGGCCAATGGGAAGGGGTGGGCCAACTAGAAAGGGGTGGAGCTATGCTCAAAACCACAACAACTGGAACTTTAAATATGCTGCCCTAGGTGCTAAACCATCATTACAAGAGTCCAATCAAGACAAAAATGAAGTGTAGAAGAAAAAATATTTCAATGCATTGGCTACATGACAGCTTATTTAATATCTAGATGGAAACACAAAGCTTGTGAGGCATGAAAAAATAAATTACTTTTTAAATACATTACTGGAATGCCAGTCAAAATCAGGTATTAAACAAACAAGCAGCACTCAAGTCAAACCACTTCTCCTTGCAGTGCACTTCCAATTATAATTTATATTCAGCTTTATAAAATTACCAAGTAACATGCTGAAAGTAGCAATCTGTGATAGCCCCACTTGTAAAAATGTTTCTTATCCAAAAAAGACCTGCTGCCTGACAACAACTATCTACTTGTTTCATGGGGAAGACATGATCAAAGTAAAAAATGAACATCAAACAAGAAACAAGCTCAAGATAAATTGCTTAAAGGATCACTGCACAAGTTATGGACCACACATAATAGATTTAGCATTCTGTTTAGTTTATGGGTAAAGCCTGCAAAGATGACTGCAAGTCTCCAACAAAATGTAATGAGCTTCTGAAAATACTGTAATCCTGTCCTTTATTACAAATACTGTCATATGCATTTCATTACCCAAGGCTTATACGTTATCTAGTTATGGAAATATTCTTTGCATGGCAGCAAAAAAGGCTTTCAATATTGGTAATTCTTTAACAGTATGCTTATTAAAACTTACTTGCATCTTACAATCTCTGACAAGCTTACCTGATAGTCATTAAAGCATCGCTACCTAAACACAGAGCAACAGGGCACTGCGACAGCATGCCTTTTCTGAATAATAAGAAGCATAAATCAACAATATAAAAATATGATAGAAAACCAGAACATTCTGCAAAATCAAGGACAGACGAAATGCCACTGCCGTACTTGTATCCCCCTTGGATGGGGGAATACTCTGCACACTTACACTGCATAACTGCTCCTTGCCTTGCTTGGACGCATCAAGAGTCACTACATGGGGGAGTGGGGTGCATCAAGTATGTCACAATTTGAAATGTCTCTGGCTGATGGTGATGGCTCTGACACTCATACCTCTCAACCTCAGAGCAAGAAATCTGGACAAAGCCATACATAGAAGTGGGACACAGGCCCAAAAATAAGGACAATTTTTGAATATTGCTCTTATAAACTTAGAAAGATAATAGAATAGTAGTAGGTCTTGCATTAGTATGAATTTTCTGAAGGGTATGAAATCTGAAACTCAAATGTCTGCCATTATTTTCTAACTTCAGTCTTTAATGATCTGCCACTAATTTGACAGAAAATCACAATTTTATGGAAAACGGACCAAAAATGTGATGCAAAAATATAAAATTGCCACACAATACAGCTGGGAACCTGTCAAAGAAGGGACATCTTTTTAATATTAGTACTGTTAACTTGAGCAGCTGACAAAATTAGAGAATCTACATGCATTTCTGAAATAAAAGTAATCTATAACTCTGATCATTACAGTTATTTATAATTGTAAACCCTCCACGTTTTTTTCCAAAATTGCTATTTTGTGGAGGGATTATTAGGGGGAGAGCAACATTTTGAGCCAAAATTGGGGACAGTTGAGAGGTTCGGATATTCCTAATTCTATAAAGCGATTTATTTGCACGTACCTCTCAATCTCTTAATGCAGGAAATCTGGACAATGCCAAATATATTGGGGGAACATACAAACAGTACTAAAAATTGCTCTTGTATAAACTTGACAGTTGATAGAATAACAGACAGTTGATAGAATAACAGGTCTTGCTTTAGCATGCATTTTCTGAAGGTTACGGTCTGAAACTTAATGTCTGTCATTATTTAGTGACTTCATTCCTAAATGATTTGCCAGAAAACCACAACATTTTATGAGGAACAAACCAAAAATAAGAAGCAACAATCTATTCATTCTGCAAAAATATGGACAGTTGAGAGGTATAGTTTAGCCGGGGCTGTCTTGAGTTTGCTGCCCTTCCCCCCTCACAAAATCATGTTCGAATGGAGCCTCTCCCCTGTAGCCATTCCAATGCCCCATTCCTTGGTTATTTCACCCCATTTACCATAAACACTAATGTGCATACTGCTTTACTTCAGCAATGATTTGGATTTTATTTGAAAGTTTTATTTTGCATTTTACAGTACAAACACTAATAAAGATCTGCTAAACAAAGCAATGCAGTCTCACAATAAAAATAGACTTGGCATTAAAACTTCTCTGCCCTTGAAACTCACATTCATTGAAATAGCATTAAAACCCACATTCGGAGAAAATACATTTTGCCAGTGACAGATAAAGATTAACTTTGTTTTCAAATCATAGGCCCCTTGCACATGAAGCATACACTTGCTCTTTGATACCCCTTCCTGATTGTATTAAATTACATTCCTTGTACAATACAGTACAGTTGTTAGAGGGCATTTTAAATTTATTGTTTTGAACATTTTTCCAGTAAACAATGAAACAAAATGCATGCACCAATAATGACAAAACTGCCCAATTCAGAACATTTCCATCATAAAGGTCTACTCAGACTTCTACAGTCCACCAATATCAGTAAATATGCACAATCTCTGAAGTAGTAAAAGTCATTTAAATAATTCTACATTAAAGAAATATGTAACTAATGAAGAGGTTGCTGCTAGCAAACAACTTTATATTTCATTGTTTCATCTACAAATAAAGTGCCTGTTGCCCATGAGGAATAAATTTCTTATGTTGCATTAAAAAAATGATAAGCTAGTAATATTGAAATAGGGAATGGATGGCAAACTGATAACAGGTGGATAGTTACTAGGTATCTTTGCCAAAAAGGACTGCAGCATCCACCCCTGTTTACAACACAGTACAGTATCAGCAATGCATCTACCTACTGTGGGGGTAGAACCCACAGCCTTCTGCATCAAAAGCAAGTACATTACCTGTTGTGCTATTAACAATACAAGCAAGCAATGCATAAGCAGCACTAATCTTTTGTTCCCCTGCAGCTCTCAGCTCCTTGTAAAATCTACTCGACTCTCAGTTGTACCTCTGAACTTTGCAGCACAAGAAATCTGGAAAAAGCCAACATTTATTGGGGGGGGGGGTGGAAGACAAAAACCCAATAGTCAGGGACACATTTTAAACATTGCCATTGCTTGTATAATGTTAGAAAGTTGCTAGAATAAAATGCTGTGTTACCACCAGACATATCAATGCCAAGTCTGGAACCAAGGACTCTGTGCAAAAAAAAAAAACAGAGCAACATACCACTATGCCAAATCAGCTGTTTTGTGAAAAAGAGGAAGACTGAAACTTAAATGGCTACCATTTAGTGAATTCAGGTCTCACCATGGCTCTCAACCTTAGCACAATAAACCTGGACGAAGCCAGTAATGGGGGAACAGAGTCCAAAAATAGGGATAAATTTCAAATATCCATCTTATAAACTTAGAAAATTGCTAGAATAAAAGGTTTTGGGTTACCATGTACTTTCTGAAGAATATGAATTCTGAAATTCAAATGCCTGTCATTTTTATTTAACATTTGTTAACCAGGAAAGTCCGACTTGGAACAAAAGCCAATTTTCAGCACAGGCCCAGGGAGAAACACTCCAGACACATGTCTTTGTAAGATGAAAGGACATGCCGACTCCATACAGAAGGTATCCCAGCCAAGAATCAAACCAAAGAAACTGTAGTTGTTAGGCAATAATGTTACCACTGCACCACTGACTGTGTAAGGAAGCAAAAATATAGAAACCACAGATTTTAAGAGGAACAGAACAGAACAAATATGAGGCAAAAACCTGTACTAAGATGGGAGGACATGCAGATTCCACACAGAAAGCACCCCAGCCAAGAATCAAACCAGAGAAGCTGTAATGATCAGGCAGCAATTACCCCTGCACCACTAAGTGACTAACAAAAATATAGAAACCACAGATTTTATGAGGAACAGAACAGATCAAATATGAGGCAAAAATCTGCAATGTTTTTACAAATGGTGGTGGGTAGTGAATTCAGGCCCTTGCCACCTGCATACAAGGTGCAGGGTTCAAGCCTGAGGTATTTCCTACCACACCGCCATGAGTTTTCTCTCTAGCCACCAGAATATAGCAACTGAGGCATTTCACACACACACTAGAAGCTCACCTTCACAAATCTGCCCTGTAGTAATCCTCTCTGCTGAAAATCTGCCCTGTAATCCTCTGCCGATGAGCATTGAGCCCTGTAGTAATCCTCTCTGCTGATGAGCAAGTGCTCTTGATTAAATCTGCCCTGTAATCCTCTCTGCTGATGAGATGAGCATTGAGCCCTTTAATCCTCTCTGCCGATGAGCAAGCGCTCGTGATTGGTCCAGTGCACCTTACCTTAGATATCCATTGAGCGATTGGTCTAGCCTGCTGCTACTGCAGTCCGGAGTGCCTCCAGTCTGTGATGTCACCAATGCACAGACTGCCGGGCATCTCAGGGCAGAGATGCCTTTCCCCCTATCTAGACTGCTCAGAAAGCAGTCTGAGAGCATGCGTGTAGCCTTTTCCCTATCTAGACTGCTGAGAAAGCAGTCTGAGAGTGTGCACGGAGTAATTATGGGAATGTGTTGTTTGTTTTTGTGTTTCTTTACTTTTTTTTTTTTTTGTTGTTTTCTAGGTGGGAGGGCTGCAGTCTTGTAGCATGAGCCACCCCTGACAACACCTTAAAAACATACTTATCTCTTCCCAATATACATTTCATTTTTGCAGTCCATAAACATGTGTGTCCAGTCAACTTTTACTTCTTTAATACACTCAGGCCTGCATTACCATTCATACTCCTAGTAAAATATGTGCTCTCTAGACAGCAAGATGGATTACACAAGGCTGGAAATAGCATCACAAGGCAAGGTGAGAATGACTTGTTTATTCATGTTTACCAAAATGTGGTTGCATAGTAACATCAATGACAGCACAGTGCAACTAGAAGGGCTCACACTGCTGCGAGCAGACAGAGGTCATGCACTCAGTGGGAAATCTAGAGGAGGAGGAGTTTGCATGTATGTAAACAGCTGGTGCAGTAACTGTGAGATTTCCCTCAGCCACTGCTCTGAAAATGTATAGTTCTTAGCAGTAACATGCAGACCTTTTTATCTTCCCAGAGAGTTCAATGGTGTCAGCATCATAGTGGCATAAATCCCACCGAGTGCAAATACTAAAGAAACACTAAGTACACTGCATAACTCAAGATGTGAGCTAAAGAATAAAAACTCATATTTTGCACACATTATTGCAGGAGCTTTCAACTAGACAGATTTGAAATCAGTACTACCACACTACTATCAGTATGTGGGTTTTGCAACAAGAGGTAATAACACCTTGGACAAAGTCTACACCAACATAAAGATGGCATGTAAAGCTGTTCAACATCCACACTTGGGCAACTCTGACCACATTACCATTATGCTAGTACTAGCATACAAACCTGCACTAGTCAGAGAAAAACTCACTGTGAAACAAGTGAAGGTACGGCCAAATGCAGCAATTGAAGCAATCCAAGACTGTTTTGATAAGACTACCAAGAGCATATTCAAGGAGGTTACAATAACCGATCAACAAATTAACATGGACGAATCTGCAGAAACGGTGATGGCATATATTTGCAAATGTGTAGATGATGTGATGACTAACAAAAATATCATAATAAGAGCCAATCAGAAACCTTGGCTCACAAGTGAAGTATATGAGCTTCTGAAGGACCAAAATGAGGCATTCAAAATGAATGACAAGGACGTTCTCAGGGTAGCTAGGGCAAATCTGAAGAGAGGGATAAAGAAAGCAAAGAGGGCCTATGGAAGGAAGGTCCAGAGCCACTTCACCAATACAAGGGGCTCCAGCAGCATGTGACAGGGCATAAATGCCATTACAGAATACAAATCACTATCAGCTAAATGTGGGGACAGCAAAGATTTCCTCAATGGGCTAAACATCTTCTACAGCAGATTTGAAGAGAGGAACTACTCAAAGGCAGAGAAATTTCCAACAAGTACAGAGGATGAAGTGCTCTGTCTAACCACAGGTGAGGTGAGGAAAACTCTGCGACAGGTGAACCCCAGGAAGGCTGCTGGACTGGCCAACATTCTGGAAAGTGTGTTAAAGGACTGTGCTGAACAGCTAAGCACTGTGCTCATGGATATTTTTAACATCTCCCTTGTCCAAGCAAAAGTACCTGAATGCTTCAAAAATACAAACATAATACCACTCCCGATGAAAGCAAATCCCTCAAGCCTGAATGATTACAGACCAGTAGCCCTCACATCCACTGTCATGAAAAGTTTTGAAAGACTGGTCAAAAACTACTTGTCAGCAAAACTACCAGCTGCACTCAACCTACTACAGTTTGCATATAGTGCCAACCACTCCACGGCAGATGCCATCTTGGTTGCACTACATGTCGCAATGGCACACCTGGATTTTATTGACTTTAGTTCAGCAATCAATGCAGTTAACCCACAACAACTAATCAAGAAACTTGTCCAGTTAGGCATCAGTAACCACATGTGCAACTGGATACTGGACTTTTTGATTGAAAGACCACAAAAAGCATGTCTGGGTAAGAATTCCTCAAGAAACATCACAAATAACATAGGAGTACCCCAGGGATGTGTGTTGAGTCCACTATTATTTACCGTACTAACTCACGACTGTATAGCCAGATTTGTGATTTGCAACAGATTTAATACCAATCACATCATCATGTTTTCAGATAACACTACAGTCATGGGCCTCATCAGTAATGAAGATGAAGGAGCATACAGGGAAAAAGTGAATCTACTGATTGACTGGTGTGCTAGGTACAACCTTGATCTCAATATCATCAAAACCAAGGAGATCATAACAGACTTCAGGAGAACCCATCCAGCTCACTCTCCACTCATGATTAATGGGGAGAGGGTGGAAACAGTAAGTCACACAAAATTCATGGGAGTCCACATTGCGGAGGACTTATCCTGGTCACTAAACACCACTCACATAGTCAATAAAGTCCACCAATGCCTGCTTTTTCTGTGGAGGTTAAGGAAAGCTAATCTACCATCTCCATCCTTATCACCTTCTACAGGAGTGCAACAGAAAGCATCCCAACAAGCAACTTCAAGGTGTAGTACTGGGGCAGTTCAGTTGAAGATCAAAAAGGCCTACAGAGGCTGTTGAAGATCACTGAAAGAATAACAGACTCTGACTTCCCAGTGATACATGGTCTATATATGACACATTGCTACAACAGGGCCACAAAAATAGCCAGTGATCCTACGCACCCTGCCTATGATCTGTTTACAAGCTTGTCATCTGGCAGACAATACCACAGTGTGTGCTGTAAAACAACCAGGTTCAGGAATAGTTTCTTCCCACAAGCACTTAGGTTCTTGATCTCTGGAAGCAATCTCAGGAATGTTAGTCATTGACAAGGTCTTGTGTCGGTCAAACCATTATGGTGCAATAGAAATTATAAGATGCTCACTCATGGATATCTATTTATAATGTCAGTCAAGTGCAATATTTATCTGCTAGCTATTGTAACATATCAGAAAATAAGTATGCGATAAGTAAATGTGCAGTTATCAATCACTCAGCTGCTAAAAACTGTAGACATAGTAATTTATAGTAGTATGTAGTAAAATAACAGTCTAACTTAAAGTTAAAGTTATGTATGTTGCATGTGCTATATGTAATTTGTATGTGTGTAATTGCCGTCTCAATACTGAGCCTGATGCACACAATTTCATTAAGGTTACCCTTGTGGAGTCTAAATGACAATAAAGTTCACTTTGACTTTGACATCACAAACAGACTGAAGAAGTAATTTTACCTAACGTAGAGATTTTATAGGGAATAAAAAACATTCTATGTATATATTTCCAGATAAAAACTATCCAGTATAAACATGAAGAAGTTAGACTAACTGATTTAAGTAACAAAATGTTATTCTTAACATTTATTGAGTCACTCAACCCACTATCTAAAAAGTTCCAGAATTTTGCATCAAAATTATTATTAAATACAATTAACCTTTATTTTCCAGGTGTATAAATAAAAGGTAAAATCTGTTAAATATCATATTTCCTGATACTTTCTCATCCTCTGAGATAAAGAAGCAAGCACGAAGTAAAATTGAGCAACATCAAAAAATTATACTCATGTTCCCAAATGGGAATGTTGGTACATTAATGTTAGCACAATAGTCCAACTGCATCCGTCTTGTAATGTTAATGTTAATGTTTAAACTGCACTTTACAACTGTCATCTTCATATTATTTTACAGTATATGTGATATGTCAAAGAAAAGTTCAAAAGTGCTGAGTGTGGTATAGTTCAAAACATTTGATGTGAAGGCATTTGTAGCAGTTTCCACATTTCTTTTGTGCATTTGACTGGCAGTAGGCACACTTCCTTTGTGATGTTGACTCAAGGTAGTGTTGGGTGCCATTGTATCTTACAAGATGAGGTACTGGTGCAGTGGAACCCCCAAGATGGCAGCAAGGTACTCCCTTGGGCAAGCCCCTGGTAACTTCCTAGCGAAATTCAAGATGTGTGAGACAGTCTGAAGATGGAGCAACATTGCTGTGAAGTTTCCACCCAGCAACTACTGCCATATTGAACACATTGACTAGAAGATTCCACCACTTCTTTGACTTTATCATATGATGGTATGCTGCTATAAGCCAGTCAAGCTGATCCACTACACCTATGCCATGATAGTTAGCTATCATTCTTGGCTGTGGAATATTTGCCTTTTTACCACTTGCAGTACCTTAGTACCTTTGACATGGCATTCAGTCATCACAATGGGGTTGGCAATATCAAAGTTGGACATACAAGTCACCATATTGTTGTAGCTCCATCTGACACTGTTGACTTTGCTGTCACACTTGTGTACATACTTTCATCTCTGTGACATCTGGAACTCTTGCTTGTTTGGTAAAGCAACTGTGCCAGTCTGCCTTCACGATATGTTCCAGTGGCATGCATTTCCAAATCTCTGAGTTGAGACATGAGTGAATATGAAGATAAGAAGTTGCCAAAGAAGACAATATGCTGCCTTTTTGATGGAATTTTATCAACAAAACTGAGAACAACATGCTGTTCCAAGCCAACATTTTCAGACTGATCTGCTTTACCACAGTAAAGAGAAGCCTAGAATGGGAAGCCATCTGAAGAACAGAGCATCCAAACTGTATAGCCAAATCCTATTGGCTTACCGTCTTATAAACATTTGGGCCCCATGGTGGCTATAAGATGGAGCCATTGATTCGTCTATACTCAGCTTCTCTTCAAACATGCCAAAATGCATTACTGTTCAGACTATCATAAACAGGTTTCACTTTTGCAACCTTAGACTGATCCAGTTTCTTATTGTTGGCTGCATGGAAAAAATTCTTACGTTTCTAGAATCTGTTTTTGGTCATTAGTTGAGGCACAACACGACAATGAGAAGCTGACCATTTATTTATAAAGAAAAATTAAAATAATGATAAAAACTGTCAAATAAAAGAAACGTTTCTTTTATTTGATAGTTTTTATCATTATTTTCATTTTTCTTTATAAACGGTCAGCTTCTCATTGTCGCTTGTGCCTCGACTAGCTTCTTTTTTTGGATTTGGTTTGTGTGCTGCACTTGCGGCACTGTACCCTTGGTTGTGGATTTTCTACATAAATACTACTGGTTTTGGTCATTGCTTTCTTCACTGCATCGCAACCCAAGTCATTAGCCATGCTCCAGCAATCTCTTCCTCTGGGCATTGTACGGTATCCTGACAGCAGAACAATGATGACGAACTGTCGAATTTCTTCTGTGGACGTTGAAAACCTTGATATATTTTTATGACAATGTGCATACAGTTTTGTCTGGGTTTTCAAGTGATCAAAGAGATTGTCACCAAAACACATTATTAAAGTAACTCTGACGTCATCTTCATCAGCAGTTCTGGATGTGTATCAAGTAATCTGGTTACTTTTTCAGATTTCATAGGCTTTGTGAACTTGTCTGTCAGTTTCCAACCAAGCTTATGGCTTGACAGTGGTACCTGCTCTGTCCCTGAAGACCTATATGTTTGAGTTGCAGTCTTGTTACTTCTTGCCACACCTTCAGCTGGATTTGTAGTATTTCATTTTCTTTGGTCTAAAGAACCATAGTCATCATCTTCAACTGCAGTATGAACAGCTTCCTTTACTTTGTGCTCACATTTGCATGTTCTTGTACAACTGCGTGAATGGTGTTTTTCAGTGTTACAAGTAACTGCTGAAGTAGTCACAGTTTCATCAAGGTGACACTCAGCACCATTGAACACATCCAGTTCTTCACAAACATCTGATGGTTCATCTAGACCCTAATAATCTTCATCAATATGTACAAACTCAAAATCATCCCCATCCACGGGTGGAAGAATACAAATTTCTGGAATGTTGTTGTCTTCTGTGTCACTTTCAGAATTATCCAATACTACTTTTACAGCCTGGGCAAGAGTAAAGTACTTTCAAACAGCTGGCATCTCATGTCTGTAAAAAAATTACAACATCTATTGCATTCTTTCGGAAAAAGTATTGATTCTATTGTGTAAAATGCCATTCATGCATCAAACACTTGCCCATATCAGGAGAAAAAAACGTTTCTGTTACTTCATTTTTATGTTTGACTAATAACTAAACTTTCTGTAATCAAATGACAATTTCATATACCCACAACAGTAGCCACCCAAAAATGGCACAGTAATTCAGGTGACCCAACATTCCCAAATGGGAACAGTGATGTTTGTCAAGGTAGTACTGGTCAAACAATAGCCTAAACAACCCCCAGAATATGAATATAACATACGAGAGTACTGCAAATAAAAACTAACCAAGCCAGTAAAGTTCCTCCCACGGATTCATGAAGCTCGGCGCAAGGCCGGTGTAAGGCCTGCGCCGGCCGTGTGGCGTATATATGGTGTAGTAGCGCCATATGCATATTAATGAAGGTGCGCTGCCACCACATCCACGTGCATAGGACACGTGTGCAAGTGCATGGGGCGTTACTAAGCTGCGCCCGGAGGCATGTCAATGTCGGCTGTCGATGAGCAACCTAAACTGCTGAATATTATAGTCCGCCTGCAATAGTAATCGCACCTATCAGTGTCCATGGATAATGAAACATATGCAAAGCATGCAAGACAGTTCCCGGCCACACAAAATGGAGAACCAAACAGAAATGCACGCAAAACAATATGAGTTTCCGTCCATGGAACAAATGATATTTAAAATCGTGTGTCCGCAATGTACTGCACTGTAAGTAGGTATACCCAGTGGAAGTGAAGCGCATCATGTCATCGCGCCGCCAATACACACGTCTAGCCCCATGGGCAGGGTCACCAGCAGTCCCACAGTGGTAGTGATAGTACACAGCTGGGCAGTTGTGGCTATAAAACAACTGTAAAGAAACCTGACAGTCCAAATTGTATACCAAACACACACAAACATAGGTATATTAAAATGTGCTATACACATGAACAGGAACGTAACTGGCACATACACATAGGATGCTATATGCGGAACTGGGATATCCAAAAGCAGAACCCATGCATGCAAATGCAATACGCAACAACCCCTGTATAGCACATAACCCACACCCATGTCCGAATGTCCACCAAATCCAGCTACCAACCTTGCGCATCCGTACACCTACACATAGCGAGTATTCCCCATATGTAGTAGGAAGTATCGTCCTTGGCAGTGTCAGGATTGCAAATATGTATCCCACGTTTGTAAACATCCCATCACAATTACGTAAATCCAAATGCCCGCGCGTTCATGTTTCGGCCAAATGTGTGTACATCCCGCATGGGATAAGTAACCTGTTGAAACCTCAGAGTTGTTTACACGCCACGGTGTCTAGTACTGTACACATCTGGACAAAACATGTGTGTGTAGTCACGGTACTGTTCAGTTTCTAGACAGACATGCAAAACGTACTACGCAGGATGGAACAGCTGTCCACCATGCAGGTCTCCCCACTAAGGTTGCCACCTGTTCAGATGCCCAAGGTGGGACATCCGTTGTAGAAATGTGAGAATTTGCAGGATAAAACATACCCCCGGCCAGTGCAAAGGACAGAATTACACTTGTATGCCAAGATAAAAGCTTATTTCATTGCATTTGAATAGCTTATGCTATCCCAAATAATAGTTATGACTTCTAGATACAAAATACCTGTATCATGCAACTAGTAAAGAAAATAAGAAATATACTGTTGTCGTAAAATCACAGGAAATTTGCCATGTCTTAGGTTTCGTCGCAGGACACAACTGTCCAAAGTGGGACTTCCCCTCGCAAAGAGGAACAGGTGGTAACCCTACTCCCCACTGAATTATCGACAGTATATATTCAACTTAATCACATACCGACACCACCTCTCAACCTATTACAGCAACAAAATCTGGACAAAGCCTAAAAGGATGGGTGGACAAATAGGAGCAGATGTAATTACTGCTCTCACAAACTTCGAAAGTTCACAGAATAATAGTATGTACATTAGCATGAAATGTTATGAAGGCTGTGGGGTAGTCCCCAAGTATTACAGAGGTCCATACAGTTATACTGCAACAAACCTTCACATATGTTGACTGTACTACTGCATACCTGTAGTTAATTCATAGTTAAGTCATGTGCAAAATAATAATCCTCGTAAGAATGAATACAGGAAATAGTCAAATGTGAATGGGAACACCACTCACCGTGGGTTATGTATTGTAACCACCCCCACCCATATTATGTATTGCCAACATTAAAAGCTGCTGACAGGTGCCCAAACACCTGTGTCTGTAAACACAGATAAAATGTTTAAAATGGACAAACCCTGTCCATGTGCTTTGTCTGACATGTGAACACGGTCAGGGCAGTTCCGTTCACCAGGCAGACAAGCCTAAACCCAGATCACCACATGAACACCCTGACAATTAAAGACCTGTATGTGTCAGGGCTATAAGCCTTGGGGTTCTGAATATCCCTGCAGTGATTAAATATGCAGCTTGGGTCCAGAGCAGTAGGGAATAGGGAATGTGTAACATGTAGTACTGCATTTTTCCCAGCAGGAGAATGGATGCCTGTGTCGTAAGTGAAGCGGTGAGGCATATGTTAATGTAGCTATGTACAATGGGTATGCATATAAATGAGTCAGAACACCAAAGGTATAGTGGTTACAGCATCCGGCCAACGTGAATGCAGTCCCGGTTCAACTACGACTACAGCACATATAATGTGAAAGTGTAATGAATGCGTCTGTGCTGTACAGATAGTTAAATATGTAAAGGTGAACGTGTATTTCGCATACGTCCATTAACTGGATTACAGATAATTTACTGGTACTGTCACAAGTAATAAAGCCCACGTAAGCACAAAGACTTAGTAAACATATGTAACCCACAATAAGGATATGCATGTGCGCCTGCGCATAACCCACAATAATGAAATGCAAGTGCGCCTGTGCGTGTGTGATCCGCTCACAGCATAGTAAATGAATGCTGTTTCCCCCATGTTAGATATACATGGCTCAAACCTGTTAACCCCATAAAGTATGAAACCGGACAAAGGCATGCAAACTACCAGTACAAATAGGGACAAACCCCAGATATGTGCCAGAACAAACATAGAAAGTGGATAGATTAACGGGTGTGTCAGTAGCATGGATTCCCTGAAGGGTATGCAGTCGTAACCTGAACTGCTTGCCAGTATTTCCCACCGTAAGTCTCAAATGAAATGCCACTACATTGCCAGATAGACACAGGTTTATGTAAAACACACTGAAGATAAAGAGGCAACCAGCTGTACACTCTGCGACAATCTGTACAGTGGAAAGGTATGGTATGGATATAGATATATGTGTATACACATAATACACAGACGTAAACCAAAGCAAGTTATGAAATGAGGATTGTACATGTATATATGTATACACAACAGACATATGTCCCGTAGATATGACATATGTACATAAATAGGCCACATTATAGATAATATGGGTAGACAAACAGACATGCACAAAAGGTGAATAAACCGCTGCCTTCCAAACCATTGGCCAGAAAGTGACAGTCCAGCAAGTTCTACACTTTAAACATGCATATAGGTGTCCATTGCAGGACCCCAAAAATTGATCCATACATAGTGTCAACCGACATTGACGCAAAATAAGTGACCTCAGCAAATACGATATAGCTGTACATGCAACAGTAGCAGGTGCAAGGGTGATGACACATGTGTCGATAGAATGTATGACGTACGAACTGATATCCAGAGAGTGGGGAGTGCATATAAGTGTCTCCACACTTCAGTACCGCTCACATTAAACATGTGTAATGGGTACTGTAGAGGGTTGTCAGGTATGGGAATCATGGGTATGCAGAAATGGGCCTAGGTGTTGTTTGGCAGAGATTTCGTAGGCCCGCCCCGTGGGAGTGATGTGGGTATAGCACACGCCTATATTCTCAATAATGGGGCAAACCATCCACTGGATATTGCGTAAACCATTTTGGGAATATGTAGGGCCCTATATCAGTGTCATGTAGGTGATTATCATGGATGGACATGCGTACGACCAAGATGGTAACCATAACTGGCAAACTGTCAGAATAAGACAGCTGCACTAAGGCATAGTACATGAAATACAAATAGGGACTATATTAGATATACCCCAGACAAAGTCAGAACATTGTGAGAATACTGGCGTAGCCAGAAATATGAATGTTATGAGTGTTACTAATCATGTAATGGAAATGTCAGTCACTATTATCTAACCACACAGTTCGTAATGCCTTGCCAGCAATTTACCAGAAAGGCACATTACTATGACAAATGTAACAAGGGCAAAGGTCAAACGTCAGGGCGTTTACCCATAATGTGTACAGGTTAGGGGTATGAAGGCAACCTGTCCAAAATATATGTACAGAACTAGTGATACTAGGTGGACAGGTGAGAAGAAAGACATCAGGACAAATGAGAAAACATGTACAAGTCATACGCATGTACTCCGACAAATGTGAATGACAACGTATGCCCTGTGAATGTCAATGTGGAAGGTTAATAGACACAAAAGTAATGTGTCCCTCAGGGTGTCATGCAGTGTCACCGTAACAATGTCCAGTCCCCATACCGTGACGTGAGCTCTGCCACTGACGGAAAGCGCAAATACCGGCACACATACGGTACATGATAGACTAATTAGTGTGGATAAGCAGCTGTTGGCCTGTGTGAGGAATACAACTCTCTGGGTGGGTGTGTCCTGCAATATAAATGTAATGGCATGTGGCCTGTGATGCCGCCATACAGTGTGTGTATTGGTGTCAGAAAGTTGATATCTTATATCAGACACATACTCCGCAACTGTACAGATTTACGCAGAATGTGCAGAGTTCTGCCTCATATGTTTGGTGTTTTCCACGTAACATCAGTACCATTCTGGCACATTCCTGATAACTGAAGTCATGAAATAATGACAAACATGTGATTAAGACACCAAATCCGTCAGAAAAGCCATACTAATGCAAAACCTATTATTGTGTCAATTATCTACGTTTGTAAGAGCAACATGTCAATACTGCCCCTATGTGTCCCACTATCAGATAAGGCCTTGTCCAGAAGTCTGCTCTAGGAGGTGGAGTGGTATGATCAGAAACAGATACATGTGTGAGGAAACAGCATTATCGACTGCAAGATAACGCAGAAGGTATGAAATGCGCTGCAGTAGGACGTACAGTACTGTCCGCAGGTATGTGCTGACATGTCAAATGATACAGCAGTCTACATGAAGTACCTATAGGGCTGTCACCTTTACAAATGATGATAGTGGGACATACCCACAGCCATGCACACAGCACAAATAGACATACACACAGCAAAACTAGGCCATGATACATGAAGCCTCCGGCGTGTATGAGTACAGTGAGAGTACAGCAAGGATAGATGTCTGCCAAGATATACAGCAAATGCCTGTAAGGGCGTGTAACACCACCCGTAACATGGACGTTGCATGGACAATGTTGGGATTTGCAACATACCCCATTGGTATGTGAAAGCTATGCAAATATGCGATACATGAAACAGTCAGCTGTCCATGCAAGAGCAGAGTTATGGGCAGAAAATAGATTTTATATATATATATATATATATATATATATATATAGAGAGAGAGAGAGAGAGATACAGACATACACACACACATGGCAGGGCTGGTAATCGAACTTACACATTACTACCCTATCACACTACAGCATGACGCATTTACAGAACACGCTACCGAGATTACTAAACACAGCAGACCCACAGGCATTCTACTAGGTGCGTGTCAACATCCGCAAAGACAAAGACGTCAGCAGGATATATCCGTGGTGCGAAGCGTCTAAAAGCATAACCTGAGTCCCCAGGCGGATGGGAGCATGCACACACACACACCCACTTGGCAGGCCTGGGAATCGAACTTACACCTAACTACCCTATCGCACTACAGCATGACGCATTTACAGAACGCGCTACCGAGATTACTGAACACAGCACTCCCAGAGGCATACTTCTAGGTGGGTGACATCATCCTCAAAGGCAAAGACGCCGATAGGGAATGTATGTGTTGTGAGGCATGTAAAAGCATTACTGTGTCCCCAGGCAGCTGGAAACACACACACACACACTTGTCAGGGCCGGGAGTTGAACATACACCTAACTACCTTATCACACTACAGCATTACGCATTTACAGAACGCGCTACCGAGATTACTGAACACAGCACTCCCAGAGGCATACGTCTAGGTGGGTGACATCATCCGCAAAGGCAAAGACGCCGATAGGGAATGTATGTGTTGTGAGGCATGTAAAAGCATTACTGTGTCCCCAGGCAGCTGGAAAAACACACACACACACACTTGGCAGGGCTGGGAGTTGAACATACACCTAACTACCTTATCACACTACAGCATTACGCATTTACAGAACGTGCTACCAAGATTACTGAACACAGCACTCCCAGAGGCATACTTCTAGGTGGGTGACATCATCCGCAAAGGCAAAGACGCCGATAGGGAAAGTATGTGTTTTGAGGCATGTAAAAGCATTACTGTGTCCCCAGGCAGCTGGAAAAACACACACACACACACACACACACACACACTTGTCAGGGCCGGGAGTTGTACATACACCTAACTACCTTATCACACTACAGCATTACGCATTTACAGAATGCGCTACCGAGATTACTAAACACAGCACTCCCAGAGGCATACTTCTAGGTGGGTGACATCATCCGCAAAGGCAAAGACGCCGATAGGGAATGTATGTGTTGTGAGGCATGTAAAAGCATTACTGTGTCCCCAGGCAGCTGGAAACACACACACACACACACACACACACACACACACACACACACACTTGGCAGGGGCGGGAGTTGAACATACACCTAACTACCTTGTCACACTACAGCATTGCGCATTTACAGAATGCGCTAACGAGATTACTGAGCACAGCACTCCCAGAGGCATACTTCTAGGTGGGTGACATCATTCGCAAAGGCAAAGACGCCGATAGGGAATGTATGTGTTGTGAGGCATGTAAAAGCATTACTGTATCCCCAGGCAGCTGGAAACACACATACACACACACACTTGGCAGGGCCAGGAGTTGAACATACACCTAACTACCTTATCACACTACAGCATTACACATTTACAGAATGCGCTACCAAGATTACTGAACACAGCACTCCCAGAGGCATACTTCTAGGTGGGTGACATCATCCGCAAAGGCAAAGATGCTGATAGGGAATGTATGTGTTGTGAGGCATGTAAAAGCATTACTGTGTCCCTAGGCAGCTGGAAACACACACACACACACACACACTTGTCAGGGCCGGGAGTTGAACATACACCTAACTACCTTATCACACTACAGCATCACGCATTTACAGAACACGCTACCGAGATTACTGAACACAGCACTCCCAGAGGCATACTTCTAGGTGGGTGACATCATCCACAAAAGGCAAAGACGCCGATAGGGAATGTATGTGTTGTGAGGCATGTAAAAGCATTACTGTGTCCCCAGGCAGCTGGAAACACACACACACACTTGTCAGGGCCAGGAGTTGAACATACACCTAATTACCTTATCACACTACAGCATTACGCATTTACAGAATGCACTACTGAGATTACTGAACACAGCACTCCCAGAGGCATACTTCTAGGTGGGTGACATCATCCGCAAAGGCAAAGATGCCGATAGGGAATGTATGTGTTTTGAGGCATGTAAACACATTACACACACACACACACACACACACACACACACACACACACACACACACACTTGGCAGGGCAGGAGTTGAACATACACTTAACTACCTTATCACACTACAGCATTACGCATTTACAGAACGCGCTACTGAGATTACTGAACACAGCACTCCCAGAGGCATACTTCTAGGTGGGTGACATCATCCGCAAAGGCAAAGACGCCGATAGGGAATGTATGTGTTGTGAGGCATGTAAAAGCATTACTGTGTCCCCAGGCAGCTGGAAACACACACACACACACACACACACACACACACACACACACACACACACACACACACACACACACACTTGTCAGGGCCGGGAGTTGAACATACACCTAACTACCTTATCACACTACAGCATTACGCATTTACAGAATGCTCTACCGAGATTACTGAACACAGCACTCCCAGAGGCATACTTCTAGGTGGGTGACATCATCCACAAAGGCAAAGATGCCGATAGGGAATGTTTAGAGAGTGAGCAGTCTGAAAGCATATTACTGTCCCAAGGTAGACGTAGACAAACACGGCAGTGCTGTCATCGGGCCAACTAAATATCTATGGAGCACTACAACACTAAATAGATACGGGATCGCCACAGACAGTACACCCTTCAAGACAGCAACCAGTGTGTTCAATGTAGGCATCCATCGTGACATTGAAAATGGACATCTGTTGCCTGGATGACCACCATGGCTATACAGGATGTCAATGGCCATGCCCACATGCTTAGTATCACACGTCTGTTTGAAATGTACTGTGTGTCCATCTACACAACGGCGTACTGGGCATGCTCACGCACTTAGCAGTTGCAAAGGGCCGTCTAGCATGCACACAAAGTCTAATCATGGAAGGGCGCAGTGTGGAATGTACTGTGTGTCCATGTACACAATGGCGTACTGGGCATGCTCACACACTTAGCAGTTGCTAAGGGCCATCCTGCATGCACACAGAGTCTAATCACGGAAGGGCGCAGTGTGGAATGTACTGTGTGTCCATATACACAACGGCGTACTGGGCATGCTCACACACATAGCAGTTGCTAAGGGCCATCCTGCATGCACACGGAGTCTAATCACGGAAGGGCACAGTGTGGAATGTACTGTGTGTCCATCTACACAATGGCGTACTGGGCATGCTCACACACTTAGCTGTTGCAAAGGGCCGTCTTGCATGCAGATGGAGTGTAAACACGGAAGGTCTCAGATTGGACTGTACCGTGTGTCCATCTACACAACAGTGTACATGGACTGTACTGTGTGTCCATCTACACAACAGCATACTGGGCATGCTCACACACTTAGCTGTTGCAAAGGGCCGTCTTGCATGCAGATGGAGTGTAAACACAGAAGGTCTCAGATTGGACTGTACCGTGTGTCCATCTACACAACTGTGTACATGGACTGTACTGTGTGTCCATCTACACAACAGCATACTGGGCATGCTCACACATGTAGCTGTTGCAAAGGCCTGTTGTGCATGCAGATGGAGTGTATACACAGAAGGGCACAGTACAAAATAACTGTCCTAACGCACAGGGCGGTCACACATGCAGCGACCTGTACACACACAGCTGCCATCACAGCTGTCACAGGTGCAGGTCACACACGTACACACTGCAGTGTCAAGTCAGCACCATGTCATCGGTGCAGCACTACACAGCCTTACAGTAACACAACACCATGTGACACATGACCACTGGGCTGTACAGAGGTGTACACCAGCTGTGCAGAGTACACATGTACCAACAGGGATCCAACAGGTGTTATGCATTGCAATGATACCAGTATACATGCACAGGTCGGCTCATGACATACCACGGCCCTTACACAGCTGTGACACCTGACTGTTGCTGTACACCAATGAACACACATCTGGATATGTCATACATGTGATTGTGTGGATGTGTGCATGGACTGCACACACAACACATACATACATAGCCTGTGATGTACCTCATGCATAACAGTGGCCTAATCAATGCTACACACGCGAATGGAAGGTGGGCCCATGTCTGTTGAATGCCCACACTACAGGGGGTAGCAATGTTGACCGGGACACATACCCTTGTACTGGTCGCCTGTGACACCTGTGATATCATACCACAGTCCATGTGTTATGTATGTCAACACACATGTCCAACAATAGCAATGCATACAAACATGGCAACAGGAGACACATGTGACATCTGTACTGTGCATGCAGCAACCATGCATGTGCAGTGGCCGATGTCCGTACCATACTTGCACCAACCTACGACATGCAGTCGCAATGCAGACCCATCACTGACACCTGTATACGGTGACATACAAACAGCACATATGGAGGGATGTGTGTACATAACGTGGTGTACTACCTGTGTAGATGTATGTGTGCAGGGGGTGGCTCACAGTTGTGTCACACACCATCCTATCATGCCATGTGCAAACAGTACGCTATGTCATTGTTACGTGACAGTGCTGACATAATGCATACACAGCGGTCAGGTGTTACCAACTATATGTCACATGGCACCTGTAACACCTACAACCTCCCGTGTGCATATAGCATCACATTTGCCAGATATAGCGTTGGTACACATAATGCAATCAATACTGCTGCATGTCTATCAAACGTGTCATCATATGGCAGGTGTATAATTCCCAGTACTGCCATGTGTGTCTGAATGTGTGACCATAGATGCCACATATCGCAGGGAATATGTCCCAATTGTTACACATCCTTGTACACCATTGTAGAGATCTGTACATACATCAGTGTGGGAAGCATGACGTCGGCCGGTGTGGTGCATCACACACGTCGGCTGTCCATATACACATGTGTGGTCACCACAGTGTGTGTGTGTCTGTATGTATGTGTGGTGCTTGGTGTGAGGGTGTATGCTAATATACGGTGAGAAATGATCACTAACCCCACGTGGTGACTAACCTGTAATGGTGCATTGCACTACCCTGTTGATGCCATAGGTCCCAGCCATACTGGCTACCTGTGCATGTTCCTTCTCTGTGACACGTCATGTGGGTGCATAGTACTGTGAGGGTGATGACCACATAGGCAAGGGTCCCCACCTGCACACTATGGGGTGTGCATTATAGTGGTGTACACCCCGTGAATGTGGCCATATTCCCGTACTGTTACAGGGTCCTACTGCTGCACAGTGTGGCCTCCAGCTACCAAGTGTCACCTCACAACATCATTGGCCAGACCGCTGTGTACAACCCCTGCACCATGTCACCATACCTGTAATGTGTCCTGCTATGTATGTCACGTCTCTGTCCAGTGTAGCCTGTGGCACTGACCACATGCATCAGGTGCAGTATATGTGCGGACATCTGTGTCATGTTGGTGTTTCCAACAGTCAGGTTGAGGGTACATGTAGCATGCTGATATTGCCAGACGTGCCTGTGAGCAATCCACAGTTACACATGGGGGACTGCAAACACTGCTACCTGTAGGCACATGCAAGTACACCATAGGAGGGAACCAGGGTATCACATCCAACATGGTGCTACAGATGTAACCGAGACACATACCGTGAACACATCACAATGCATGCTGCACCTGCACTACATGGTATGACCGGTGCATGCCGACAGTACACAACCTATGTCACATACACATCTCTCAGTATACACACACAACCACTGCAACATACACATCCCTCACTATGCATACACAGGTAATATCACATACACATCTCTCAGTATTCACACACAACCACTGCAACATACACATCCCTCACTATGCATACACAGGTAATATTACATACACCTCTCACTATGCTGTTCACCCTGTGCATCAGAATATTTGTGCATAACCCTGCACCGATGGTGTGGATGACAGGGATGCGGCACAGGCTTCATCATATGCACAGGGTGATATGTTTGCCAGGGGCATAGGCTGCACCAATGGATAACATCATGTGTGTGTGTAAGGGCCGGTGAGTTGACTGGACATGTCTGTGCAGAATGCATGTGGATGTTGTGGAGCCCTGCAGTTGTGTTTGCTGTGTGTGTGTATGTGTGTACACAGTTCTGCCATTTGTGAGGCCTACACGGGGTATAATTGACAGCACCAGATTGTACAGAGCAGGTTGTACAGCTCACTGTGTCCGTCCACGGCCACGTGACCTGTGCCTGCCTGGGGTTGCACGGGCACTACCAGGTGGAGGTACAGAGTGGCTACTGTCCGACGACATGTCCGCTGGAACCGTGTCCCCGCTGAGAACATCCAGGGCCACGTCCACATGGCCTGCTGTGTCCTGGTGTTGACAGTGCAGCACCAGCTGCACTGCTACTGCTACCGGCACTATGGGAGCGGGCATGTGAGGTGGCATGCTCACGTCGACCTACACTAGGTGGTGTTGCCGGCCTACGTCCACATGGCCTACGCCTCACTCCTACCAGATGTTCCAGCACAGACAGCTCCCGCTCGCGGATTGCCATGCCTCGGTCAAGGATTCCGACCATTTCACCCAATCGCCTATCCAGAACATTAGCAATCTGCTGTTGAGCATTTGCCAATGCCTGGATGTTGTCATTTAGGGTATGGATAGCAGCCCTCTGCAGCCTCTGCCCTTCTCTGTTCTGCCGTTCAGCACGTGCCTGTGCCGCCATTACAGTCTGGAACATGCGTCTGGTGATACCAGCTGCTGCGCTCTGTCCTGCAGGTGCATGTCTCCCAGAGGTCCTCCTACGAGCAGCACCAGCCACATGCCTGTGTGGCACATCTGCAGTCATTACACTGACACCATGGTGTGTAGACACACCTTCTGTAGCCACCACATGTTCCTGTTCCACGCTAACAGATGCTGACTGTCCTTCCTCTATGGCCACTGGTGATGCGGTATGTGTTGGCAGCAGAACTGTGTGCGGAGAAGAGGGGGACATAGCTGGGATGGTAACCATTGGCACAGATTCAGCCCCTGACAACCCTGCCTGTACCTCATGCATATGTTCATCACCGCTAGTATCTGTGGGGACACTAACATCAGATGGACCGCAGGAGGGTAACGCACCTACATCACCTGTGAATGCAAAGAAATACTGTAAAGTACAATAGACACAGACACACACACACACACACACACACACACACACACACACACACACACACACACACACACACACACACACACACACACACACACACACACACACACACACACACACACACACACACACACACACACACACACACACACACACACACACACACACACAGACACACACACACACACACACACACACACACACACACACACACAAACACAGACACACACACACAGACACACACACACACACACACACACACACACACACACACACACACACACAAACACACACACACAAACACAGACACACACACACACCATGCATGTGATTTGTCAGATGGCATGCAGCATGCCTGCGATACAGCAGAGGGCATGCAGCTCAGACATTAATAGTGTTAGTAAGCATACCTCCCTGGGGTGCACACTACAGCAAGCAGGTGTCATATCAGTAGCCATGCAGTTCACACAATCATGGTAGTATGCATGCATCCCCGTGATACACCATGTGGTCCAGACAAGGATAACAGTACACATGGCTGACGTGACCTTGACATGTAATCTGCTGACATGTGCATTAACATGCATACATGTCTGACACAGTGGTGTCCTGACACATGTACAGCATCATAATGGGCATCACATTGCAGTGTTGTGTGTATGCCCTACAGATAGAATGCATGTTTAGCAAATGTGCATGAGCATGGGAGGGTAGTGTGAGCCATCTACATTGCTATACAGTGTGAAGTACAGACACTGTGCCATTGCATGGCATCATGAGGCATCTATGCTGCTGTAGAATGCATAATATGTACACATTGCATAGCCTTAACTGCAACACAGTCGTAATGTTCAACAGATCGTATATGGTAGACTTCAGTGACACCTCCAGTAGCTGTGCACAGGCTTTTAGGTTGTCCAGTGTACCACATCAACTGTATAAGTGGTCAACTAAGGCTATAATTGGACCATGTGTGGACAATGTGCAACAGGGTGTATACACATCCCAAGTACTGTGTGGCTACATGTCTCTGGCCATCCCCCATGGCCATATGTGCACATGTGTTAGCCAATTGTGTGTGATGGGCATCTATCTCACATGTCTGTGTTGTCCCATATGACATACACCCATAGATGTCAGATATGTCACAATCCACAGGGTTATGCAGACAACGGGTTGTATGTTTGGTATGTGGGGTATAGGTCATGCGATAGTGTGACAATATTGCAGACAGAACACTACATGTCTGGGACATGTTAGGTGGCACATCACAATGTGTGCACCCAATGCAGGGGCATATGACACAATGGTGACACCTGTGGGCTGCCCATTACACAGCTCACTGTGTGGTACTGTGTGCATACCACACATGTTGTTCCAATGCATACTACATATGCCTCCAGTGTAGAACACCTCCACCGTTGTATGCACAGCTGACCACACATGTTGCAATGACAAGTACTGTGGTTTCAAGTCGGTGTATCATTACATTTGTATATATTGCACATGGGTGGCCTGTGTGAATGACGGGTGGTGCGACCTGCATATCGTGACTGGAACAAACATCAGGTGTGCAAGTGTTAACTGGCCACATGGCAAATAGATCTACACTGTAACATGCCTGATACTGATGACAGTCTCACCTGCAATGGACTCATGTCTGTGCAGCACGCCAGAGGTACCTGTATAGGGGTGACACACCAGTATGAACATTATCCATGACTGTATGACAGCCACAGGTTGCACTGTGCATGTGAACACATTCACCTGTGTAATAGCATATAGTATGCACGTTGCATACACAACGTAGCATACTGTAGTATGCAGCATGTCTGTCCACATACCTTGCATATGTTGTTACTTCACATAATGTACAGTGACACATGCAACTACATGGGATATAATAGCCATATGTGCAGTACTGACTTACCAGGCAACTCCAGGCTCATTGGTTGGGACACCCACCTCCACGATGGCAGCTAGTGTTTCTGGATGCTGTTCCCTGGGTGTCCCCAGACTGGCCAGTAGCTCCTCGGTGTGTGTGAGTGGGGGCTGGGTTGGTGGCCCACCACCTGTTCCACCTTGTTCCCTGGCGATTGCAGTGGCACGCTGTTTTGCATGTCGTATCAAGTCTGTGCAGTGTCTGCGCACCTGCTGGTAGATGCGGTTATCGCCACCCACATTGTTCACCCTCCTGTGTAGATCCTGCCACAGGTCATCCCACTGCTGGGCATGCTGTGGCACATGGCTGAACAACAAGTCATAGTTGTCATGGAGCTGTGGGATGAGGACATCATCCTCCTGGCGGGTGTATGCTGGGAGGCGTGTACGGGGCATTATCTGTAAGACATAATGATGGTGACAGGTCACAGTTTCAGAGATGTACAGAGATACTGCTGCACATACATTTCTATGACATCTACTACATCTGCACAGTTATCTTTGCAAAGCATCATGACACTGACATGACTGACGTGTTTGTGTCACACATGTCACACCCATTATGCATTGGATATCATCACCATATATGTGTGTCACCTCATTACAGTGTTCATACTCCATGTAAATGCTGTCTTGCTGTGGGCATGTCTATTTGCCTGCACTTGTGTTCTTACCTATCTGCACATGCCTGGATGTGTCCACGGTACTACTGTTGACCTGGATGCTGTGTATATGTCACATATCAACATATACACAGCCGTAATGGACTTGAGCAGTGACAATGCACACATATGCATGGACACCTGTACATGCATGTGTTCTGCCATATACATCTACACAGCACTGTACAACTGTTCACCATCCTGCCACGGATCGCCTGTATTGCACATGTGATAGACATGGGACAATGGCTAGTCAGACGACATTCGCAGGGATGGTTATCAACCATAGCATGTGCGGGCATGGTTTCCAAGCTGTATAAGACAGCCATTATGCCACCGCAAGGTGCATCAGTGCCACATTACTGATCCAGTCAGTTGATAGTACATCTACCATGCAGCCATCTCACCATGTATGACTGGGATGACATGTGCAGCTTTGATGGACAGGGTTGCATGGTATGGCGGGAGTATGTCACATATATGGCACAGGGATCTGTCCAGCCTGTGGTGATCCTAGTATTAGGACGGTGGCTGTCCATGACATATGTCTTATAGATCAGGATATGGACATGTAGCATGTCCATCATCATGGTGTAGCAAATGTCCTTCTGCAAGGTAGACAGCATGCTGCATAGTGGAGGTGAGGATTGTGAAGGCTGGTATCGCACATCCATGCATAGCCATTACCCCTTACAGGTAGTATGTGATCCAATATTGGTCACCACAGTGCTGTATATGCCTGTCCAGTGATCTCCGTGCTCATGGATGGCACCCTGACATGAAATGGGTACCTCATATGACTACCTAAGGGGCCTGGATACATCACCATGTCGGGGGGTGCACTGCACAGCACCATCCCTTACACAGTGTCCATAATGTTGACCACAGCCTAGGTAGTAGTTTATGGGTACAGGGATGTTCACCTAGCGGTGACACTGCTGGTATCATCCATCAGACTGTGCACATATGTCACACACCTCACCCACACAGCCCATTCTGTATGTTGTTCACAACACTGACACAGCTATACTGATAGGTCATGGCCATTCACAGCCTTACATACACAGATGTCTAACATTTGTCTGTGTGGTATGGGCTACAATGAGGGTGGGGTACAACACATTAACCCTGTTCTACTGTAGCTGACACTGGTGTGCTGTGCACATGTCACTCTTGCACCTTTTGTAGTTGTAAGTCTGTCAACAGGCCACTGGTGGAACACTCCTGTGACATGCAAAGGTATTTGTAATCAAATATCCGTGCTGTCTTGTACATCTGTACTGCTAACATCTACAGTGCTAATGGTTCATGGACATGCACACCATACTCAGCAGGGTTATAGTGCGGTGCCACCCTAACCGACTGTCATCACCACTTGTGGGTTGATATTATCCAACACCCTATCTGTATTGTATGGTCATGCTAGGCACTTGTTCAGAACTTGTGAGCATGTCATGAGCTACTGATTACTATAGCACCCATTCCACACAATTTCCCACAGGTACACTGGCTGTCCTACACTTCCCAGCTTGCTTATGGTACAACAGCTGTTGTACACACGTGCTTACATATCCTGTGGGACATGGTTGTATATACAGGCATGTCCAACTGTCACGTACCAGTGCTACTGCCTGTCTATATGAGGGATATGTCGTACATGTAGCAATAGAGCAATTGTCTCATGTACACATTCAATGCTCACCTCCCAACATACAGCACTACAGCCTGTGGGGGATGCACTTCTGCAGCCGTGCTGGGGGCATAGCTCGCAGGTGTACCTCATTACGAGGAACATACCTCATATGGGGTTCTAAAAGGTGCATGTGCCTCAAGGTTCCACATTGGAAGGGTCTGTCACACATTCATTGTTGTAAATTGTTTACCTGCCAGCCATGGCTAAATAGATGGGAATCATATTAATTCAGTAGAATATCTTTTTTATACGTAAAACCAGCCTATTTTAGCCATCATATGCCCTTCCTAGTTGAAGCTGTTAGTAAGCCAGTTGTAAGTGTTCCATGTTTTGCCCATTTGTCACACAGTATGAGGGCTAATGTTCCTCAGTTTGGGGACAGGAGGTTGACAGCTATGGCTGGGGATAATGCTGTCACCAACCCTGACTGCACCTGACAGTCATTTGGGGATGTGTAACATTCGCAACACACCCCACCCATCACATAGTCTCACATGATCTACACCACTAGCCACACCTATGAGGACAACTTGTGCAGTACGTCTCCATACTCACTGTAGGCACCACAGGTAGCCCCCATCATGGAAGACAACATCACCAGCTTATAGCCCACAGACTCATGTGTGCCCATCACATACAGCCAATAGTGAGTTATAACATTCACAACACACCAGTCATAGATGTCTCTGTAGGGAGTCACACTGCAGTTCCACACAGCAGGCTACACAAGGCATTAGTCGCTTACATCTTGCTGTCGGGTAACTGCTTCTGCAACATAACCTACGCACCCATGCCACACCTCACCAGGTACGATATGACTGTCATTCTCCATGTTAGTGTGACTGCCCTGTGATTTCACTTCACAGACTACGTGTGCAGGGACATGCAATAGCTCACCAGTCTTATAGCCCTGAGGGTGTGGGCCAAGCCCTGGGGAGCATTTTGCATTTGTCCGGACACGATACCACTGTACAATGACTGACTGTGTCACTTCAACAGTTGCCTATGCTCCTATTGTCATTCCACAGGCATCTGGTATCTGTCCGCTATGACTGACCTGGTCAAACACAATGCTGTGGCACAGATGACTTGCACCTGTCAGCCCTGGGAGTACAGCTCACATGTAAGGCACTTGCTGCTTCTATACTGCCTGTCTTGCACAGTTTCCAATAACTGTCACCAGCAGGGCGGTAACTGGCAGGCACGACATGGGGTCATGTGACACAATGCTTGCATCTTCCTCTGTGACACACGCAGGCAAGGCACACCTTATAATGCACCACTCAAACATCTCTGCAGTGACTGGGACCTGCGTCTAGGCTCTGCAGAGCACACCTGCAATGACAGGTTATAGACAGACCATACCTTTCAGGCACAGCTGAGGGGTTCCCATATCCCACTATGTTTTGCACACATCCTGGCAAGTTACTTAGCACAATGCATCAGAGGTGCTCCATGTGCAACTAACTGTGTCCGGGACCACAATACACATTGTAACAAGCGACAGAGTCAACATCATACCCCACGGGTAACATACCTTCTATGTTGGTATGGTGGACAGTGGGCCTCAGACAGCTACTACTGATGTGTGACTGACACTACCTCACACTTCACTGGGATAGCCACTCATGTACCGACACATCCATGAGTCATACCCTCCGCTCTGCTGGTTCTACCCATACACACCACCTCCAAGACCTACATTACCCTTGGCATGAACACTACCACCATGTGACTGGTGTTACACACCTGGGGTTATCCCCTCATTGGTGGATTCTGAATATATGCTAATCAACCTTGTTAGCCACATCCCGGCAACACACCCATCACAGCATACACAGTACATGAGTACTACAACACCTACTACAGACGTCTGCTGACAGCGGTTGTTAACATCATGACACCCGTGCAGATGGACAATGCACATACAAATGCTGACACATACCCCAGTGCACTTCATTAGCATGTACACAACTGCATGGATCATGCTATTCCACACAGAGCCATGATGGTACACACCAGATAACAGACGCCACTCTGGTGGTCATGTTCCATGGACATATGATGTACAACAACAGGTGTAGGCTGTTGCACAGTGGTGTACATTCCCATGTGTGGGGTGGCTCCCTGGTCAGCCATGGTGGGGCCACAGGGTCCCTCATCACATACTCCAAGACTAGCAACGTAAACATGGCTGCCACACATTCCGGGGTGTACCACCAGGCATTATGGTGTTATATCAGTAGTCGATGGCAACACCCACATCTGCTGTCACATACAACAGTCACTCAGGAACATTGCAGACCCAGGTGTTGTTGCCAACATGCTGGAGGATGGATTCAATGCTGACATTACACCCTCTCACTCACTACAGGGCTGCAATCCATACATGAACATTGTGGTATCCCTGTGGTCACACCTACACAGTACTGACCTACACTCTATATGTCCTGGGACACTGGCCCCATGTCACCTTCCAACGTCCCAGGCTGTGATGTCCACCAACCTCTGAATTACATGTCTCCCCACTAGGCCACCATATTCAGTAATAGCCTTGTTTCAGACATTGTAGCCCCTGAATGGCACACAGCAGCATTTATCACACTACACACAGGTGGCACCACATTGCATGAGTGGGACTATAGTCCTACACACCTGACTGGACTGTTCTGCATGGCTATGGGGCACATCATCAAGGACGTCATTCAGAGAGACATTGTTGGGCTCCCGTCCTTTGCTGCCACCTGGGTTCTGCTTGTTAGGGCCAGAGCATGGCCCCTACACATGGTGGACTCCTTTCATACAGTTACCAGGGCAGTTGCTGATGGTACGGGAGTCCACACATCCTACATTGTCCTCTCATTGCCTTTCAACACCATTCCCCATTCTGGTATTGACAACATACACATCCACCTGCACATCGTACCCTGTGTCTCAGGATGTTATGCTATGTGGCTCATGGACAGGACACACAGTGAGGCCAGCATACCATAGTACCTACTACATGTCAGGTACATTTGGCATACCACGGTCCTCAGTCATAGGGCCCCTCATGTTCAGTATATGCTTCCCTGCGGAACAGGCTAGCACATGGGACGTTCCCTGCCTAGCTTTCAAACCCCTGCATACCAAGCGCCATGATTGCTCCACCAGCTGATACTGACTCCAACCATATGGGTGTCGCTGTGACAGATACATAATATGACTATCATGGCATCAAGCTGCATGACACAAGGTGCATGCACATCACCTTTGCATTACACCATTCACCCACTGACTATCACATGGATGGTAGTCCCCTACATACATATCACATTGTACATGTTTGCAGTACACACATATGTCGCACCCACTCCTGTGATTACCGTATTGCCACTGTGGCATCGATATCCTTCTACATGGCCACACCTATCTGTACTGGGTGTGTAGCTGGTACATGGGCACCCATTGTACCTCTGAACTCAAGACATCTACACACATTCAAGGGTACACCACCCCATTTAGGGTGTACCTTACACAACAGCTAAAGCTTTACATGCCACAACATTAACACGCCATGACATTTACTGAGCTACGACAGTTTAAATATGCGGCTGCACTACGGACACCACATGTGTACACATTTGCATACTACATACTCAGGGGTGACCTCTGCTGATCAGACAGGGCCCATGTCCACAACATTATTAATGGATATACTCCTCATATGCGACATAAGCAGAGGCCACTGTGAGCAACATGCTCATGGATATGTGCACACACGCCACAATAAGTGGGATGTGCTTGTGGGTTACATTCCCAAACCAGACACTCACCATGCTTTGGAACATAAGTCCTATGTACATCACGCAGGGACACTCAGTAGCACTGTTCATGTGATACCTCCCTTGGTGGTTGGGAGACACATGTAGGCCTGGGATCACTGCAGTGGCTGTACTGTGCAGAGGTGCAGGTGACACCTGGCTCTGCTGTTCACAGGACACTACCCTAGAGAGGTGCCACTAGTGTGAACACTGTAGTTGTGCTTACACATGGACTTGCCAGACTGCATAGTACCCCACTATGCACCTGTGACGCTACTAGATGTCCTTTGTGCATGGTTACTTGGTAGCCCTTCCATTTAGATTAGCTATCATGCTATTACTATGTCCCATACCTACAGGCCATATGTATCCTGTTATTGTACATACCAATAGACGATACCTGTGGTATGCATGATATGCCTGTTATGCTGTGTAGAATATCTGTCATAGCTACCTATAATACTATACATTACACATATTTCACATAGTATCCCATAATGCAAAGCATACTTGCACAGCGGGACCACCTTACATATGTCATTAACGTTATATGCCCATACACATGCGTGCTGTGACAGTATATCAACATATACTATCCCCTGCTATGGCACGTCCTTGTTGGACATACCCTACCACTGACGGTGGGTTGTATGGAATTGTTCTGTTTAACGCCCTCATGTAGCATCCCTTGTGGTGTCTGTGCTGTGTACCTTGTGTCCCACTGCTGGACGCACAGTTTCTACAAGTGTTAGTATACTCAGCAAAACATCAGTACATAAATACCTTTCCCCACTTTATGCATTGCGGACATGTTTAATTAATGCAAACCAGGCTATACATACAGTAAAACTAATTAATACAGATCATGCTATACATAACCTTACATATCGGGCGTTCTACATACCTTGTTGTCCTTACGGCATTTTGTTTCTATCTCTCTCACAGTGTTTCAACTGGTATTCGGTATGAGCATACGGTTTGAATGTCTGGCAAGTCATTCTTATATACGTCGATACCTGTAACATGTGGATTCATCCCGCCAATTGGTGTTTCTGAGTGACTAATTACTTGCATATCAGCTGTGCAGCTACTCCATTTGCCAATTACACGGCAACAGTAGGGTATAATTGGATTCTCCACTTGGGCGTTGCCTATTTGCCCTACCTTCGGGGAGACGGTCTGTATTGTGTTTTGTTATGTGTAACTGCAACTGCTATGCATGGAGACAAGTATAGTTTGGATTCATGTCCCCCGTGGATTGTGTGTGACAGGTAGAGTATTTGGTTCAACATGTGGGTGTACCTGTCATCCCAACGTGTGATAACGGAGTATTGCAAACAAAACCTGTAACATGGCTGTTTGTTCCATTATACAACGCCTGCAGTTTTGCATGACGCCTTTAATTGTGTCTCTCACATGGTATGTTGAGGGTTCTGCAGATGTAATTGACTGACTGGATGTTTGTGCTGCTATTACAGTCTGTATTGCTTTAGTTTCTAGTGTGGGGGATGTCAGTGGGTGTACGTAGCATATACAGGTTTGTGGGCCTTGCATTTCTACATAATCCGTATATATGTGTGTGGGCTCCATCCCTAATTAGAGAGCTAACAGTTAGTAGACTTATGTTACGGGATTGTATGTTGGGCCGTTGTTAATTGGTTTCTATATCGTCTGCAGGTGAGCTTGCTACTTGTATACCTCCGTAATTGCGGCAATATATCACGGGATATGTGTAAGTGACAACTATCCCTTGTATTTCTGTCCCAGATATTTGCAGTCATTGTGGTTGTGTTGTTAAAAGAGCCTGTTTGCCATGGGTTGCCACCTTTTCATATGGTCATTGTTGGACACCTGCGGGACACACAGCGGTGTTTACAGGCCAACATGTAGCCACGGTCAGTACACAGGTTAGCACATACTTTTATCCTCACTACATACCTATTGTTGTATGACTTTGGCTACTTATCATATTGCATGTAACATTTACGTTTCTTACATACAGGCATAACTATTACATACGACTGTTACATTATATATGGGACATATTTATGTCCTACCATCTCGGATATTTGCCCTTTGTACTGTGTTATGTCTGGACACACCTGCCCAGGGTGGGGCTGTCCCTCCTACTGTGGGACAGGTAGTAGCCGTATGCCTACGGCTAGCTATACCCACACCTACCGTACTGATCTGCCTCTGACTTGGCACTAACAAACACATGTTGCGGACACACACACACATTACAGTCACACAGAGACGCACACGGCACCCTCAATGCACACTTACACAGACTACGGCACTCACAGACACAGTTGAACACAGTACCTACGTGGACCGCGACACCGACAGCGGTGACTAAATGTCCCTTCATATCATCATACTATTACTCGCGGATGTACTGTTCCGGTACTGTGTTCTATCGGTCTTTCAGCCTCGTGGTTATGCATGTCGGTATGTTACACATTCCATGATTGGCGGTATCCTATTTATTTGTACCTCCAAGGTGTTATGAATGTCGTTGAACTATCTATTATATTTGCAGATATCGCTGAATCCATCTATATCACCATATATCCCTCTATTGCCCTTTCTGTCTGTATTATATATATGCATATGTGTACATATATATATCTATATATATATATATATATATATATATATATATATATATATATATATATATATATATATATATATATATATATATATATATATATATCTGGCGGGAACGTGACAGGCACACAGCACCACCATATGCTGTAAGACTCATGTACTGTTCAGGTGTTGGCATTCCGTGTTCCACTGGCTGTTGTGTTTACAATGTTTGAGGGCTGCCTATGTAGGAGTCACACAATGGACCACCTATACATTACAATTTACAGGTGGTCATGTTTGTGTGCCATCCATTTTACTGTGTGTGCAGGTGGGGAGGTGTCAGTCCATAGGGGCCAACACTGTCAGAATATGTGCTATACGTTCCCTCTTTGCCAAGGCGTAGGAATATTGGGCACGCCTCCGTCTGCCTACTGGGGCTGGCACAGTGTGTTCATGGTCTGAATCCCTCTGTGCCTGTAATGGCCTTGGCAATTGCGGTGGGCTATGAGGGCCTTCACCATTTTGTCCCTGCTGCAGCTGCTTCCGCAGGATCATATTATGTAGCATGGCACATACTATGACGATGTGGGCACACGTGCCTGGAGAGTACTGCAAGGCTCCACCAGATGTATCCAAGCACCGGAACCATGATTTCAGCATCCCAAACACACACTCTATGATGATTCTGGTTTGTGCGTGTGCCTCATTATGGCGTTCTTGCATGGCTGTGTGTGCATTTCTGATTGGGAGTCATCATCCATGGCTCCAGTGCATAGCCAGCATCCCCCACAAGATGGCCATGTGGGATGTCCCCCCTGACAAATACCTGATACAGCTGTGAGGTATGCCAGATATGGGAGTCATGGTAGCTTCCAGGGCTGCCAGCACACACATCCATGATAATGCCCTGGGCATTGCACACGACCTGGCAGTTGATGGAGTGGAATCCCTTGCGGTTTATGTAGTGCCTACCCTGCTCACCGGGTGGTGACTTGATTTGTATGTGCGTGCAGTCTATCGCACCCAGTACCTCCGGGTATTGTGCCACATGGTGGAAGTGGCGCATATTGCTGGCCAACTCCTCCTGAGTTCTGGGGAAGTATATCTGCTGATTGGCATGTGGTAACATGGCATCCAGGAACTGGTGTGGTACCCTGGATGCTGATGCCTGTGAGATACCCATTATATCTCTAGTTGGCCTTTGAAAGGTATCTGTGGCCAGTATTCGCAGGCTTACACATACCTTTGTGTCCACTGGGATGGGTTTCCCTCTGTTGTTTTTGGTTCTCAGGCGTGGCCGTCACAGCTCCACTATTTGCTGTAAGATGTCCCTGTCCACCCTGTAATGCTCTACTATCTCCAGGTCATGTAGCCCCTGGTAGGTTACCCTTGGTCTGAACACTCTCCTTCTCCTCCGAGGCCTGCGGTGGTTGTCGGCATCATCCTCCACAACACCGTCAGTCTCTAACACATGCTGATGAATCACAGCTATGGCAGCTCCCAACATGTACATTTTAAAAGTTCCCCATGTGTTTACACCTATGGTGTGGTGTTTGGGAATACACAGGTGTGTGCTGGGTGCTTTCACACTTTATACTATTGTGCTGTAAACACCGATGATGTCATAGGGTGTGTATGTACGATCGTAGCTACAGGTTATCTTATGTGTTTTACTGCCGGAACTACTATTGTGGTGCCTTTGGTGTTGAATTACATTTGCCTGCCATGGATTACATCTTGACCTTCCCTTTACATTTCTGCACGTTGCACCTACCATTTTCTGGCGTGCATCCTGCAGCCTACTTTCATTTGTACTTTCCTGGACCTGGCGTATCTTACGTTATGTGTGCTACTGCCGGTCTGCTGTCGGTTTGCTTTGCTCTGCTGTGTCAGGTCTCCTATCTTTGCAATCCAATACCTCCCCTCCTTTCTTTGCATTCCAATGCCTCCCCTATCCTGTTTTGCAGGTTTCTGCAAGCAGACTTGTCAGCTGCCGTCGATTGGCCTTCGTGGGTTGATTGGTTTTGATTGCTCATTAGTACTCCAATTACCCTACTTCCGCATTTCCTTCTTTTCTTACCCTGACCTTCCTGTTTCTGCTATTGTTTGCGGCGCATGCATCCGATTACTGGGTTTCGGGCACATTTTCATTCTCGTACACATGCGCTTTTGGGCACCATGTGTGCTCTCAGCTAAACGATTCCTCCCCACCCCTGTCCTGCAGCTTTGCTTAGCAACGGACAGGCCAGATTTGCAATGCTCCAATGTGCTTACTGCTACGGTGGCACACCCCTCTGCTGATGTCATGTATCTCCTCTGAGCCACTCCTCAGTGTTATACCGCTGCACCGTATGGTACAACCTTCATCCAGCGGGACATTTGCGATTCAGTATTATCTGCCTCATTTGCATGGCATTGACTACTAATTCATAGTTACCGCGCCGAACACTATCGCAGGCCCTTAGCAACCCTTGCACCTTGGTTGTGGTGTTCCATGCCTACCATTGTGTATTATGCTGTAAACCTGATTTCTATTACATTGCGATTTTATTACATTTTTATATTATTTCTTTATGTTACAGCTTCAGCACACATGCCCTGTGGTTGTGCTGTGCGTTACTGTGGACATGACATTAAATGTTGTTATTTATGTGTTGTGCATCTTTTCTTATGCCATTGGCTGTGTATTTCGCCATTGGCATATGTTAACGTTGTGATACCTGGGTCTGGCCCTCTTCCATAGCTCCGATGTTCTGTTTGGGAAAACGTAAACCGTGTTTTTTGGTTTACATTTCCGTGGGCTTACGCTACGCCTGCACCACTTCATGAATCGCTATATGCCTTCATTTGCATGGTGCAACACTGCACATGGGGTGATTAGCATACCTACGCCGGGGGCTGCGCAGATCTGGCGTACGCCGGTACTGCACGTGGAATTGGATCATACCTGAATAGCTCGACGGCCATATTTGGCGTTATAACGCCTACGCTATGCATGCGCCTGGCGCAAGCTTCATGAATCCCGGGGTATGTTTACATCTAGCATTTTGCAGATAATAAAACTAATTTACCTGAAATTCTTCAAAAATTGCATAAATTCAACAGAAATATGAATAGCTAAAATCAAGTGAATCAAATAACCTTCACAGCAAACAACAAATATGTCCAATGACCAAAGGAAAAAAAAATATATATAAATATATATATATATATATATATATATATATATATATATATATATACATGCATATATATATATATATCTATATATATATATATATATATATATACATACACACGCACATACATGTACACACACACACACACACACACACACACACACACACACACACACACACACACACACATATATATATATATATGTTATAATATGTAGTCTGCATCACTGCCTGTACTAGGTTTTCTTTAGTGTTCCCTTATATAACTTGTACAAGCTTCCTTTATAGGCCAATTTACCTTTGATGATAGTATGTATCTATTCATAAAATGGGGAAATAGTATTCTGGTCCCCTTCACTCATATTATCCACAATTCATTTAATTTCTTACTGATGGATAATATTAACTGGTTAGCAGACTCATCCAACTTATAATCTTTCATTAAATATTCTAATGACATAGCTTTTCATTTTTCAACGCAATCAGACCACAATACTAATCCATTCCTTTTTAGTAAATTAATTTTAAGATTGTTTTGAGTTTCCTTAAATCCAGAGGTGTATGCTATGAGAAAACACACAAATTTCTATTTGATATTAATAGAATTTAAAAAAATAATATTTCTTAACTCTTTTAAGAATTGATCTCATATATGCAGTGTCTAAAGATTTAAATGAATTTCCTTCTAAGGTAAATGTTATTAACCAGATGAAAGGATTGTTACATATTTCTAGTTTATCATATTTGATAAATGTATAAGAATTTAGTAAAATCTGCTCCTGAATTGTTTTCCATTGACTAGTGTAAGTTGAGTCTACCCAGGGTATAAGACAGTTAAAATTTGTGGCAATAGAATATGATTCTACATCTGGGAAGCTAATACCAACATACTCTCAAAATCTTACATGGTTTCTATAAGCCATTCCTGGCTTTTTAAGATACCATAAGAATGAAGTTAACATTTTTTTCCATTTTTTAAAAGTTTTTTCCTCCGTTATTAAAGCTATTGAATGCAATATGTATATAATCTTAGGTAATATAATCATTCTGCTAAGTACTATCCTATCCTTGAAAGTAACAAAAAAAAAAAAAAAAACTTCATTCCAGTATTTAATAAAAATGAACAATTTTTCAGTTATTTTCCAAAATTATTATAAAGGAGAACCACACCCACAGACTAAAAAAATGTTTATTTCATCATAGTTTGGTGTTTCCTAAATTTTATCACCACTCTGGCACTATTTGCAGTTTTTCAAATATTTTATGTCTAACCACATGGGGTCTGGCATCTTGAAGTAATTCTGATTGTTTAGCTCTAGGTATCCCACAATGCAGTGCTTGTCTGTAAAAAATTACATCATGTAGGCCTCTTTCTTCCTAAAGCTCCTGTCACCGCATTGATTTTACATGCATACACTGCTGTCTTTCAGTCAGTTTTAAGTAACATTTTATGCCGTTCAATAACTACTTAAACACTGCAAATGCCACAGAACAGACTTCAAAATGCTTTTTACTGCTGCTTCTTTTTAGAATGGCTAAACTTCAGTCTTTTTAGAAGCATGAATTGTACTACTTTGACTCATCTCCTATCCCCTTTCACACCTAACTTTTCTAGCTGTCAAAGTGCTAAGGGTAATTTGAGCTGTTACCTGCTGTGATTGACAGCTTACAGCAGGAGACTTGACTTATGTACTGTTTCCTTGTCCTAGCCTTTACTTTCTGTATGGGTAGGGGAAGGACCAGAGAGCTGTGACATCATAGCATGGGTGGGTTATTAGGGCAGCAGTAGTGATGTCAATTTGGGGAGGGAAATGGCCATAAAACTACCTGTATTCAGCGTCCTTGATGACATCAGTGAATTGGAGACTGCAGCAAGCTTTTACATGGCGGGACAAAAGGTTTTTGAAAGTGAAACCACCACAGTACAGGAAGGTACTGTTCTAGTGGAGAGAAACAGTCAATTTAAAATATTTTAAATGCTGTATTTTTATTTATTCATAGCAGGGACAACAAATAGGGAGAAAAATGATAGAGAAGTTGAGCATTTAATAATAGAATCCCATTGTTGTCCTTTAATAATCTTAGTCACATCTTGATAGATTTTTATTCATACATATTTTAGTTATTTTCCTTCCCAATAAGATTTGTATTTATCTTTAAACTTACTATCTAGTAATTGACTTAACCCTAACATTTCAGTTTTATTATTATTAAATTTCAACAGTGATACTTCTTGAAACTTTTCAATTTCCTCATGTATTTCTTCAATTAAATAATTTAAATCTCCTATAGATAGCAAATATCATTCACAAAAAGTTGTATTTTAGATTGATAATCCTTGTTAATTGAGAATCCATCATTTTTTTCATTGCTTCTTATACTGTTAGCTAAGGGTTCGATAACTGATGCAATTTGTATTGGGGCCAAGGGACACCCTTGCTTTATGCCTTTGTTTAAAGTGAATCCTTAAGAAATGTAAGATCCAATTGTAACATGTGCTATGGAATCTCTATAAAGGTTTGTATTACTCCAATAAATAGCTTTGAAAATGTAAACACTTTAAAAAGTTTAAAACAAGTAGTTCCAATCTACAGAATCAAAAACTCTACTATCTAAGCTAAGTAGGGCTAATTTCTTGTTCATTCCTTTTACTAAATCAGAGACAGTTACTAAACTTTTTATAGTATCATAAGTTAATCTATTTACCATAAATCCTGTTTGATCTTTATTAATTAATTTCTCTACTATATCTCTTAATCTTCCAGTGAAAATGGAAGTGAATATTTTAAAGTCTACATTTAATCAAAAAATAGGTATATATGATGAAACTAACGTATTATCGTTTCCTTGATTAAGTATAGATGAGATTACAGAAAATGTCCATGAATGGGGACTTATTTTGTCACTGTGAATTATCCTGAAAAATGTCACTCAATAATGTTAAAATTCTTAACAAAACAGACTATATAATTCCATACTTAAACCATCTAACCCTGGAACTTTACATTTTTTACCTTTTCTAAAGCTTCTTTAACTTCTGTTGGGGTAATAGGGTTATTCAACAGAGATATTTGTTGGTCATTGAGTTTATTAGTAATATTTTTCTTTAAATACTTGTCAATTTTGTAATCACCAGGATTATTATTTTATCTTTAGTAAGATAGTCATGCAAGTTTTTAAAAAAATATTAAGCATTTCCTCTACATCTGAAGTAAGCTTATTAGTGTGAGGATTTTGGATATTATGCAGATTTTTTGAAGTCATCAGATAACTGCAATTTTATTTTTTCTAAAGCTGTTTCCACTTTATGCATTAAAACTGATATTTTGTCACTGATCTTTTATGACTACAATATTATCTAATTTCTTTGTTGTCCAAACCTCACTTTCTGTACTCTTTATCCCACTCTTTCATTTTAATAGCCCATCTTCCCATTCTATTTTTAATATGCATTTTTAAGGAGTCCCATAGTATAACTTTACTAACCTATTCATTATCATTCCAAGACAAAAAAAAAATCTTGATTTGTTCCTTAAGATAACTTTTAAATCTTTTTAATTTCATCATATACTGGTATTCTATAAATAATCTGATTTTTTGTATCCATTCATATATTAATGCTTAGTGCATTATAATCTGATAAAGGACAAGGAATAATTTTAAAATAATTTACTTTATTAAAGAAATCTGTAGAGACATAAATCTTATCAATTCTGGTTTATGTCCCATGTGCATAATGAGTGAAGTACAATGACTTATCTTCTGCTTTTATTATTAAATCAATTCAATTATTATTATAAATTCATCTGTTTGGTGCTTTAGCTGATGCCAGAATTTTAGCTTTCTTTTGTTCAGTTGTATTTTCTATGCTAGATATGCAGTTAAAAATCCTCTGCTAAACTTAAACTACTCGTCCAATGACTTTTCAGTAGGTTTAAGTGATCTTTAGCCACTTTTGTACCTATTCCAGGGGCTCCAGTAAAAATAGCTAGAGTATAGAGTTTGTCATTATATTTATTTATAATAAATGTATATATTCCTTTGGGATAACTAATGGATTCCATGGCCTTAGGCATAACAGTAGATTTTTTCCAAAGTATTGCAGTTCTTCTTTTCCTTTTGTTAAAAGAAGCAGGTGATAACATTTTGTAACCTAAATTATTTAAATACTGTACATCTTTATCAAGTGAGTCTCTTGCAAGAATATGTCTCCTCTATTTAATTTTAGATATCTGATTAATGATTTCTTTTTGCTGCCATTATTTAATCCATTTATATTAATATATAATAGATTAAAACTATCCATACTCTTGTATTTAAAAAAAAATTTCTAAAAGATAGTATGACACATTTATCCTCCATATTAATTTAATTGTCTATAAGACTGTAATGCACTTCTCCAACACTATCGCAACATTCTTCATTTTTTTTACTTTTACTTTTTACAAACTAAATTACTAAAACTTGTACATAACAAAAACAAAAAGTCTACAGCTGTCTTCTTCTTCTTCTCCTTTCAGTTGCTCCCATTAGGGATCACCACAGCGGATCATTGGTCCACAGAATGAGTGGCAGTAGAGTTTTTCCAGTGTTAAGTTGCCAGCCTGGTGCCCGACCTTCCTCAGAAGGCACACACACATGCACATAATCACACATAGCATCAATTTGGAATATCCAATCTACCAGTGCCATGTCTTAGGAATGTGAGAGGAAACTGGAGCACCCAAACAAAATCCACACAAACACAAGGAGGATATGCAGACTTCGCATAGAAGGCACCCCAGCCAAGAATCAACCTGGAGAACCTCTTGCTGTGAGGCGACAACACTAACTGCTGCACCACTATGTTGCCCAAACAGTCTACAACTGTAACTGTGTATATTACTAAGAAAACACAACTTACTATGGATACCAAGATTCCTAGTTTGCCTATTGAAGAGACAAACTACTATACTATCTTTCTACATACAATAATTAAAAATTAATCAAAAAACTAGCCCAAAGCTACCGTGACTTACCAGTAATTAATATAATATTATATACAAGTTAAAAATAATGAGACTATTAATTTAGTTATATATTTTTTCCATTTAAAGCTAGTCCCACATCACTGCATAAAAGTTTAATAATCCTCTTCTATTAATCACAAATATAAAATAATCCAACAAATAATGTTCTATATACCTATTTATGTGATAGTAGTATAACTTATCCATTAAATATCCCTACATTATTTGCTCTGTCAAAATTATTATAACTAAATCTCTAAACAAATAAGTATAACAAAGTGGGACCAGAAGAAGTAAAGATATCTGTAAACTTATAGGTGACACGTAATCTTATCATACTAAACTAGTACACAAAAGGAAAATCAATGCACATTTATATTCATCATGCTAAAAGATATACACATATTTTATAGATTTAACAAAAGCTCTGAATTCATTTTAAAAGTACAAGTGTCTACATCTTAAATTGTGTAATACTCTTAATTTGATAAATATCAAAATATTTAAAAACCCTGCAGCTTATTAAACTAATTCAGAAATATATGTACATTACTAAGATCAAAAATAATATCTTGCTATTTCTATGTAGTCAAAAAAAAAGAAATATTTGCAGTCTATATTGTATTCAAAGTTAAAATATGCTTAATTCAAATCCCCTCCCCCCTTCCCATGTTTAACTATATTGAAAAATCTACTTTACTTCTATCAAAATGGATGTACTAATTCGGCAATATGATACTCAAATTTCAACTCTGACTTATGACATGAGTTATTTCAAGTAGTTATACTGAATCTAATAACATACAATATGCAAAAAATGTCAAAGGTCCCATCGCCAAGCTTCAAATCCCAGCTTTCAGGATATTTTCAAATATCTTATATGATTTCTATGTAAATTATATGACATCTTGTACATTCCCATCTTTGCCATATGCAGGCATATGTAATACATGTCTTTCTTATAAGCAGTTTGCTATTTAAATATATTTGTCCTGTCTTATTTGCTCACTAATATTCAACCTTATTCTATATAACTGGTATTTATAAAATCTCCCATCAAAGAGCTATTTAATAATCAGCTCTGTATCACTGATTGCAGTATGTGTATATATTTCTTAACTGAGTGATACTGCTGTTTTATTAATCTTACCTAGTCAATATTTTATTTCTTGTGCATATTCATATTATCCATAAGATGCTTACTTTTCTTATTAATTCTAGTATTAAAAGTATATATATATATATATATATATATATATATATATATATATATATATATAAGAATTCTTGATTGTTTAATTCGAATGTGTGTTTTTAGCCATTAGGAACTGCTGTTCTGATCAAAGCTTCACATCCTGACATTAGACTTTGATTACAGCATGTGGAAATGACAACCCGCAGCACAAAGTAGCTGCTAATTTCCTCTGTAAGTAACTCATTCTTCTTAATTCTTTTAAACTATTCTAATCAGTAGCAAACATCTAACTCTAATTCTTTCCATTAACATGTACAGCTAGAGTTAATAGTACTATAGCATAAACTATTAACATTCAGCAAAATGTAAGCAAATCATATGTCAGCAACAGCTCAATATACAACATTAGTATAGCTTTTATTTCACCAATTCTTCACTTCTAAGAAAAGAAAAAATATATTTTAAATAGATTTCTCACATATATACTTTAAAAAAGAAGAAAGAAAAATAACGTTCCTTTCTGTTTTTCAGACATCAGTGATGCAGTTTGACCTAGATTGTCTTCAGAACAGCTAAAGGTGGGAAGTAAGGCAAGCAAGAAACCAGCATTCTGACACAACTGGAACATTATTTTGTTCACAAGCTTTTTTAAGTGTTACTTGCTTAATAAATGATCCATGAAAGGAATATGTTACACATGAACAGAGAAAACAAAACCATTGACACTTTAATACTTCTAAGTAGCATATTACTTAGATATGACATTCAGTTAACCCAACAATCCATATACTAAGCAAAATTAAGCAAATAAAATAACATTATTTACCTATATAGTCTTAAAGTTACCAATTCTATTGTTTATAATTTGATGACATTCTCTTACAGGAAGTATTTGTTTAACATTTATAAATACATTTAAAAGTTTAGTTAAATGAAACATAGTAAGCATTTTACTGCAAATATAGTAAAACAGTAAAACTAACCATTTCAATTAGTTATCATGAAAATGTTTTAGCTTAAAATATAAGGGTAAATCCATTGTTTCAGAAAAGAAAGGTTGTGCATTCAGAGGATAAATGTCAGTTGTATTTAAGCTTTTTAATTGTAGAAGCATTATTCTAGGAATAGCCCACTCTGTCTCTTGAGGGATGTACTGTTTCAATCAATTTCTTCAGTATTATTAACGATTTTACTTATGTGACAAAAGTGGATGCCTCCTCATCTTAGTGCCTTCAGAAAGAAATAATTTGATCTTTGCAGGAAATACCAAAGTGGCTTTAGTATTGTACTTTTAAAGTTCCTTAATCAGTGGTAAGCAGGATTTTCTTTTACTCATTACTTTAATGGAATAATTATTGTCAAATCTAACTACACCTATTTTAATAGGTGTGCTGGACCATGCTGCTTTTAATATTTGATCTTTTTCTACCTAGACATAAACTTAACTATAACTGAATGTGGTGGTGAGTTTTCCTTCTTCAAAGGTGCTCTCAGGGATCTATGCACCCTTTCAATTCCAAAAGATAAAGTTTCAGGTAGATTTAATGTTTTATGTAGCCGGGCTATTAAGAAGTGTATTATACTGTCTCCCTCATGCTTTTCAGGTCTACCCTAAATTCTAATGTTATTTTGTCTCAGTCTATTTTCTAAATCATCATATTATATGTGAGCCAGTTATTTTGTTTTAAAAGAAATTCAGTCTGAGACTCACCATCAGTTATACTCCCTTCATGATCACTTAAAGTTTCTTTCATACTGCTGATTTGTGCACCTTTTTGTATCTTAAGTGTTTCTAAATCTTCCATCTTCTTTATGGTCTCTTCTTTGAAACTTTCTATTTTGGTATCCAGTTTGTCCATTTTAAGTAACACATCCTTCATACTAGTATTAGTGACTGGGTGTCTTTTTTAACATAAGAATTTTGAGTGCATTTATTGACTGGCTCCTGTTGAAGTCTCTTCTCTCTTAACCAAGCAGTTGAAATTCTGACAGGAAAAATTTCTCTTTTAGTGAATAAAATTAGCTAATAAGTATCTCCAAATTTTAATTTTGATCATACTTTCTGTAGGAGAAAAGTTTTTAGTTACAGAACTTTCACCAGTTGCTGATCTCAGTTAGTCATCTTGGCCACCCCCCCATGCAACATTCTTGACATTTCCAGTGCAGACTATGAGGCAGTAGCAGACTGCACCTGGATAATACTTCTGCAATCTGTTGAGCTATTCCCAGTGCTGCCTGCATCTCAAGGGCCAATTGTGAGATGTGATGCCATTGTGTATCCCTGTGCTGCTGGTGTGTAGTAGGTTTACCAACATCAAAAATATTGTACACATGTGAACCTGCTTGCTCTAATACAAGGAATCCAGGTGTGTGGATGTTATCAACAGAAGGTCTTTTGCCTCAGGGGATGATGGGTGCTAACAGGAAAAAATTAAGCAAATGGACCAGCACTAAGGTAAACAACTTTTGGAGAAGAAAATATAACAAAAAGCAAACACAACTCCAAACTACAGACACACTGAGCATAGAACTAATTCATAGATTCCACAAATAATTTATCAAATCACAAAGCTTCCGGGAATGACCCTTATTCAGTGTGAACATAGATCAAAAAACAATATTGCTTATATGGTCATTAAAACAATGTGACACAGCCAATCTTCTTCTTCTTTCAGCTTTTTCCCAGTTAGCGGCCACCACAGAGGATCATCTGTCTGCTCATGATTGGCAGAGGAGTTTTACAGTTTGGAGTTGCCAGCCCAGCGCCCAACCTTCCACAGAAGGCACACACATGCACACACTCACAACTAGGGCCAATTTAGAGTGTCCAATCCACCTATTGCATGTCTTTGGGATGTGGGAGGAAACCGGAGTACCCAGAGGAAACCCACTCGACCACAGGGAGGACATGCAGACTCCACACAGAAGGTAAGAATCAACCAGGAGAACCTATTGTTTTGAGGCAGCAATGCTAACCATTGCACCACAGTGGCTGCCCAATGTGACACAGCCAATAAAACAATAAAACAATCAACTAATTAATCTTTTCAACTAATAAAATTTCAATGAAACTTTCAAAAACAAAAATAACTTAATATAAAACATTTATAAATACTTATAACAAAAATTACAGTCACAATATAAATATCCGTTAATTCATTAATACCTACATGTGTGTATACCTTTAAGAACCATTTGCAGCTTCTTTAAAACTGGTTAAAAGATAGAATTATAGAGCATAAACCTGAGATAAGAAGAGAGGTTCCCAGTAGTGCCCTTGCTAAGCATATAATGGATAATGGAAATGATAAGAGATTTTTATTTAGGATGATAGATATTAGAATTAAAAATAAGAGGGGTGATGATTTGAATAATGCACTTGAGTTATGTGAGTATGAATGGATTATAAGATTAGTTGCAGAACACTCACCTGGGTTAAACACATCAGTCAGTATTAAACCAGCTTTAAAGAAGTGACAAATGGTTCTTAAAAGTATATAAAAGTGTAGATATTAATGAATTAATGGATAGTTATATTTTGGATGTAATCTTTGTTATTAAGTGTTTATAAATGTTTTATAGTAAGTTATTTTTGTTTTTTAAAGTTTCATTGAAATTTTATTAGTTGAAAAGTTTAATTAGTTGATTGTTTTATTGTTTTATTGTTTTATTGGCTGTGTCACATGGTTGTAATGACAATATAAGCAATATTGTTTTTTGATGTATGTTCACACTGAAGAAGGGTCATTCCCGAAAGCTTTGTGATTTAATAAATTATTTGTGGATTCTACAAATTAATTCTATGCTCAGTGTGTCCATAGTTTGGAGTGTTGTTTGCTTTTTGTTATATTTTTCTTCTCCAAGGGCGGTCTACCTTAGTGTTGGTCCATTTGCTTCATTTTTTCCTGTTGGGTTGTTGTTGGATCAGCCTTGGGCACAGAGCATGTGGAATATAATGACACAGCCATCTGGATTTATGGAAAACAAAGGAATTAGTAATGGTCATTCTGTGCATCAGCTTTTGCAGGTGAATATTAATCCATTACTAACTGAACTGAATTGTCTGCCATATAACCGAGCTCTGACTGACGATAAATTTAATAGACAATTAAATTCACTAGAGAAAAAAACTCAGTCTTTTAAAAAACTGCAGTGGCAAAGGTTCAGTTTTCTAGCGTATCTTGAGCATGGGATAGTCCCTCATGGACTGAGAATACTCAAGATGCCCTCTTTTGGCAATGTACTTCCCAAACTTTTAGCTAAATGGCAGCAATTAAACCTGAAGCTAAGTGCTGATTACATGAGACTTATGAAGGACTTTTATCATAACCATGAAATAGACTTGCAAGAAGAAATCTCACTAGCTGAGAATAAGTTGATAGAAATATCTGCCTTTGCCAAACATCATGCATTATATAATAAAATGTTGCAGCGGGAGACTGACTTTGAGAAAAAGCTGACTAATATAAAGAAAAGTAAACTGTATCCAGATTTTAATGATTTCAGAAATGGTAATATTTTCTCCTGGCTGAAGGAGCATACCACTGGTGATAATAATATGGAGGTCAATGATAGAATTGACAAGTGGCTTGATACTCTTGACAGGTTTTTCCTTGAGTGAGATAATTCTGGAATCAGTAATGTAAATAACAATGTAGAACAGGTACCTGCTAACAATACTATATTAAATATTAGTCAGTCAAATCAACGAAGTATGTCTGATAATATATCGGGGTCCACCCAGGTTTCTATTAAGAAAGGAAGAGTCCAATCCTCGGCTGAATCACGGAACAACATCATTCCTTTAGTTTTAAAGTGGTAGCAATGAAGCAGAGGGATGCGTCGAGAGGCAGAACTAAGAGGAAAGGGGGTGCACAGAAGAGATGGTGCAGTAAAGTCCCCCAAACCCGAAGTCAATCAGTGAGCGAGGCAAGATAAATAAGTCTCCAGTTGTGAATATATCTAATCTAACCCTAACTGAACATGATATTAGTTTACTTAGCAAGGGCTTGCAGTTTATTCCTTCGGGAATGGATGATATAGTCAATGCTCTGACAGAATTAAAAGTTTTTACCAGGAGCTTAAGTTTGAAATTGATTTTTAAGAACTCTGTGTGCACAATGACAAAGGTATGTAAAAAATCCATTGTATTTGTACCAGTGAATTGTCTTGTTGTTAATGCATTTTATGATGTATGTGAGCATGAAATAAGGGAATATTACAGCAAAAAGGATAAAAATAAGTTGTATAATCTTACTCTTTTGGAATATGAATCCTTCAAAAAGTTAGAACATAATGAAGACATTATAATAAAGCAGGCTGATAAGGGAGAGGCCATGGTCATTTTAAATAAAATAGATTATGATAATTATATGTATGACTTCTTAAATGATATCAATGCATTTAATGAGATAAACAGCGTTGATGCCTTTATGTTTGTTAGTAGGGTCAATATGGCTGTATATTAATTGCAAATTAATTGTGATATTTCCCTTGAGTTCAATTATTTCACTGTTCCTTGCCCAAAGGTCCCCATTATATATGAGTTACCAAAGATACTTAAAAATCTCTATCACCCACCCATGAGACCAATAGTCTCAGGTAGGGAGTGGGTGACGGAAACTGTTTCAGTCAATTTACAATCTGTACTGTGGAAATATTTGGAGAAGGTGAAAAGTTATATAAAGGACACAAAGGACTTTTTATATAAGTTATATAGTTGGTGTAGTATTACACAGAGGAACTATGACTATAGTTTTGTTACTTTAGATATATGATCACTATTCACTGTGATTCCAATTGATTATGGAGTGAATGTTGTGCATGAGTTTTTATGTGCTAACACAGATACAACTGGGAGAGAGGTAGAAACCATCTGTGATTTACTTGAGGTTGTCCTTAATAATAATATATTTATGTTTCAAGATCATTACTATCATCAGAAAAGAGGGGTGGCAATGGGTACTTTCATTGCAAATACCTATGCAAATATAGTGATAGGAAAATGGGGAAAAGAAAATATCTTCAATAGCCCCTATGAATTAAGTAAAAAGGTTATTTTTTTCAAACATTTTGTTGATGATATATTTTTATTATGGGCTGGCAATATTTCACAATTAAATTTATTTATTGATTATTTGAACCATACAACTGAGTTTTTGCATTTTACTGCAGAGTATTCTAATGATAATATACTTTATTTGGATATTAATTTAATGAAAGACAATGGTAATATTGTAATGTCAGTCTATAAGAAACCTGTGCAAATGAACAGTTGTGTTCATAAAACTAGTATGCATGCTCTGCATACCTTTGAAAACATAGTTAAAAGCCAGTTAATGACAGAAAGAAGATTAAATACTGATGATAATGTATGTGGTGAGAAGTTGAATGAAATGATGCTTGAATTTAAAGAAAGAGGTTATTAGGATAGTTTAGTTGAGAATACTAGGGCTAATGTTCTGGCAACTAGGGAGAACTCTGATATACCATATTTCTCAGAATATAGTTTAGAAATGAACCATAACAGGGTTAATGATAGTGATAGCAGTAATAATAATCTGAGATATGTTACAACTTTTAGTAGAAGATCTAATGGAGTGAAGCGTATTATTACTAAGAAATGGGATATATTAAAAACTATGGGAGAAATTATTGATATTATAGGAATGAGGCCGAGCTTTGCATATAAGAAATGTCAGAATTTGAAACAGAGTCTGTCATGCCCAATAATAATAATATTTTATAAGTTGCAACAAGGGTAGGTATGGTACCCTGTTATAACTGTAAATGTTGTGTTGATATGAAGGAAAATAAATTTGTGCATCCAGTGACTAAGAAAGAATATGTGTTTAGGTGTTTTGCCACATGCAATGCCATCACTACAGTATATATGGCTAATTGTGTTAGATGTCCTGCTTTTTATGTATGGAAAAGTAAAAGAAAATTGAAAGATAAAATTATAGAGCATAAATCTGAGATAAGAGAGGTTTCCAGCAATGCCCTTGTTAAGCATATAATGGATGAGGGAGATTTTTATTTATGGTGATAGATATTAGAATTAAATATAAGAGGGGTGGTGATTTGAATAATGCACTTGAGTTATGTGAGTATGAATGGATTATAAGATTAGATGCAGAATACTCACCCAGGTTAAACAAATCAGTCAATATTAAACCAGTTTTAAAGAAGTGACAAATTGTTCTTAAAAGTATATAAAGGTGGCGGTATTAATGAATTAATGACTTGCATCACACCACATGGAACACATAGCCCTCCAGAACACACACCAGCACTGCCTTCACATAAAAACACAAACCACACACCTACCTTCATGGAGGCTCTCAATAAACACCATCCTGCAAACAACTTAACTAGCATTCTCTGACATTGAAAACTACCCTACCAAAGCCCAACTTATCCGCAATTCAAAGAAAACTCAGCTTATGATTATAACCAGTTCTAACAAAAACACTGATAACAGTCAATTCACTATCTACTCCACAAATGCTACTCCAATCGCTCCAGTGGCACAGGCTAAGCTATTGGGAATAACCATAGACTCCCACCTAAAATTTGATAGTCATCTCAACTTAACTATTAAAAAAGTACATGCCAAACTGGGATCACTCTACCGTATCAAACCATTTCTTACCAACAACAAAAGATCAGCCATTGCTCACTCCCAACTTCTATCCACCCTACTCTATGCATCTCCCATTCTGACTAATCTCTACAAAACTGAACTAAGCAAAATGGAAGCCTGCTATAACAGAATTGCCCTCTTTGCTGCAAATTGCTCATATAGAACTCATCTCTGTACTGCTTTGAGACAGCTCCACTGGCTTGAACTGCCCAACCTCCTAACTTACAATCAGCTAAGCCTCTGTCATTCTATCTATTACCTCCCCAATAAGTGTCCTGCCCTCAAAAACCCTAGTATAACATCACTCAGCCAAAAGGCCTCTTAGATCATCAAGCAAACTACTACTAGAAGTCACCGACAGCTACAATAGCTTTGGAGATGCACTATATAGTTGTTCAGTGGCTATAAAATGGAACTCTGTCCCCACTAGCATTCAAAACACATCATCCAAAGCCTCCTTTAAAGACCTCATCAGGCAACATCTCAAGCAAAGTTGGCAGTGCCATGATTGCTCCCCAGTCTAGTGAAAGTGGATAAGGTATGCATACTAAATCTAGAGTACCTGATAATAGTTTTCAATCTTACTCACAAACACTGGCTAATCTACAATGTATGTACTGTACCTGTGTACTATGTATGCATTCTACCTATGTTCAAAATATCAGATGTACACCACAAATCTATTAATTACCTTTATTTTTAAATTAATATTTTTTGTTTGTTCTCTCCACTGTAACTGTTGATGTGCTGCATACCACTGTAAAAACATGTCTTTTGTAATTTGTGTGTATACTGATCATGTCTAACTAAATGTATCTGTAATTTTTCTTTGTGGAGCTTTACTCCCCGGGCTTCTGCTGAAAAAGGGCCTTTTCAGCTCAGACAGACACCCTCGGTTAACAAATGTAAAATAAAATAAAAAAAAAATAATAAAAAAATAAAAATCTACCCAAACAGAAGAGACCTCCATGGCAGAAATGCACTCAACCACCACAACACAACACCAATCACGAGACACATAACTCTCCTAAACAGTTTAACACTCAACCAAAGCCCCTAAGGAAAAACAGCATGCCCAGCACACTAGTCATGGGTGACTCGATAGTGAGGCACACTGATGTCCCACTCACTATGTTGAATAAGGAGAAAGTAACAGTCAGTTGCCTGGCAGGTGGCAGGATCCACCACATAATGCAAGCACTCAGGTCCCTCAGCAACAAGTACAAATATGACTCTGTCATTGTACATGTGGGTGTGAATGACTTGAAACATACCTCCCTGGACTACATGAAAAGGGACATGGTGGAGCATTTGGATTATGTAGCCCAGGCGGGTATGCCCCTATCCCTGAGCAGCATCCTACCATCACCCAGAATGATACCACAGTACAAGCAGAAAATGATTGAGTTCAACAATTGGCTACGTTTCAGGTATCATTCTAAGGGGATCCAGTATCTGTCTGCCTGGGATGACATGATTTACAGACCTCAATGCTTTGCCAGAGATGGCCTGTATCTGTCACCCCTGGGCTTTCGGATACTGGCCAAGGCTCTTGCCACTCCTATAGTGCCTTTTTTAGGCGGTGTTCCAAAGACCAAATTACCAGTGTAACAGCTACAAACAAATGCAATCTGAGGGTCAAACTGCTCAATGCTAGAAGTCTAAATCTCAAAATGCACTTGCTCGAAGCACTCCTTAAAATGGAGAACATCGACATTTGTGCTGTAACAGAGACCTGGTTCAAGGCAGCAGAAAGCACCCCTGCACTACCATTCTATAACTCATTCCACACCTTTCGGCCCCAATACTTGGACCGAAGCTCCAAAGGTGGTGGTGTTTCCATATTCATAAAGGATGCATGCACCTCCAGACTGGTACTCCAACATAACGCATCAGAGATGCTCTAGGTGCAGGTAACATTGGGTAAGACAGTGATTCAGGTCTTAGCCTGTTATAGGTCTCCAGCCATGTCCCAAGACTCACACTCCACATTCCTAAGCACTTTGTAGAATATTAGGGTGCAACCTAACACTCTCATACTGGGTGACTTCAACTACCCCTCCATTAACTGTGAAGACTACTCATGTACCAATACACTTGCCCAAGGTGACTGAAATTCATTAATTCCAATTCCCTGGACCAGCTCATTCTTACCCCCAGTAGAGGTAGCAACATCCTTGACTTGGTCATTACTAACAAGGGAGACCATTGCTCTACACCAGTAATCAACTCCTACCTGGTTAGATCCGACCACAAACTAATCACCTTGGAAATCCACCCCCCCCCCCCGCAAAGGTAACCACCATGAAAAACTTCTCGAAAACTCACTTTGGGCTCCTAAAAACAGATGTGGCTAACTTCACAGCACCCACGCAAATGGAGAATAGTTGCATGACTGCTGAATCATACACCCATAGCCGGCCTTAGGCATAGGCCAACTAGGCAGCCGCCTAGGGCGCCACTCTAGTAGGGGCGCTTTTCCAGTATTTATTTGATGTAGATAGACCAGGATGGGGGCACCGGGTGGTGTGGTGGAGGGTGCCGTGGCCCCTTTTGCCTAGGCCACCAGTTGACCTAAGGCCACTCCTGCATACACCAATGCACTGTAGGAACACATACACAAATACATGGATCTCGCCATACCCAATAGAACCAAGACACTCTCCTCCAAAAAAGGAAAGCCAATCTGGTGGTCCCCTGCCATAAACAAACTCTACAACAGAAGGAGGAAACTGATGCAGAATAAGGTGAAGTCCCAAGAGTGGAAAAACTCCCTTATCAGCCTCAACAAAAAGTTGAAATCCCTCATCAAATCCTCTAAAGCTAGCTATGAAAACAGAATTGCAGCAGATAGTAAAGACAATCACAAGGCCTTCTATAGTTATGTAAAGAATCTCCACAGCAATACCCAGATTTGCTCTGAGCTATTGCACAATGGTATCTCCTATAACGAGCCAACATATATTGCCAATATACTGGCCGACAGATTAAGTGCAAACTTTACCCCCCCCCCCCACAAAGGACCAATCATAATACCAGTAGATTGCCAGGCACCCAGTATTAAAGCTGCACAGGTTAAAACAGCACTGGCCAAGGCCAAGAATGCAGCTTCTATGGGACCTGACAATATCCCTGGCTGTGTTCTACATGAACTACAGAGTGAAATGGCACCTCACCTGTGTGTCCTGTTCAGTTACAGCCTCATCACAGGCTTTGTCCCTACCGAATGGCACACTGCTACAGTCATCCCTCTCTACAAAGGAGGAGCGACTACAGACCCTGGGAACTATCGCCCCATTAGCCTGACAAGTCTGATATGCAAAGATATGGAACACATCATCGTGGACCTAATAAACAAGGATATAGGGAATCTCCAAACTCTGGATCCTGCACAGTTTGGTTTTGTGAAGGGTAGATCATGCCTGCTCAACTTAGTCAACTTCTTTGAGTCAGTCACCAGAGCTATGGATGAAGGCAAGCTGGTTCATGCAGCCTACCTTGATCTGGCCAAGGCCTTTGATACCATTCCCCACTCAGGAATCATAGAAAAACTCATTAAGCTAGGCATCAACCCCTATATCACTAGATGGGTTGCAAACTGGCTCACAGATAGAATCCACAGTGTGAAAGTAGCTGACTCCAAGTCAGACTGCTGACCAGTCATGAGTGGAGTCCCACAGGGATTGGTCCTGGGTCCTTTCCTGTTTGGTATCTACTTCTCAGAAGTCCAGGCCAACACAAAGGGACTCTGGCTGACAAAGTTCACAGATGATGGCAAGTTGGTAGCCATTATTAACTCCCCAAGTAATGTTGACATCCTACAGAAAGGCCTCACTGAGACCAACGACTGGTGTCATAACCATGGCCTTAAGCTCAATGCTTAAGAAAAACGCAGTTCCCATGAATTACCACATCGATGGTAGTTCACTGAACACAGAAGGTGTTATAAGAGATCTGTGAACACAGGTTGACAGCAACCTCTCTTTTGACCACCACATTGCCACTGTGGTTAGAAAGTCCTTCTGTGTAGTACATCTCATTATTAAGGGTTTTGCTTGCAGGAAGAAAGAGGTCATTGTCTCCCTCTACTCTTCCCTCATTAGGCCAATCATCGAGTATAATGCCCCATTTGGCATGTACCTCACTAGACACCTGCAACAACTGGAGAGGCTGCAAAAGTACTTCACAAAGAGGATCCTAGGCCTTAAACACTTGTCCTATATGGACAGTGTCAGAAAAATATGTATTAATGTGTGTGCTTAATGCTAATTAGAAACTAAAAGAGTTAACACGTTTTTCATTCTGTTTTATATGCACTATTTTATATACAGCTTAGTTTTATATGAGACTAAAAGATGCTTTTGAAACTGCAGTGTGCTTTCTGAAACTTGCAAGATGCCCTCTGACCTAGTAACTGCTAGCACAGCAAAATTCATGTTTATGCCTTTTGGAAATGTACTTGAGAAACAGGTGATTATCTGCTAGGTCAGGAAGCAATGAATGAACAATGCCATATTCTATAATGTTATGATTTTGAACAATTAGCCCTGTTCGTGGTATGAGAACATGCACAGCTGCAGAAGGAAGAGATAAATACAAACAAAGAACTGTTGGAGAAATTAACTGCAATCTATACTTGCTTTGTGCTCAAATTAGCCGTAGTACCTTGAATGGTAACACTGCATATATCTAACCGGTGGTAGCCAAGGCCACATTGTTTTTCTTAGGAAGTTTCTCATAAAAATTGATAGTACAAGCAGAAAATCATAAAAACAACTGCTATGTAATGATGATGTTAAAACGTGTGATCTGCTATGCCAGCTTGGTAGGCAATGTCTTATTAGAAAATGTATAAAAATACTGGTATTTCCTGATTCTAGTTAGACAAACTCTGTATTAGCACGTTTTTGTCTCCTTGCTGCAAGATTAAAGTGCCTTAACCTGAACCTACCGTGTATTGATCATTTTTAAAATATATTTTTCCTTTGACAGATTGGTCCTTCAGACTGGAACCATCTCTCGCTCTAGCTCAGGTCAGATGGGCCCGATGGCATGAAACCGTACGGGGAAGAAGCCACATCGGTTCTTCTGCTTTGAAAGTCCTCCGACTGAATTGTCGTTCAAAAGAGGCCAGCCACTGTTTCTGATCTACGATTGGAGGACGAGTCAATGTTCCGGTGGGATCAAACACGGAGGCTCAGGTAAGGAGGAATTTACCTTTTTTCTGTTTTAGATCAGGGACTTGTTATAGTATTTTTGTTTTTGTCAGGGGGATTCGCAAGTGCAGATCAGGGACAAAAATAAAATTGCTGTCTTGTCATAGATCAGGGAAACAGAATAGGTAGGCAGTTATTCTAGATAAACTGTGAAGAAGTGTAAGTCATGGTACCACATGATAAAAAGGGTTACGTAACAATTTCTAACTTAGCTAAGACAACATGGGAAATCAGTGCACAAAAAGTTCCTGAGATCCGCCCTTAACCGAAGACGCGAAATATATGCAATTACAGCGTGCCGACAATGTTAGGTATTATACAAAATGGGTTAATAAATACAAATTTGATGGTAATTTAGATAAACCTTCACTTATTAAACTTGTTAGACAACTTAAAACAGATGCAAAAGGTCAGCTAAAAAATCAGCGTCAATTAGGAGTCCCTCAGGCACACAGGTGGCTTGAGGAAGCAAACCGCAGGGAACAAAAGATTAAAAATTCAAAAGCAATGTTTTTAGATAAAGAAGACAATAACTTGGTAATAGCGACAGCCCCTCCGCCCCCTCCACTTCCCTTACCAGAATATGAAGCGAGTGGACAAGCTGATCCACCTCCGCTATACCCAGCTGTTCCTGCAAAAACGAAACCATTTGTCAGAGATCCTATCGAGACCAGGTCTCGAACACGTAACTTAAGAGGGGATATTGAATTGTATGAAATAAATAAAAATTCTCAAGCTATGAGTGAAGAAGAGATATGTCCACTCATAGAAGTACCAAATCCACAGGCAGGACAGGACCCAACTCTTCTAGTATATAGACCATGGACACCGGAGGATATCCAGAAAAGCCACAGAGGGAATTCCCCATCCGAAAGTTAATTTTAGAAAATTCTTAGAAGACTTACAAGGCATGAGGTTAAGTTATCATTTGAATGGAGAGGACGTAGAGAAAGTAGTCAGACAAATTGTGGGTCCAGATTGGCACATGATCAGTGGCAACTGGAATCCCCGTGACACAGAACTTAGGCCACTCCCACATAGTAACGCAGAACTGGATAACAGAGTGAAAGGTCTGACAGACCGAATCTCTGAGAAATGGAAGCCTAGGGCTGATTGGACTTGCATTGATCAATGCATACAACAAGAAGGTGAAACTGTTGATAGATATTATGCCAGATTATTAGAGTGTTTTAATAACCATTGTGGAATGCAGGTACCTGAAGACCAAACACATGATTCCCCATATGAGCAGCAGCTAAAGAATGCATTTTGGAAAGGCAGTATTGCACCCATTAGCAGCTTTATTACAAAGCACATGGTAGATCATCGTACAAGTAGATTACAGTCATTACTTGAATATGCAAGACATGCCGAAAGGCATTTTAATAGCAAAAAGAAAAAGAAAACTCAAGTATTTGCAGTAGAAGACGGATCAGAAGTCTTTGTAGTACAAGCTGGGAAGAAGGGTAAGAAAAATGCCCAGGGAAGCAAACAATCTGATAAACGATCAGAGGATTTTGAAGAGAGAAAGAAAAGGGGTGAGTGTTTTAAATGTGGGAAAAAGGGACATTTAGCAAGGGATTGCAGGCAAAATAAAAAGGTAACCACAGAAGACAAGGAGGGTGAGGACTGACTATATGATAGTCAAGAATCACTGGAAAGGAATAAACAAGAAAAGACAAGTGCAATGTGATAGAAGGGGTAGAGGATGTGATAGAAGAAATAGAGGATGTGCATGAAATCACAGATAATGAAGAAAATGAAATTTTAGACTTAGCATTATTGAGCCTAGAGCTCTACTTAGCAGACACAAAACCGGAAGTTACACTTCTGGTAGAGGGGAGGGAAGTTAAATTCCTGTGTGACTCAGGGGCTTCACGGACCCTGATACATCCTTCCAAACTACCAGAAAATTCAGAATCACTTGACTATATATTAGTGAAAGCAGCTAATGGACAGATGTATCGGGAGCCACTCTCCCACAACATAGCAATAACTGACCCTGTTTCAGGGATGACCCAGAAAAGCAAAATTGTTGTCTCTGCAAAATGCCCAGTGAATCTTTTGGACAGAGACCTAATGCAGATTTTTGGCATAGCAGTAGTTCCAACTATGCAGGGTATGGAAGCACAGCGACAAATGGATACTTTTGTAGTGCGACCGGAGGGTGAAACATTTTATTGGTACAGCCAGGACTTGGTTACGACTGGTCCAGGGGCAGTAACCGAAGAACTGATGAACGTAGCCATCAGTAAATCCCCCTCCCTTGACACTGATAAACAGCATTTGTTGCATTGCACTCTATATTACTGTAGCAAACCAGGACCTGATAAAGAATATGAGCAAGAACTGTTTAGAAACCATGCTAACAGATTAGTATTACGAAATTTGTACTGGGACACAGTAGGAAACAGTGTAGTGAGCTGTTCATTGCCCCAGGAATTCCTAGCACTTTACAAATCTAATCGATTACCACATGTGAGTTTGACTAAAGATAGAAATGTGAAGTGGGCAGACCTAGGAGAAAAAGTCACAAGGTGGGAAAAGCAGACAGAGTTAGAACTTTCCGAACAGGGAGTACAAAAGCAGAAGCTGAATTGGATAGCACAGACACACCCAGCTGTACACTTACAGGCAAGTGAGGACAGCTGAGTAGCACTCGTACTAGAGGAAGAGGAAAAAGCCTTACGAGACATACCAGAGACTCTCTGGTCAACAGGGAAATCAGATGTAGGACTTATTTGTACAGCAGGACCAGTTACTATCATGCCAAAGTCAGCATTTAGACCTCAAAAGAGACAGTATCCCTTGAGAAAGGATGCAGAAATAGGAATCAAACCTATAATAGCAGCCTTACTTAAGGAAGGAGTACTGATAGAATCTCCTGATTCACCATGTAATACACCCTTATTTCCTGTTAGGAAAGCAAATGGAGAATGGCGTATGGTCCAAGATGTACAAGCTGTAAATGATGCAGTTATACCCAGGGCACCTACGGTGCCAGATCCACACACCCTATTAAATGATTTGAAACCTCAACAGAAGTATTTTTCTGTGGTAGATATTAGCAATGCATTTTTCTCAGTACCGATACACCCTGACAGCCAACATTGGTTTGCATTTACATTTCAGGGGAAAAGGTATACATATATGCGACTACCACAGGGATATTGTGAGAGTCCAACAATATTCGCACAGGAAATGGCAAGTAACCTGGCGGGATTTATCCCACCAAAAGGCAGCCAGATTTTACTATATGTAGATGACATTCTGCTGGCAGCCCCCACCCAGCAAGAATGCAGAGAAGATACCATAGCATCACTACAATTTTTAGCTACTCAAGGACACAAGGTAAACAAAAACAAACTGCAACTTTGGAAAAAACAGGTCAAATACCTGGGATATGTAATATCCAAAGAAGGCAATTAGATGAAGACAGAAAAACAGCAATATTACAAGCACCTAAACCAACTACCAAGAAGGAAATTATGTCCTTCCTAGGTACTACTAATTTTTGGCGGAGTTGGATTCCAAACTATGCCTTGGAATCTGCTCCACTGACCAACTTGGTATTCAAAAAGCCTATGGCAGCACAAGATTTATTACAGTGGACACCAGAAGCAGAATCAGCTTTCTGCAAATTGCAACAACTGATAGCTTCTTCATTAGTTTTAGGATTACCGAACGATCATAAACGATTTTTCCAAACTGTAGATTGTAAGCAAGGTTATATGACATCAGTGTTAACACAGCAGCATGGGGACAAACAATGCCCCATAGCTTACTATTCATCACAGCTAGACCCAGTGGCACGATCCCTGCCCCACTGTGTACAAGCAGTAGTCACAGCTGCAATGGCAGTACAGGCTTCAGCCTCAGTAGTGTTATTCCACCCTCTCACATTGAGAGTGCCTCATGCAGTCACAATTATTTTACTGCAAGAAAAAGTAGCATATCTTTCTCCTGCTAGACATCTTTCCTGTATGACTATACTGTTGAGCCAACCTCATATGACAATTGAATGATGCACAACTTTGAATCCATCAACCTTGCTCCCAACCCCTGCAGATGGCAAACCACACTGCTGCCTGCAGGAGATTGAGCAAAAGACACTACCTAGAAAAGATCTCACGGATGTTCCCTTGGATGATGCTGAGGTGACATACTATGTGGATGGCTCGTGTAGGAGGGGTCCTACAGGACAGAATCTAGTGGGGTATGCAGTAGTTTCTGATACTGAGATTTTAGAAGCAAAGTCTTTACCGCACAACTTATCTGCACAAGCAGCAGAATTGATTGCTTTGACAAGGGCATGTACCTTGGCAAAGGGTAAACGAGTGAACATTTTTACTGACAGCCAGTATGCTTTTTCTACTGTACATGTTTTTGCACAGCAGTGGAAAAATAGAGGAATGATAACATCTACCGGTAAACCAATTAATCATGCGCAATTTATTTTAGATTTGTTAGACTCTATTCAGTTACCTCAGAAAGTAGCTATTTGCAAATGCGTAGCTCATACCAAGCAACAGGATAGGATTTCAAAAGGTAATGCGAGGGCTGATACAGCTGCAAAACAAGCAGCTTCAGCTTCAGAAGTATTTCTTTTGAGTGAGGAATTATAACCATCTGAGATTTTAGACTTAGAAATGTTAAAAACAATGAAGACACTTACTACAAATGTAGAAAAACAAAAATGGATAAAACGAGGAGCAATTCTTGAGAAAGGACTGTACATCTCCAAAGAGAGGAAACCGATTTTGCCATCTAACTTGTTTAGGTATGCAGATTTGTTGAGCCATGGGCAGTGCCATGTCTCAACAGGGGGGATGGTACAGTTAGTGAATTGAGTGTTTACGACGTATGGATTTACAAACTACACAAAACATTTTTGTGCAGCATGCCATGTTTGTAACAAGCATCATGCACAAGGGGCATTGAAACCTAAGCAAAGGAGTTTCCCTACATCACCGTATCTGTTCCATACTATCTGTATGGATTTTATACAGCTGAACAAATGCAAAAATAAGAAGTACTGCCTTGTCATTATAGATATGTTTTCCAAATGGGTGGAAGCTTTTCCAACTAAAAATCCAGATGCAGCTACTGTTGCAAAAGTCCTCATTAAAGAAATTATTCCTAGATTTGGCATACCGGAAAAGATTTATAGTGACAATGGCACACACTTTGTAAATAAAACTATACAACAACTAAGCCGTTACTTCAGGATTTCTCTGAAAAACCATTGCGCATACCACCCCCAATCTGCAGGATTAGTAGAGAGGCACAATGGAGTTTTGAAAAACAAGCTTAGGAAATTGATTAGTGAGACACAAAAGAACTGGGTGCACTGTCTACCTCTGGCACTGTTGAGTATGAGAACTGTTCCAAATGTAAAAGGGTTAACTCCTTTTGAAATTCTGTTTGGGAGGGCATATTATACACCTCAGTGGAAACCTCTCATGCCTGCAGACCAGGAGGCTGACAGTTCACTTGCAGAGTATATGAGGCGATTTTTGAATAACAAACTTTTGCAGTTAAATTCTGTTTCAGATAAAGAACAAACCAGACCATCGGAAGCAGCAATAGCCCCAGGCACGTGGGTCTGGGTGAAGGTTGTGAAGAAAAAGAACTGGAGTTCTCCGAAGTGGGAAGGACTGTACCAGGTGCTACTGTCAACACCCACTGCAGTCAAGATTGCAGAGCAAGCATCCTGGATTCATCTGACACACTGTAAATTGGTTAAGAACTTTGAACTGGACAAAAACCTTGTTACTGTTGTACAACGAGAACAAAATGACCAGGTATAGAGTAAACAGAGATGCAGAACAACCTCAGAAAATTTGCATGATTATTCTGATAGCTATACTGATAACAATGATCTTTTTGCTGTGGCCTTTCCTTTTCCCAGCCACACGAGTTGAACTGAACAAACATGATGCATTACTCATAGACTGGCATCCAAACTTTAACACTTACCAAGCAATTAAATATGTGTATGCTGAGACTTTTAATGTTTTGAACTGCTGGATTTGCACAGCTATACCAACAGCATACGGGGGATTATTGATGACTGCTGTCCCCCTAGGGGTCAATGAGACCTGGGAAAACTTGATTTTTGATACTACACCTGTGAAATCACAAGAAAAAAATACCATTGTACCTACCTGTTACACAAAAAGGGATTGTATGTTTTTACAAAAATGACACTATTCAGGTGGGTTGGAGCAATTGCAATGTGACTGTTTCTTATAAATGTTATATTAAGGCCAGTAAGACTAAAACTATTTGTGATACAAACTATGATGCATATTTTGAGAAGATGCATAGAAGTGTTAATGAGATACAACATAATCCTGTTCTTTTAAAGCAGCTTTCTATTATTGATAAGAAAATGTTTCATGCAGGGCAAGCTTATATCAATACTAAAGTAGAGAATTGTTATTTTGTTTGTGGGAAAAAAGCATATAAATGGCTACCTGAGAATTGGTCCGGCAGTTGTTTTTTGGGTTACCTGGTTCCGGCCATACGACACACTGCAGCTTTGCCTCAGGGAAAAATTTGAAACGTCAGAGAGGTCAGCAGTAAACCTAGAAGTCCAATCAAGAGACCCGAGAATCCAGTGGGATGAATCGAAGCAGGGTGGAGAAACCATAATGCCATGAAAAACAAAGATAAACTGACACACATGGACTTGAGTGACACCATTATATCGTGGGCAGGCATAGCCCCTGCATATGGCGCAGTGAAATCAATTTGGGAGCTGAGAAAACTTCTAAACTTCTCAAAGTCATGAGCAGTGCAACTTTTTCTGCTCTCGAATTAGTGACTGATGAACTGAATGCTATGAGAACTGTGGTGCTTCAGAACCGCATGGCTCTCGACTTCACCCTAGCGGTGAGAGGTGGGACGTGCGCTTTAATCAAAGAAGAATGCTGTTCGTATATTCCTGACAACCAGCACGAGATAAACGACCATCTTGAGGTGATCCAGCAAGTGTCGACCATGACCAAACCAGGCCCAAACCCTCTGATGGACTTTTTCCAGAATCTGTTTGGGGGGTGGGGTTCCATCCTAATGAACATCCTGATTGCCATTTGTGTAGGATTACTCCTATTAGGAGCATGCATTTGTTGTGGTATTCCCTGCATGAAAAATTTAATTAAGGATTTTTTAGACATGTCTGTTTCTGAGACTTTGTATCAAAGTACTGAAATTGAAGAGTTGTTGAAAATTGAAACACTTTCATAAGTCTAAACTGAATGACTCTCTTAACTGCAAATCCTGAATGGAAGAGGTTAGGAGAAGAAGCAAACTGTTTATGCTTTTGAAAATAGAATTAAAAAGTATTAACAGGGGGGGAAATGTCAGAAAAATATGTATTAATGTGTGTGCTTAATGCTAATTAGAAACTAAAAGAGTTAACACGTTTTTCATTCTATTTTATATGCACTATTTTATATACAGCTTAGTTTTATATGAGACTAAAAGATGCTTTTGAAACTGCAGTGTGCTTTCTGAAACTTGCAAGATGCCCTCTGACCTAGTAACTGCTGGCACAGCAAAATTCATGTTTATGCCTTTTGGAAATGTACTTGAGAAACAGGTGATTATCTGCTGGGTCAGGAAGCAATGAATGAACAATGCCATATTCTATAATGTTATGATTTTGAACAATTAGCCCTGTTCGTGGTATGAGAACATGCACAGGTTCAGAAGGAAGAGATAAAGACAAACAAAGAACTGTTGGAGAAATGAACTGCAATCTATACTTGCTTTGTGCTCAAATTAGCCATAGTACCTTGAATGGTAACATTGCATATATCTAACCGGTGGTAGCCAAGGCCACATTGTTTTTCTTAGGAAGTTTCTCATAAAAATTGATAGTACAAGCAGAAAATCATAAAAACAACTGCTATGTAATGATGATGTTAAAACTTGTGATCTGCTACGTCAGCTTGGTAGGCAATGTCTGATTAGAAAATGTATAAAAATACTGGTATTTCCTGATTCTAGTTAGACAAACTCTGTATTAGCACATTTTTGTCTCCTTGCTGTGAGATTAAAGTGCCTTAACCTAAACCTACCATGTATTGATCATTTTTAAAGTATATTTTTCCTTTGACAACAGACTCAAAAAGCTCCAACTATTCTCTGTCTCATATCGCCTACTTAGAGGCGATCTCTGCTTGACTTACAAAGACATGTCTGACCCAGCTCTGTTAGAAATGCTACATCTAAAGAAATTCCAATCCCTCCTCACCACATGCTCCAGAGACCTCAACCTCATTACCAAAATCAACAAAACGTGCTGGAGGGACAGGTTCATAACCCAAAGACTGCCCATGCTATGCAATGGACTTCCCATACATGTCAAATAGAGCACCTCACTGGCCCTCTTCAAGAGAAATCTTAATGAGTGGATGTAAAATAGAAAATTCACCCCAGGGATCACTCCAGTGGCTCTACTCGACAGAGGCACTGGGAACTAAGGTCAGGTGGCACAATGCCAGGGTAATCCTATGGGCCAGGCTTGTAAAAGCTCCAGGGCCATTAGCCTTGTACACACCTATGAACCTATGAACCTATGAATGGATATTTATATCGTGGATGTAATTTTTGTTATAAGTGTTTATAAATATTTTATATTGTTATTTTTGTTTTTGAAAGTTTCATTGAAATTTTATTAGTTGAAAACTTTAATTAGTTGATTGTTTTATTGTTTCATTGTTTTATTGGCTGTGTTACATGGTTTTAATGACTATATAAGCAATATTGTTTTTGATGTATGTTTACACTGAAGAAGGGGCATTCCCGAAAGCTTTGTGATTTAATAAATTATTTGTGGATTCTACTAACTAATTCTGCTCTCAGCATGTCCGTAGTTTGAAGTTTTGTTTGCTTTTTGATGATAGGTGCTAACCCTGTACATTAACAGCTACCTCGATAGTTCTGGCTATATCCACATACTGTGTAGAGGGTGCCATACTACACATGAATGGGGCAGACAGAATTGTGAATCATGACCATCTCTGTTGGTATCATTGTCAGACACTCTTGTGGCACTGGCATCAGCTGTTTGACCACCATCAGACATTCATATACCATGCTCATCACCACTGATGGCTAAGAAACTCACTTGAACAGTCTGTGCCATAGAATAGACTACTGTCTGGAAAAAGCATATTTCTTGGTTTGTAAGCCTCATATTGTTTTCTTGTTTGATCATAATACATTACACAACTGTAACTCTTAGTGAATAATAAGAATTAGAAGAGCTTAATTAACTGTTAACTTTAAGAAGGGCTATATACTAATATTTTTATTTATGGAGAAAAGAAAACATTTCAAATTTTCCTTGTTAATGTTTAATTGAGCAGCCCCTGTCATAAAACAGACTGCTGTATGGCAAAAAATGTATCCACCCTGTTCATGTTGTATACTTAAATCCAGCAGCAGTCCACATGTTTATCTCTTGTGTTACTATGACCACAAATCCCATTCCACTCCTCTTTTGTTGATTTCTTAGCAAACAAGCAAACACAGGAGTATCTTTGTGAATGCACACTCCTTAAACTAATAAAACTTATTTTTACAGATTCAGAATCTTGACCACTCACAAAAAAACTACAGGTGCACCCAATTATCCTCAGGAAAAAATCTAACTCAAAACTGGTCCCCTTTACCATTGTGAGCTAGCTATATATTGCATGTCTTTGGCCATCACTGTTTTGCACTGATTTTAGATGTATAATGTATGTACATACCAGTACCATGTCTAGGGTAGGGTGAAGAAAGTGTATACAGGTGCAAACTGTTAGTAGGTCATGATCAGCAGTATAGCACCGTTGCAGATCAGTCCCTGCAACTCAGTGTTGCAATCACTTTTGTAGGTCAGCTATTAGTTTTGTGTTGAATGCAGTAGTCATTTAAGAAGTAATGGCCGAGATCACAGCTTCTTAAATGATTTGGCTTCAGTGTGTGTGTGCTACTAACTGCAGCAAGGAGCTATAGTAGCAGATGTGGAGGACTTTTTTTTTCCTTAGTCATCAACTCTGATTAAGGGGATACCAATCTGAGGATTACTCAGAACACCAAATTCACCCAGCTACAGCTCTGGTACATTCTGTTTCCTGTTATCTGTTTTGTCATAGCTGGGGTGGTAGTAGGGATAAGCTTTAACTATCTAGAAAATGTTCCCATGGCGTGCATCTCTTAACGCCTCTGGCAATTCAAGTCCAGTTCCTGGCCTTCATGTGGAGCTTAGTTTCTAAGTCCAGTGAAACCTTTTGTACTGGCAGGAGAAGGGGCAAAGGTGAGTGACTGTTGCATTAAAACTAGTTGGTTCACGCATTTGAGGCTCATCAGTCTGGGAAGGCAACCCACCTAGGAGAAGGTAAACTCTGATTAAATCCCCCACTGCCTTGTCACAATACCTAGTCATGATGAAGGCTTTGGGAGTAAACTCCAAGAAAAAATCCAGAGCTGGAGCCCCTAAGTCAGTTTGAGGTTGTACTCAGCTTCACTCTAGCAGCTCCTGTGATGACACTGATGTCAAGTTGTACTGACCTTGTCTTTTTCCTTGGATTACATCAGTGGCATGTTGAGGGGGAACCTGCTGCTGGGCATCAGCAGTTTCCTCAAATTCACTTGCCTAGGCCTGCACCCTAGACAGAACACTCCAGCATTGCTCTTTGAGTGGTGACACAACATGGGAAGCAGCAGTTCTTGGTAATAAGCCAATGCACTCAATAAGCATAGAGTGAGGCACCGGGGCTGCTTCTGAAAGTGGCAGAGATCCTTTGATCTCATTGGGCAGCTACCACATACCTTAAGCAGGACAGCCTCCAACCTAATAGGTTTTCCACTGGGTTTGGGGGGATTAGGAAACCTCCAATAGGTGGATCATTAACCATACACCTGTAAAAACAAAAAAGCAACAAAATAAACCAACATTTAGGCTAGGTACATGGAATGTACAGACAATGACTCACAGTCTTATGGAAGAGATCTACAGAACATCAGTGATACTTAAAAGACACCAGTCATTAACAACAAGTTGAGCAGATTGCAGATGGACATTATCGATCTCCAAGAAACAAGTCTGCTGTCCAGTGGATGTCTCAGGGAGAAAGACTTTACTTTTTTCTGGCATGGGAAGCTTCCAGAAGAGACCAGGGAACATGGCATTCATCTTGCAGTCAGAAACAACCTTGTTGGCTCAGTCATGCCACCAAATATGGGAAATGATGAACTTGTGAAAATTCAGTTACAAACACCAGTGGCTATGGGCAACATCTTCAACAGCTATGCTTCTACTTTAACTTCTACCCAGGAAGTCAAGGACAAATTCTACAATGAACTTAGTACTGCCATCAGTGAGGTCCCTTCCCATGAAACATTATTCACCCTTGGCAATTTTAATGCCAGAGCTGGCAATGACCATTACAGCTAGCCATCTTGTCTGGTACAGTTCAGAACAGGAAACATGAATGAAAACAGACAGCATCTCCTTGAACTTGTTCCCAATATGACCACTTCATAACCAACACCTTCTTCAATGACAAGCCCCAGGATAAAGTTTTATGGCAGCACCCAAGATCGAAACATTGGCAGAAACTTGACCTTGTCCTTACCAAATGCAGCAGTTTAGGTCATGTCAGGGTAACAGGCAGTTACCACAGTGTAGACTATGATACTACCACGTATTCATGTATAGTGAAGTGAATATCCAGATACGAAGGTTCTTTTGCTCTAAAAAGGAAGGGAGGCCACACATTGACATAGGCAAGACATGTGACCCTTCAAAATTATGCAAGTTTGTTCAAGCACTCAGAGGCTTTGCCTTGCCTGGATGACAACGACACCAAGAAGAGATGGGAAAAACTATGGGATACCATCTATAGCACTGCAGTATCTATCTCTGAGTAGAAGACAGTCAAGTGTGCTGATTGGTTTGAAGCCCACACTGAAGTGCTGACACCCTTAACTGAGAAGAAGAGATAGGCACTGGCTGCATACAGGTCCTTGCCCAATGAAGATAACTTGCAGGCACTCTGGTGTGCCCAAAGTCAAGTGCAGCAGGTAGTTTGGCAGTGTACAAATGATATTGGCTCCAGCTTTGCTTCAAGATTCAGCAGGCCGATGATATTGGTAACATGCGACGAATGTATAATGGGATCAAGCAATCCATTGGCCCATCAAAAAAGGAAGATCACCCCACTTAAGTTGGCTGCAAGCGAGGTCTTGATGGACAGAACCAAGCAGATGGAACAATGAGTGGAACAATACTCAAAGCTGTATGCCAGAGAGACCATAGATGCAGAGAGAAACCTGAATGTCATTGAGCTTCTGACAACTATGACTGAACTGGATGCTGAGCCCACCTTGGAGGAACTTAATGATGCACTAAACACATTATTTTCAGGAAAAGCCCCTGTGAAAATGATATCCCATCAGAAATCCTTAAATTTGCCAGCTGTACCCTAATCTTAGAGCTGCATGCCATACTTTGCCAATGCTGAAGGGAAGGTAGTGTACTACAGGGATGCTAACATAGTTATTATCTATAAGAATAAGGGTGACAAAAAGTGATTGCAACAACTATCATGGCATCTCCCTTTTCTGTACTGTGGGGAAGCTGTTTCCATGTTTTGTCCTGAATCGGCTCCACGTCCTTGCAGAGAGAGTTTACCATGAGTCTCAGTGTGGGTTCAGACCTGGATGGTCTACCATCGACATGTTTTTTTTTCTGTTAGACAATTACAAGAAAAGTTCAGGGAGCAGAACAAACCTTTGTTTATTGTCTTCATTGATCTGACCAAGGCATTCAACTTCATCAGGCATCTGGCAAAGATCACCTATCCTCCAATACTGCTTAGCATTATCAGGGCCTTCCATGAAGACATGAATGGGACCTTGATGCATCCACATCCAAACCTTTTGAGATTCTCAGTGAAGTAAAGCAGGGGTGTGTACTGGTTCCAACATTGTTTGGTATATTCTTTTCAGTTGTGTTGAAATCTGCTTTTGGAACTGATACAGAGGGTATCTTTCTCCAAACCAGAATGGACATTAACCTCTTCAAAATGTTGAGACTTAGATTGAAGACCAGGGTGCTTAGGAAACATCCAAGGGAATCCCTGTTTGCTGATAATACAGCTATTGTGGCTCACACTCAGCAAGAACTTCCATCACTCATGAATCGCTTTGTGGCTATATGTATGGAATTTGGCCTCACAATCAGTTTAAAGAAGACCCAGGTGATGGGCCAAAATGTGGACAATGAGGCATCGATCATGGTGAGCAATTATGAGCTAGAGGCCTAAGTTCAGGGATAAATAACAGGCTTCAGTAATTGGATAGCAAATTGAGTAAAATCTGTCTTTCTAGGAGGCCCAATGTATTTCGACATGGGATGAAATGATTAACAGGCAACCCCCCCCCGCAACACACACTCTTACCCTGGATGATATTGCTTGATTTTTATATATTGGCTAAAACGTTTGCTACCACCATAGTGATTTAAGCAGAATTTGCATGATGACCATCCCAAACATAGCAAAGGCTATCTGAATAATACCAAGGAAGCACAAACAAACATATATAGCAGAATCTCAATATATCTGGCCATACTTTGTCCAGTAAGACTGATACAATGGGAAAGATGCATTAATGACCAAGTTTAACAAACTACATGGAGATGATTTAGTTTCCTTGGAAAAATTGCCTGCTTATCTTTCATACCTTTTGCCTGCATTTCAACTATTACTTATTTAAAGGTACATTGCTAGTCTTTTATAATATGCAGGTCATTGTAGCTCTGAACTAGAGTATAATCAGGCTTGTCCCCTGCACAGTATATGAGAGAACAGCCTAGCTATATATTATTTTCTGTTTAAAAGCATGACCTCTCCTGTATGTCACACAGAATGAAATATAGCTGCACAGGATCTGTTCTTAACACATCTTTGCCAAGCAAAATAAATGATTGTTAGTCAGTACAGCTGGCAAGTTCCTTACAAACCAAATCCAGACATGCACGTTTCACATAAAATAACTTCCTGAATTCAGAAGGTAATATACCACTCAGTGTGTTATCCCACTTGATGGAAACCAAAATGGTGTTGCATTCTCAAATGCAGCAGGTTTATATCACTTTGTATATCATGTTCTCTATTACATCCTAATACCATGACTCTATGAATTGTTTTATTGCATGTACCAGAGCTTTTTATGCAGCTTGTTCATGACGCATGTGTCGAGTGATGTCGCAGCTCAGTGTGCATGCAGGACACTCCTACACAGCCACATGCAGTGTAACTGTGTAGTGCAGACCTGTACAAACTACTACCCACAATTCACAAGTATTCATACATATATGTCCCTGTCATCTTTTCTGCACTAGTAAAGTTAGTGCTGTTTCCTGGATAAAGTTGTGCAGACATGACATGCTCAAATAAATAAAGAAAGGGGCTGCCACACTTAGCATGTGAAAGTAATGAAGATATTCCTATAATACTTGCAGAGGTACTACAAGGACAGGCTGATAGTGTTTCTAAAGGACCATTTGTGAACATCTGAAAACAGGAAAAATCCTAGGCAATGATTGTGAGGTACATAACATGCCTAGTCATATACACCTTAAATCAGACACACTTAAAAGTACATACTTTCCTTTTTAGGTGCTTAATAGTGCTCACTTCCCATGACAATCCCTGTGTAAATGTATGCCTACCCATCTAATCACTAAGGCCAGTCTTAAAGGTAGTCAGGGTTTGTTTGACCTCTAGTGCTAATTTCTTCCATAGGCTGGGAGTGCATTGAGTTAGGAACCTATCTTTCTGTGAGTCTTGTTTATTTGTTGGTGTAGATTTAGGTCACTAGGTATTTGTTGAGCCTCTAGTTTCACAAGGAAACAGAGGGTCAAATAGGTTTGGTCTTTTGTGGCCCAAAAAGCAAGAAAGAGGTCACCTCAGAGAAGCCTGTAGGCTACTGAATACAAGGAGAGTTGTATTAATTTATTGGAAAAGTTAAGGGATTAAAGGCTGTTAGTATTTTTTATGGTACAAGTGGATGAGTGGATAACAATGCCTAGCTTACAGTCATCAACAAACTTAGTCAATTACATTTCTAGGATACTTAACTGGATGTCTGCAAAATAAATGCCAGAATAGAGATGGCCAAGAGGGCAGCCACAGTGGTGCAGTGGTTAGCATTGCCACCTCACAGCAAGAGGTTCTTCGGTTCGATCCTTGGCTGGGGTGCCTTCTTTGTGGAGTCTGCATGCCCTCCCTGTGGTCACGTGGGTTTCCTCCGGGTGCTCTGGTTTCCTCCCACATCCCAAAGACATGCTGTAGGTGGATTGGACACTCTAAATTGGCCCTAGGTGTGTGTGTGTGTGTGTGTGTGTGTGTGTGTGTGTGTGTGTGTGTGTGTGTGTGTGTGTGTCTTCTGTGGAAGGTTGGGTGCCGCGCTGGCAACTCAACACTGTAAAACTCCACTGTCAACCATGAGCGGACAGGTGATCCGCTGTGGCTACCCCTAACCAGGAAAAGCTGAAAGAAGAAGAAGAAGAATAGAGATGGCCAAGCATTGATCCCTGCAGTACCCTATAAGTCATAATTCTACATTCAGAGAGGGCACCAGCAACCCTTACAACCTGGGAACTGTTGGATAGCCAATTTGCAGTCCAGAGGACAGGATAAGAAATTGCATTAAGTTCTGTCCATCTTTATTAGCAATACCATCATGGGGTATAATGTCAAAAGTCTTGGCCAGATCAAAATAGGCACAATGCACTGAGTGACCACTATCCACGGTGGTTGTAACCTTTTTGTCAAAGCTTACTAGGTTCAGCAGACATGATCAGCCCTTCACAAAGCTAAAACTATTTAAGGTCATGATCAGTTAAGTTACCTGTGTCTGCATAAATGAACTCTGCTATGATACATTCCATGGTTTTGCATATAAGGCTGGTGAGCCTATGATTGTCTGGATCTGCAGAGGGGCCACAATTGTAAATGGGAATCACAGTGCCATCAGGCACAAACTCTGTGGATATGCTGAGGTTGGATAGTTTATGCAGAGGCTCAGACAGTGCATATTTGGCACTGATGAGAATGCAACTTGGTATGTTGTCTGATAGGTTCATAGGTTCATAGGTTGGTACTAGGCTATTGGCCTTAGGGTCTGTACAAGCCTAGCCATAAAAATTCACTGGCTATTTCTTCCCACAATATTTACTTCCCTGGACCCCTGCCTAGCAGGGTGACTGACATGATCCCTGGGGTTAATTTCCTATCTCCCATCCAGTTGTCAAGGCTCCTTTTGAAGAGTGCCAAGGAGGCGCTCTGCTTGACATGTATGGGTAGTCTATTCCAGAGTATGGGGAGTCTCTGGGTCAGGAACCTATCCCTCCAGCATGTTTTGTTCATTGTGATAACAAGGTTTAGGTCCCTGGAATGTGTGGCTCTGATGGATTGGAATTTCTTTAAGTGTAGCATGTCCAACAGCTCTGGGTTTGACATGGCCTTGTATGTTAAGCAGAGATCGCCTCTGAATAGACGATATGCAACAGAGTATAGCTGGAGTTTTTTTAGTCGGTCAGCATAGGACATCTGCTTTAGGCCTGTGATTCTTTTAGTGAGGTGTTTTTGCAGCCTTTCCAGTTGTTGCAGATGTCTTGTGAGGTACATACCAAATGGGGCATTGTACTCTTTGATGGGTCTAATGAGGGAAGAGCACAGTGGGACAATGACCTCCTTTTTTCTGGATGAAAAGCCCTTACTGATGAGGTGTGCCACATAGAAGGATTTCCTGACTGTTGTGGCGATGTGGTTATCGAAGGTGAGACAACTGTCCACCTGTGTTCCTAAGTCTCTTATCACACTTTCAGTATTTAGTGCACTGCCACCTATGTGGTAATTCATGAGTACATAGGTTCATAGGTTCATAGGTTCATACTAGGCTATCTGCCCGAGGGCATTTATAAGCCCAGCCCATAGTTTTGTGGCTTACGCCACCCCTTTAGTTTGGAGAAACTATGCCCATTATTTTGCTGTGCCTCTGTCGAGCAGTGACACTGAGGTAACCCCTGGGGTGTATCTGCGATCTCCCATCCATTGGTCAAGATTCCTCTTGAACAAGGCCAGCGAGGTGCTCTGCCTCACATAAACCGGGATTTTGTTCCACAGCATAGGGAGTCTTTGGGTGATGAATCTATCCCTCCAGCACGTCCTATTAATAACCGTGTCGAGGTTTAAGTCTCCTGCCCTTGTGGCTCTGAGGGATCTAGATTTTTTGAGATGAAGCATGTTCATCAAATCTGGGTTTGACATGGCCTTGTATGTCAGGCATAGGTCACCTCTGAGCAAGCGGTAAGCAACTGAATATAACCGGAGTTCTTTCAGTCGGGCAGCATAAGACAGATTTTTGAGACCCTTTATCCTTTTGGTGAGGATCTTTTGTGGCCTCTCCAGCTGCTGCAAGTGTCGGGTCAGATACATTCCGAATGGGGCATTGTACTCGATCATTGGTCTGATGAGTGATGAGTATAGGGAGACTATGACTTCCCTTGATCTAGATGTGAATCCCTTCATGATAAGGTGGGCAATGTAGAAGGTCTTCCTAACTACTTTAGCAATATGAGTGTCGAATGAAAGGCTACTGTCAACCTGGGTTCCCAGGTCCCTAATAACTTCTTCTGTGTTCAGGGGATTGCCACCTATATGGTAGCTAGGGGTAACCTTATTTTTCCCGAAGGGTATGACTATGCATTTCTTGGCATTTAACTTTAGGCCATGGCTCTGGCACCAGTTATCCGTTTCTGTGAGACCCTTCTGAAGGATATCTGTGTTGGATGTGTTTTCAACAGTTTGCAGTCATCTGCAAACTTTGTCAGCCATAACCCTCCTGTGTTTGCTTGTACTTCAGAAAAGTAGATGCCAAACAAGAGTGGGCCCAGGACTGAGCCCTGTGGGACACCACTTGTGACAGGCTTTGAGTCTGACATGGCGCCAGCAACTCTGACCCTGTGGGTTCTGTCACTCAGCCAGTTTGCAACCCATCTTGTAATGTATGGGTTTACATTTAAGTTGATGAGTTTTCAATGATACCCGAGTGAGGTATTGTATCAAAAGCCTTCGCCAGGTCTAGGTAGGCTGTATGGACTGCCTTTCCTCATCAATGGCCTTGGTGACTGTTTGAAAAAGTCAACCAAGTTTAAAAGGCATGATCTGCCTTTGACAAAGCCAAACTGGGTTGGATCCAAAGTCTGCAAGTTCCCTATGTCTTTATTTATGAGATCCATTATGATCCTCTCCATGGCTTTGCAGATAAGGCTTGTCAAGCTAATGGGATGGTAATTTCCAGGGTCGGTGGAGGCACCGCCTTTGTGGAGTGGGACCACAGCGCCACTCCTGTATCCGGAGGTGAGACTAAGATTAAACAGCTGTCCTAACTGTGGGTTTAATTCCTCGTTGAGTTCATGGAGCACACAGCCGGGGACACCATCAGGTCCCATGGATGCTGTGTTCTTTGCCTTGGAGAGAGCAGTTCTCACCTGGGCGTTAGAGATGTTTGGGGGGCTACAATCATTTGGTATAGATATCTCTCCTTTAGGGGGGAGGAAGTTTGCACTGAACCTGTCAGCCAGTATGTTGGCAATGTCTGTAGGATCAGTAATCTTCACATCATTTTGAACTAATTCTGAGCATATCTGGGAGTTTCCTCCTAGGTTTCTGACATAGCTAAAGAATGCCTTATGGTTGTCTTTAGAGTCCTTAGCTATTTTTTTCTCAAAATTAGCTTTGGATGATTTTATGAGAGCTCTTAGCTTTTTACTTATAGTGATCAGCGGTGTCTTACCTTTTAAGGATTTTGCTCTATCTTGTAGTAGCTTTCTCCTTTTGTTGTAGAGTTTGTTTATGGCTGGGGTCCACCAGACTGGCCTTTGGTACAAAGAGTCTTTGTTTTGCTTGGGATTGCCTGATACATGCAGCCCTGCAGGTGCTGGTAGAAGGCATTTGTAAGTGATTCAGCGGTTTGAGTAATGTTAACCGCGGCTCAGGGGCCTTAAAGGAGACCACACTAGTCTTTAGAAGTGTGAAGTCAGCTTAGAAGTTCTTTACTGTGGTCTTTTTCATTTCGGGTGGGGCGGATGAGGACCTCCAGCAAGATTAGTTTGTGATCAGATCTCACCAGTGAGGGGTATACTTCTGGCGTTGAACATTGTGCTCCCATGTTCGTGATGATGAGATCAAGTATGTTTTCTCCTCTTGTGGGGATGGTGACTAGTTGTTCCATGGCATTTGAGTTTATGAATTCCAGGAACTTTTGGGCTAGAGTGTTTGGGCTTGAGTAGTGTTCCCAGTCTATATTAGGGTAGTTGAAGTCACCTAGTATGATGGTGTTCGGAGATACATTTATCCCCTCCAGTGTTTTCAGGAAGGCCATATGAGGTTCCTGAGTTTGCAAGGGTGGCCTGTAACATGCTACAAATTGCAGAGCAATCTTGCCTATGGTTAATTGCACCTGGATGGTTTCCGATGCATCGTGCGATGCCACCAATCTTGAGGTGTGGGTGTCCTTGATGAATATGGATACCCTCCTCCTTTCTTGGTATTGTCCGGGTTTTGCGGCGGAGCATGATATGAGGTAAAACCTGATAGTGCTGGGGTGCTCTCAGGAGCCTTGAACCAGGTTTCTGTCACAGCACAGACATCGATGTTCTCCATACTGAGAAGGGCCTCGTGCATCTTGAGGTTGAGACTTCTGGCATTGAGCAGTATTACCGTTAGTTTTTTTCTTTCTTTTGTTCTAGGGTCGTAGGTTTAGAATTTGAGCCTTGCCTAAAAAGGCACTTTGCGGGTGCCAACAGCCTTTGCCTATATCCGGAATCCCAGGGTGACAAGTGCAAGCCGTCCCTTGCGAAGCAGCGTGGCTTGTCCAGCATGTCATCCCAGGCAGACAGACATTGGATCCCCTTTGAATGACACCAGAGTTTAAGCCAATTGTTAAAGCTGATCATCTTATCTCTGTATTGTGGCATCATTCTTGGTGAAGGTAGGATACTGCTCAAGGTCAGGGTCATACCTGCTTGGGCTACATAATCAGAGAGCTCCTCTATGTCTCTTTTCATGTAGTCCAAGGAGTGCGTCTCAGGTCGTTAACACCAGCGTGGACAATGATTGAGTCGTACTTGTACCTGCTGTTGAGAGACCTGAGTGCATGCGTTATGTGGCGGATTCTAGCACCCGACAGGCAGCTTACTGTGACCTTCTCCTTACTCAGTCTGGTGAGCGGGGCGTCAGTGTGTCTGACTATGGAGTCACCAATGACTAGTGTGTCTGGCATTGTGTTTGGCCTTAAGGGCTGTGACTGCTTGACACTCTGACTGTGTGGTCTATGTGTTGCAGGTGTTGTGTTCTGAGGTAGTAGTTGTTTGGGTGTCTGCTTTGGTGGCCTCTGCTGTTTTGGTAGATTTTGATCAGAGCCTCCGAGTATGTCTTTGTGTGTTTATGTGTATGATTTGAGGTTGTGATGGTATTATGTGAGACTGGGTCTATAGTGTGTGTGGTTACCTTCTCCTCCTGTCTGGTCATGCCAGTCCTATGTTGAGAGAGCTCAGCCTCCAGTTTGGCCGTATAGTTGCATCTCTCGCATGTATTTGTGTTTTGTGGGAGGAGGAGAGGGTTGTCTGTGTACATGAGGCAATGGTAACATTGCCTCAATATTCCCAGGTTCACCAGCTGAGCAGGAGAGGACATTAGCAACTGATCCCTCGACATGCTAGAAGGAATAGACAGAAAAACTTAAGAAAAGGTTCTGGGGGATGTGGGTGACCGAGAAATGGGGTTTGTTTTTTTGGGGTACTTTCTATAACAAGAGTGCTGTATCGAGGTGATAAGTACTGTAGGAGCAAGTGCTATACAGATAGAGAATAGTCTACTTGGTAGTCAAGTAGAGATAATTCATAGTTGTAGGATACACTAAATAGAACAGTAGTATACTTTGAGGAAGGTAGTTTTAAGGGAAAATTTGAAGAGTGGACTTTAGGTAGCCCTAATAGTTTAAATCTGATTAACTGGAGCTGCCCTAGTGTGCAACGGTAGCAGCTCGCTTTATAGCAGGGGCTGGAAAAACAGGAAATGACCCAAAATGGCCGACAAATTACTAGTTGCTGCTTCTAACCACTCCTCTGAGGACAAACAAGCAGCTCAGTACTCCCCACTCCCACTGGTGAGTAAAGAAACTACCTCTGGCCACACAAGAAAATGGAGGAACACAGAAACCAAATACAAAGCCCAGGGATCAGCAAAATCTGATCACTGGAACAACTAGCTAGGAAAGTTTAGGAAAGGAGAAATATTTTTTTTTTTTGTTTTTTTGCAAACAGACAGAAAAAATGGAGTAAATGCTTTGTTTTCGACTAAATTGCTATCAAAGGCTGGTACACTTGAGTGTATTAGCCTGTTTGTTACTTTTAAGCAATACTTTAGCCCACAAGTGCAATCAACAATATAAGCTCACAAAAACAGGAAAATAAGGTAATAAAACAGTAATATAGGCACAAACAGTAGTCGAAAAGCTCAAAAGATCGAAAAATGCAAAGGGGATAACTATACACTTCTTGGCATTGAGCTTGAGCCCATGGCTCTAGCACCAAGCATCTGTTTCTCTAAGGCCCTTTTGTAGAATATCCACATCACTTGGGGATTCAATAATGGCTCCCAGTTTGCAGTCATCTGCAAACTTTGTTAGCCTGTACTTCAGAGAAGTAGATGCCAAACAAGAATGGTCCCAGGACTGAACCCTGAGGTACTCCACTTGTCACTTGTATGGAGCTGGATTTGTAGTCGGCTACTTTTACAGTGTGGGTTCTTTCAGTAAACCAGTTGGCAACCCATCGAGTGATGTAGGGATTTATGCCCAGCTTAGTAAGTTTATCTATGATTCCAGAGTGGGGGATGGTGTCGAAGACCTTGGTGAGGTCCAGATAGGCTGTGTGGACCGGCTTACCCTTGTCCACAGCTCTGGAGACAGATTCAAAGAAGTCAATCAGGTTCAGGAGACATGATCGCCCCTTCACGAACCCAAACTGGGTGGGGTCCAGTGTTTGAAGTTTGGCAATGTCTTTGTTTATAAGTTCCATGATAATACGTTCCATGGCCTTGCAGATCAGGCTTGTCAGACTAATGGGATGGTAGTTCCCAGGATCCAAGGTGGATCCCCCCTTGTGGAGTGGGATAACTGCAGCTGTGCACCACTCAGTGGGCATGAAGCCTGAGGTGAGGCTATGATTAAACATGACACTTAGGTGAGGTGCCAGTTCATTTTGTAGTTCATGTAGTACACAGCCCAGGATGTCATCTGGTCCTATGGATGCTGTATTCTTATCTTTGGAGAGTGCGGTTTTTACCTGTGTGGTCGTGATTACTGGAATTTGGCAATCTTTCTGTATTGAGATGGGCCCTTTAGGGGGTGAGAGGGGGGTGAAGTTTGCACTGAATCGATCTGCCAGTATATTGGCAAAATCCTTGGGATCAGTATATTTAATGCCATTCTGTTGTAGCGCAGAGCAGATCTGAGCATTGCCATTTAGATTCTTGACATAGCTATAGAATGCCTTGTGGCTGTCTTTGGAATCTTTGACAATTTTATTTTCATAACTAGCTTTGGAGGACTTTTTGAGGGATATCAACTTCTTACTGAGACTGGTAAGGGAGTTTTTTGCATCCTGGGATATTCCTCTTTTCTGCAACAGTTTCTTCCTTCTCTTGCATAGTTTATTTATGACAGGGGACCACTAGATTGGCTTCCTTTTTTTGTAGGAGAGCATCTTGGTTCTATTTGGGATGGCACGATTCATGCACGAGTGGATGTGCTCATACAGTGCTTTAGTGTAGGATTCAACAGTCAAAATTTCAGTTCCTGTCTGCATGGGTGTCATGAAGTTTGTCACTTCTGACTTGAGTAGCATGAATTTGGCCTTGGAGAATTATTTTACGTATGTTTCCTTACTCGGGGTGGGGGTGGGATGTGGATGTCAAAGGTGATTAGCTTATGGTCAGACCTAACCAACGAGGGGGTGACCGCTGGAGTGGAGCATCAATTTCCCATGTTGATAATGGCCAGGTTCAGGATATTGGAGCCCCTTGTGGGACTATGGATTAGTTGATCCAGGGCATTGGAATTTATGAATTCCAAGAACCATTGGGCAAAGGGGTTGGTACACGAGTGGTTTTCCAAGTTAATGGCAGGGTAGTTGAAATCACCCAGTATTAGGGTGTGTGGTTGTAGCTTAATATTTTCCAGTATGTTTAGAAAGGTGCAGTGAGAATCTTGAGGCATGGTGGGGGATCTATAGCAAGCTTCAGTTTGGATTGGAGTCTTACCTAGTGTTAGTTGCACCTGGAGAATTTCAGATGCATTGTGTTGGGCAACTAGCCTGGTGTTGTGAATATCCTTGGTGAATATGGACAGTCCTCCACCTTTAGTGTTTCATTCCTGGTTTGGTGGCCGAAAAATGTGGTAAGAGTTGTAGTCTGGTATTGCAGTGGTGCTCTCTGGAGCCTTGACGGTTCATAGGTAAGTAACTAGGCAACAAGAACATTTTATTTTTAGTCTTTGACAGGGACTTTAAGACTTGTTCCAAGGTGATTTCAGTGAGAGACTAAATTTTCACAGATAGCAGAGGCAACAATATGGGCATGTGGGATAAATAAGCTCTAAATTTGTCTGCTAATATGTTGGCTGAATCCTTGGGACTGTAATATGTAATATCATTATAGAAAAGTTCACAGCATTATAGATAAGCTGATACTCTAAATGTGGTCACATGGTATCTATTACCTAGGCCAGATGTTGATGAAAACTATTGGTATCTCACTGTCTAGGGAACAATAAGGGCACTGTTACAGTGATGGCCATCCTTGCCTCCCCCACCAGTGGAAATAAGAGGTTCAAGAAGATGTTTTTCCAAATTCAAGTAGTTGCACCTATTGCAGAGGTAGGCTGTAGGGAAATGTATGTGTCAATGTGTTGTGTTAGTGCCTGCTAATGGTGTAGTCTGCAACTTGTTATGAATGGATATTTAGTTTTTTAAGTACATTTGCAATGTACAAGTCAGTGACACTACATATACTAGTATTTCATTTGAAACAGATGGAAGAATATAGCTATAGGTGAAGACTAAATATCAGGGTTTTACATAGATAGATAGATAGATAGATAGACAGACAGATAGCTAGATAGAGACTTTGCTTGAGGGGTTAGGCACATGGAGCACATGGCCAGGGAATGGTCACCATATGCTCCAGTACATATGTTACAGTCATTGCATCACATTGCCATGTAGCAGTACCACTACATCATCAAGTTAAGAACATCATCAGGCTTGCCCTGTTCTGATGTCTTCATGCTTCACCTGTTAACACTGCACTGATGTATACCTTTATTTTACAGCTCATGAGAAGCGTGAGATGGATAGAGCGGGCATCCAGAGATGGCAGAAAAGTTTTAAAAAGCAGCAGGATGAGTAGGATTTGCAAATGATTTACAGTACACTGTATTTCAATTGAATGTTATATTATGTCATATTTATGCCACCCTTATCTTTGTGTCACCCTTATGCAGGACATGAGCAGCAGGTAGCTGGGATACTGGCACCCTATAACAGCCATACATAATGGAAAGCATTGTTGGGTCCAGTGATACACTGGGGCTACCTTGCCAGTGAAGAGTAAAGGCCCCTCTCAGATAGGAAGCCCTGGCCCATCACAATTAGAGCATGTGGTGGTGTGACAGCAAAACTGCATGTATTGAGATCCTCCTGGATTGGAATGCAGATTTGCTTATCCAGCTTGCCCTGTACATTGGGGCACCAGCAGTGATCAAACTCACACCATCATGCATCCTAGGACATCGCTTCATGCTGCTTCTCATCTGGCTGATTTCTGAGCTGGACTGGTAACCCCCTCATAGTCAGCACCCTACTTGCTCCACTGCCAAGTGTCATGTCCTATACCTCACATATGGTCAAGCCCTTCCCATCACATATCTCCATTCTCTGTATGCATGTGTCCATCCCTTGATAACTCAACCTCATGTATGCACAACCACTCCTGTTTATCAATAATGTTAAATGTTTGTCTGTTTCCCCCTTCAAATTCTCCCAACTCCTTTGATCATACCTCTTTCCTTCACTTGTCTCCCACAGCCCTCATTATTCCTCTAATTATATGAAATGGGCTTTCTACATGGTTGGGATGGTGGCCTAATGGTTAAGGTGTTTGCCTTATAAACACAGGGTTTGAGTCTCATAAGGGATAATTGGCTAAGCTTAAAGTGGCTCGCAAGGGCAGTTAGCTTAGTACTAATCTATGAACCTATCACTTGAAAAATCGTGGTCTGAAGAAGTTTACATATTTTTAGTAAACAAAAGCGCTAACATACAGTTTTTGTTTCCTAGCGTGGTGCTTTTTCCATGTTTTATTATTTTTTATTAGTTACTTGAAAAATCATATTCTGTCTTTGTGCCTCCTACTCCACAATCTGTCTTATGGATTCTGTTTGTGTGTTCCACTCTACTTTTTTTTTTACCCCTTTCCTATTGTCCTATGCTACCCCTTTCTACTTCATGTTCTTGCACTTATGGTTGGCATCTGTCCCCTCCCCCCTAGACACACACACACACACACACACACACACACACACACACACACACACACACACACACACACACACACACACACAAAAATAGTTTTGGGAAATGTTTTCATGTCACTAGGAGATGCTGTACTGCAAAGCACTCTGCAAAGGGCACTGCTACATGGCTCCTAATTTTGAGCAGTTCAATGTTATTCTGCTCTATTCAGTAACATGAGACCTATACATATTAGTGGGCAACATAATCACAGTGGTACCTGGTATGAGCAGCAGAGGTTACTCAGTGGTACATTCCACCTCAGTGTTACATCTAGATAAATATTCTTAGTGTGATACACTTTGCAGTTTATCTGAATCCCAGCCCGAATGGCAGATATATTACAGACTGTATGCAAGAGAAAGACAGCTACATTGGGGAATTTGTTTCTTTATGAAATTATTGTAAAATAACTATTCATCATTGCTGAATGTTAAATTTCACTGGCGATGGAAGTGCACAATAACATGGAAAAGAAAAAGAATTATGAGGCATTAAACAGTGCGAATATGTGGTGGAGAGAGAACATGCCGCAATCTGTTTAAAGGCATCCCTTAAACATGTGGAAAATTAAACATGTCAGAGATTTTTTGAAAGCAAAGAATTATCATGGAGACCACAGCTACGCAAAACCATAGATAAAGCAGAGGTATCCTGGATGAGCATAACAATATGCCATTTAATAAGAATTACATCTTTAAGGCAGTGGTGATTTCAGCAGGAAGCTGGCTTGTGGAAATATTTTATTGTCTTAACTGCTGTTTCCTGATGCCATTGTTGGTGGTGTATTTCGCCCAAAGAATTTTGAAATGTATTAAAAAAATGATATGATGTGAAAGGTATGCACAGTTCAGCTGGCAGCTCACTGTTGTTGACGTTGTGAGGTATAGGCAGGAAGTGTGGCTTCCTTATTCATTGCATGGTGTTGTGGTACTGTCTTCATTGTCCATAACCATAAATACATCACTGAACTTAGAAAATGGGCAATGGATTTTGCATGTATATTAATTGAATTTAAGTAGTTTTAGTAAACATACTATACACCATATTTTGGAATAAAATTTCCCTCTGCCGCACGTAAATATGCCTTTGATGTATCAACAATGCACATTTATTTTGAATTTTCAGATAACTTGTTATTTAACCAGAAAATGGGTACATTAATGTTAAAATATCAAGAATTCAGATTCAAAATATTGGGGGCAAATGACTAGTGAGGGAAAAGGTAAAAGAGTGGGATGAGCCTAAGCAGAAGTTTGCTCTGCAATTATCTTGCTTATCAGGGACTGACATCTGAATATAGGCAAAGAGAGAGGGATAGGGGAGTCCCAGGTGAAAGACCAGCTCTAATAGAGTTTTTAGTCAACCTAGAACAGATGTTGCAGTTAAAGAAGGGATAATTAGTAGGGCATATAAAATATTGCATGATAACTATAAGAATTATTTGGTTAAGGTTAGAAAAGATTGGGAAGATAGGCTTTAAAAGCAATTTATAAAGGGACAATGGAAGGATATATGCATGCCTCCTAAGTATGCAACAAAATCCAGAAAGTTTATAATTTTTGTGTGGAAGTGTTTGCACAGGTATTTTATACCCCAAGTAAAATTCAAAGAATTTTTCTGCAGGTAGACAGCAAGTGTTGAAGGTGTGATGGGAAGGAGAGATGTAACTGTGAATATGTTTTCTGAAAATGTGACGAGTTAGCAGATTTTAAAACTATACTACAGAGTACTCTGTTAGAAATACCGGGGAGCAAATTGCTGTAACTGAGGAAATGATTCTTTGAGGTGGGACACAGGATATCAGTTGCCTAGACATTATAAGACTGGATTAAATTTAATTCTATTGCCTGCCAAAAAGCAATTACTAGAACATGGAAATCAAAATCTAAACCAACTACAATTGCAGCATTGAGTATTGTTAAAGAGATAAAGTAAATGGAAGTGAGATTTTTAGAAAAGGGAAAGAGCAAATTACATATAAATAAATGTAAGTTGTGGAAACAATTCATGCAGAATAATGTTCAGAAAGAGGAGTGAAGTCTAGGAAAAGGCAGGAATTCTTCAGTATATGTAATGTTGGATTGTACAACAGTTATAAAGAAAGAAACCATATATACAATGTATTATGAAAAAAAACATTATTATGGTTTGTTTTCTTTTCTGTTAATGTATGTATGCCGGTTAAAAAAATAGTTCAGAGTTATATGCATACATTCTGATACTATGTGTAGTGCTCTTGGACCTTTGTGGTAAATTATTTTTAATCTAAAAAATTAATTGTGGTCATGTTAGAAAAGTAGTTGATGCACGCTCTGTTATACAGTAGTTTCATGGCTAAGGGTGATTTTGCAGTTGTTGCACATTAACCATCCATTTTTGAGACAGGAAAGTGTTTTACTTTATAAGGTGATGTCTGTTGGATGGCATGCTGAAAATATGAAAATGTTGAACATTGGTAAAGTTATGAGGAAACACTCATTAAATTAAATGCAGTTTGTAACTTTGGCAGTTTTTAGTATTTTGGCACAAACTTTAAGAATATTAATCTGAAGGTTCTACATTACAAATTCTAAGATGACTTCACACTTGGTATATTTTATATTCCAAAATAACCATTTGATATGGAAATGCGCCAAGACAGTATAGTTATTCAAGAGGGAGCATCCCATAGATGGTATATTGTAATCCATCCATCCATCCATCCATCCATCCATCCACAACCCATTTTTTACATAATCTTATGTGAAAATGTTTAACATAAATAAAGTTGTAGGGAAGTGTTGGGCAGACTAAATGAAGATGATTGTTTTATCAGGAGGCAAGATAGCTCCATGAAAGCTCAGTAAAATCATTGCTGCATGACCTTGCCTAATGAAAAAAAAATCAGTCATCTGGCAAAATTTAAAGGTGGCTATCCATCTCCATTTTGAAAATGATTATTCTTTATCTCATATTTAGCTTTTAGAATGTTGTTCAGTGTCTTTGTCATGACATCTGAGGCATCATTCTAAAATCCTGTCTAAAAATGTTATTTCACAGTCACTGCATGAAATTATACTTTCCAACGGAATTGACAGTAGTGAATCATAAATGCCACAGTGGAAATGCTTGGTCAAACTATTTCAAAATATATGATTTTATGCAATCTGTTCAAAGTCCAATACAGAATAACAGGAAGCAATATTGCAATTTACTGATTTAGTAGCAGGCTGTTAAGGAGCCAGAATGGTCTCAGACCCATGGAAAAGATCATGCTAAAGTTTGCGGGTCAGAGGTATGGGTCTACAGTAGGTGGGGGCTCAGGGGAATGTATGTGGAAAATGCTAGATTTTTCTTAGTAAACAAACAAAACAAAAAAAAAAAAAAAAGAAAGAAGAAAAAATCTAAGTAATTTTCTGGAGAATAAATTACTGATACTATGGAACTGGTCACCCCCATTTTCACTGTAGAAATGTATCTGACATGTGAGATGGTGAATGGAAGTGAGTAGGCCAAGAGATTTTAACGGATGATACAATCGCAATTATGTTTTTCTTAGTTTATAGGATTCAGTTGTCCTTGAGTATTTTTGATATGGGGGGGGGGTAGGCACACCCAATGTAATTGCCAATAATTCTTTTTGGGTGGGGAAAGTTAACTTTCTTGTGTTGACTTGGGAGGTTTTTTTTTTTTTTTAAGAAACCACAGTTGTGTACTATAATTTGTCTGTGGTATTTTGCATTTGTGAAATAAATGTAAATGGGTTTCTGCTGATTGAAGGCTTATATTGCAGTCAGTAAACTGGAAGATTGTATATACTTTAATGGTGCCACAGTCAGAAAGTTTTAGAATTACAGTTTTATTCTTTCTTTGTCTGCATTGTTGATAATGGGAGACTGCTCACCCCCACTTTCACTATAAATGTCTTTATGTTGCTTGGGGGTAGCACACTGTAGAGGCAATTGGGGGTCTACTTCATGTTGTCGAAAAACCTATCTGTTGAATACCTTTTTGTTGAATCCTATTCATCAAAGCCTTAATCCATCAAATGTTATTTTAAGCAAAATTTTCCCAGGAGAAAAAAACCTTTGGCCAACCAAAAGAGTGTCACAAAATTCAGGAAATCTAAAACCAACCCAGTTGGGAGGATGCACCCACACCCCCCTAATTAAATATACCAACTCCAAGGTCACACTACAGTGGGGAAAAGGACAAAGTCATGATTATGGCCAAGTGTTTTTTCCCCCTGGGAAAAATTTCGTTTAAATGAACGTTCGATGGATTAAGGTTTTTGATGAATACAGTTTGACAAAAAGGTATTCGACAAATAGGTTTTCGACAAAGTGAAGTAGACCCGGAATTGGGAGATTTCACCTATTATACTTGAAAATAACCATGTCTTTGTCTACAGACTGAGCTGTCACTAAAAGAGATAAGATATTTTACTTTGATGCAGGACTGAAAGTAGCTAAGTTGCATCACTCTGGCAAGCCGTTTATTGCCAGCCATTAGTAGTGGAAATAATGCATCTGCGCTAAATGTTATGAGCAGTGTAATTAGATGGCCTTCTAAAGGATTTGAATACCACTATTCTGGCAAGCTTGAAGGGCAGATATTTTTTGTATAAGTTCACTTTTTGCAGTATCCAACATGCTAACAGTGATAACTATCCAGCGAGATAATACTGATGACAGAGGTAAGCACCGAACCATTCCTTCTGTTAGAGATTTGCAAGTTTAGGACAGGGATGAGCAGGTACTGATTCCCAAGAATCTGAGTATTGCATGTGCACCCAGGACTACTACCTTCTGGGGACAAGTTGTTTGAGAAGATTGCAAGTAAGTCACAAAACAGTGGACAAAGGAAAAGCAAAAACAAAATTCCAGTAAATATCTCATTTTGCAGATTAGTGACTTAGAGCACCAAAGTATTGTTCTTGCGCATCCGTATTCTGAACTACACATGAACTGTTAAAGCACCATGACTATTGTCAGTAAGAAGAACTTGCGTTAGAACCACAAGTAAACTGTTAAAAGCACCATGACTATTGTCAGTAAGAAGAACTTGCGTTAGAACCACATGTAAACTGTTAAAAGCACCATGACTATTGTCAGTAAAAAGAACTTGCATTAGAACCACATGTAAACTGTTAAAAGCACCATGACTATTGTCAGTAAGAAGAACTTGCGTTAGAACCACATGTAAACTGTTAAAACCACGATGACTATTGTCAGTAAGAAGAACTTGCATTAGAACCAAATGTAAACTGTTAAAACTACCATGACTATTGTCAGTAAGAAGAACTTGCATTAGAACCAAATGTAAACTGTTAAAGCACCATGACTATTGTCAGTAAGAAGAACTTGCATTAGAACCACATGTAAACTGTTAAAAGCACCATGACTATTGTCAGTAAGAAGAACTTGCATTAGAACCACATGTAAACTGTTAAAAGCACCATGACTATTGTCAGTAAGAAGAACTTGCGTTAGAACCACATGTAAACTGTTAAAAGCACCATGACTATTGTCAGTAAGAAGAACTTGCATTAGAACCACATGTAAACTGTTAAAAGCACCATGACTATTGTCAGTAAGAAGAACTTGCGTTAGAACCACATGTAAACTGTTAAAACTACCATAACTATTGTCAGTAAGAAGAACTTACATTACGATTTGTGACAAAAAATGATCTGTGTGTGCTGAAGCCATATAGCTGCTCTTCTACTGCACAATTTGTATTGTCATTTGAAGCTTCTGATTTGCTAAATAATAATGCTAATGATCTCACAGATATAATATTTTAACATTTAGCACAATCTAATGCAACATAGTTGGCTTTACTAAACACAAAAGATTTGGGGAGGTCTCAATTTTTAAATTTTTTTTTCAAACACAGTCCTATGTATGGAAAAACTAAATACAATGAATGAATAATTGCATTTCATGCTACCCACTGGCTGAACATAATCCTCTTAAATGTAATAGTATTAACAAATATTTATTATTGCAATAGGGAAAACACATAGGTAATACAAGCTTTTATACATGTAACATAACACAGGAGGCTAAGATTGTTTCAGAGAACCATTTATTAGTGTGACTGACTTTGTACCGACATAAAGCCAGCTGTCAAAAGTAGATCATTTTCCTACAGAAACATCTTAGAGTCTAGTGCAGAAAATTAGAAGTCTATGGAACCAATGCAGGAAAGCCACACAATGACGTTCACAATTTATTCATTGCAGCATACTTCCTGATTTACCAATACCATCAGTGAACACATTGAGTCAGCACTCTGCACTAATTACAATATATCAAGGTTCATAAATTGGGTCTATATTATAACAACGAATGATCAGATGACCCCTAAATGTTGAAAATCCAAAACAGCAAACAACCAGAACAGCAATTTTTTTCTCAGGGAAAAAATTGCTGTTCCCCCCAAAAAAAACACACTAAACACTAAATAAAGTGGGGGGCTTCCCCCCACACCCCCTACTTAAATATACTAACTCCGAGATCGCGCTACAGTGGAGGAAACTGCAGAAGCCGGACGGACTGCCCAGCAATTTTTTTCCTTGGAAAAATTTGCTATTCTGGCCATTCACTTTTTTGCCGGTTCGACATGTAGTGTTTGCTCTAACTGCGTTCGATCATCTGATCGTTTGCTGTTCTAAAGTAGACCCCATAAATTATTCAATAGCTTTTACTTCCTGCTTTATCAGTATAACCAGTGTATAGCTCACATCAATACTGTCCATAATTCAGAGCTGTTTAGTTTTAGTTTATTGGAAAAATTAATTCTGTTGTCATTGACAACAGTTTTTCTGAATGTTGTTTCCATTCAGAGCCATCTGGCCATTGGATACACACTTAAGAAAGTCATTGTCACATGACCACAACACAAAATCAATTTCTTTGAAATTTAAAACAATGTTTTTAACCCATGTAGGCATATAGAACATCTTTTAGAAAACACTAACACTCTTCTGTTTCAATTACTAACTGATTAGTTCAGAAGCCAAAATTAATGAATATTTCGCTCCATATCTTTCTGTCCTGTAGACCAACATTAGCTTGTGGCATCCTGTTTCTGTCTGATCATTTAGAACAATTGTTTTTAAAGACTGCTTTGAAATTCAGAAAAAGTAGTCATTGTATAAAGTAGAAAACACACAATATATATTAGAAGGCACTGTTTATACTGCAGTTAACTAAAATACTAACAATGAAACTTGGCTCACATCATAACTAACATAACCTATGCAAGTTTTAGATCAAAAAATAGTATGATAACTATCTAAGAATGTTCCTGCATTCCAAGACAAATATCATCAGTCACTCAAAGATTTTCAGCTAATAATATAAGGTGGAGGAAACAAATGTTGGCATTATTTCTCAGAATATTTGTGCTGTCCCCTAGTACAGCTCTGTTAAGACAATTGGGGACTATGGAGAAAAACAGTTTAACACAGTATATTTTGATAAAGTGGAGTTGTTCTGCTCATAGATCAGCACAAAGCATTGTCCAAAATCCCAAAAGATGAGTATGTACTGCTAGTGTTTTCTACTGCTATCGTCTCTGTGTTCCAACTAGCAGCTACTTGTTGCCAAGTAACACAAAATGGGGGTATTGAGTCTGGCTTAACCAGCCTGTTGCAAGTAATAAATTGATAAGTTCTGATATGCTGTTAAGTGTCTTGTGTCTAGAAATAAATATTTTGTGTTTTCAAGTATTCATCTACAGGTACATGAAAAATCCAGACAAGCATGGCTATTCTGATTTGTTCTTAAGCATTACAAAAAAATGTTTAAATAGCCTATTTATGATTAAGCAGTATCATATCTGCTCACAGCATATTTCTGAATACAAGCTAGCAGGTTTAAGCAATGAATGACACTAAATTCTCGTCTCAACAAAATGAACATTGTTATATGACATTAGTTGTGATCCCTGTCTCACGGCAAGCAGTGTTACTAAAGGTGTATTATGTGTATAGCCAGGAGTGAATCTTACTTAAACAGTTGTACACCTAAGGTTGTGGTCAAGCATAATGCCAAAGAGTGACTACTTTCTCCACCAGAGCTATGTGCTTATCTCTGTATTACCTATAACTAGTTATGCCTTACTGTCGCCATAAAACAAAACTCACTAGTGACATTGTTAAGTTACTAAACAATCTGCAAAATGGATATATTATATTAAACAGACTCCATCTAAACTCTAGGTAAGAAGAATAAGGTTTTTAACTTTTGATGAATGATAACTGGTAGAAGGTAATCTTCCCAATCCCATCACACCAAGGTTACTGTTCCTAGACTGGATTAATATGGAATTTATTTTCTACAAGTCTACAGTTGTGAAAGCCAGTTTTTATCCTTTTTATGTTTTTTCTTCTCCTATGGTTATGTGGCCATGCAGTTAAAATATACAAGTAAGGGGTGTGCGGGCAAAATGCCCCACATGGAGCTACTGGAAAGCTTACCCCTCTGAAATAAACTGTCTACACTTATCTCACCCACAGTTTTACTGGGCGTATTATTCATTTAGTTTGGCTCATGCTCATGCAGTTAGCTGATGATCAGGTTTATTTTTTGGACTTGCAGTGCTCCCAGTGTACACAGAGAGACCACATAATTTAAACAGTCAGAACGTTTAAAATGTCTTTCTATTCCATTTCACAAAGCAAAAGGATAACTGTTTGTGGTATGAAATGCTTTGGTTTAATTGTTGTTCATAAACTACACATTGTTACTAAAATTAAGTTTAATGCATCATTTTATTATTTTTTTTGTTGGCTCTTGTAGCATTGCTCCTAATTCATGGTTTTACTGCATCATAAAGTACAGTTGTATAAGTTAACTTATCATAACAGTGGATGTTTGAATAGATCACTGCATCAGTAGCCATAACTATACAGAACATGTCCTACTGAGGACTGGATGTCAGGCCACTTTATAAAGCTCTGTTCTCCTCCCTCCAACTCTGTACATCCACCCTTAGCAAGAGAGTATGTGCTAGCATAATAGGGACAAAAAAATAGAGCTTTCTTGCCCAAAGGGGAGGCTGAAGCCTGAATCTCTGTAACAGATTTCTCAAAATTAGCGGATATTGTCATGCCAAGAGGGCAAAGGTAAAGTAGGATACCCTACCCTGGCCAGTGAAAGAGCAAAAGGAAAATGAAAACAACGGGTAGGTGTTAAAACGTCAACAGTGATCTAGTCCAACATCTATTGTTATGACAAATTAACTTACACAACTGTGCTATATTCTTCAGTAGATCACTGTTGCAGTTGCTGTAACTATATGGGACAATACTGACATAGCTTAGAAAGAAAGGGTGGCTGGAGATGAACCAGAGTCTAAAATCCCTCTAGACTAGCCCTGGACTCTACCACTTCCCAGAAAGCCTCAGAAGTAGCCAGAGCTCCAGTAGAGTGAACTTTGGCTTTTTGGGGTTGACATTTTCCTTGCTGATTGCAACAAAATTTGATAGCTTGAAACAGCCAACTAAAAATGGTTTGCTTAGAAAATAGTTGTCCTTTCTTTTTGCCATCAAAGGATACAAAGCATTGGTTAGATGTTCTACAATCCTTAGTTAGGTACTGAAAAATATCTCGCTGTCGACAGACATCTCAGGTATACAGAATGCTTTCTCCTCTGTTTTTGGGCTCAAGATAAATCACAGGGAGATGAATCATTTGGTATAACGAAAATGAAAAGACATTTTTTACCATAAAAGAAGGGCTGATTCTAAGACTCTCCCTGCCCTTGTGGAAAATCAAGAAAGTATGTGCAGCCATAAGTACCTGAAATTCAGATGCCCATCTAGCAAAAATCAGACCACGAAGAAAAGCATTTTTTCCATGTCAGAATTTTAAAGAAGCACTGTCTGCAGGATAAAATGCAGAGAGAAAGGATTTAACTTCTCCAAAACAAAATTACGATCCCAAAGAGGTGCCACTTCTTTCCTATGTGGCCTTGTATGCAAAACCCCTTTCAAAAATTGTTTAACTTGAGATAAAGAAGAAAAGAGGGTCCAAAGTCAAATAAGCCTAAATGGACCAAAATATGCTTTTATAGAGGTGTACTCTAAGCTATAGATGAGCAATCCACACTGACATTTATTTACATACTGCACATCTCAAGGAACAAAAGGTGCCTATATGGGACCGAACGTTTCTCATTCAAACTGTTAGGTGCAGACTTTGAATACTAAGATGGATTAAGGATCCCTTGTCCTGTGCGAGAATACCCACTCTGTGAGGAAGATTCTGGTAACTGCCCTTGGGCAGATGCATGCGAAGAGAGAATCAACATTGTCTGGACCAAAAGGGAGCTACAAAAATCATTTGTAGCAAGTTTGCCTTGATCTTTAGAAGATCTTTGGATATCAGAAGAACTGGGGAAAGGCAGAGAAGAACATTTCACTCCATGGAAAAGAACATGCATTATTTCCAGGCCTTTTTGCTATGTATCTTGGAAAAGAACTGGTTTAATTGTTAGCTGAGAAGGGAGACAAACAACTCTATTTGGGAAGTTTCCCACAGATAGCCAATGCCTTGGAAGACCTTTAGGTGTTGCATCCTCTCATGACTGTCTATCCTGGATGTACTCAAGGTGCATGTTGTTGTGTACTGCTCTCATAGAATGCATGAAGTCTGAAGAGTTGCACTGTATTGCCAGGCTCCAGGCAATTCTGACTTGTCTGCATAAGAGATATGACTTTGTTCTCCCTTGTTTGCTTATATACCACATCACAGTGGTATTGCCTACTAACAACAGTGCAGAAAGCTACACAACTGACTTAAGGGCTTTGATAGCTTTTACTGGAACCATAATCACATTGAAATTTATATGTGCCCCTGGAATGAGGCTATTACATACTCTGAACCGTGATGGTTTGGGACACTGCCCCCTCCATATGAAGTCTGAAACATCTGTTGTGACTGATTGACTGAGCAGAGAGAGAGAAAGTGGGAGGCCTGGATTTAGCAAGACCTAACTGGCCCACCATAGTAGTTTCTTCTTGTTGAACCTGAGCACTGTAATCTGGTAAGACAAGGGATGAAGATGCTAGATCCAAACAGATTTAAGACACCACTAGATTTTCCTCATGTGCAGTCTGGCAAATTAAACCATTATGATGGAGGAAGCCATGAAACCCAGAATCCTCAGAAATTCTCTTGCAGTGGACAGCTTCAGAAAGTGAGCTTGATACGATGACACTTTGTCTGAAGGAAGATATGCAATGGATTGAGAGTTGTCTAACAGATACCCAAAAACACTAACTTGTAAATGGGGTTTAAACAATATTTTTAATGTGTGCATAACCTATAGACTGCTGAAAAAAGTTATGGAGAAGTGAAGAGCAGTTAAGGTGTCTTGGGCTAATGGCGCTAAAATGAGACATGCCTCTAAATATGGAAAATGTGGATGCTCTGAAGTCTGCAAAAGACAATGACTGGGACCAAGCACTTTGTGAACACTCTTGAAACAGTGAAACACAAAAAGAAAAATATGTACAGTAAACTGAAAGTGTAATCCCAAGCAAAGAATCTTAGAAAATACTTGTGCATTTTTTTTTGGATTGGGATGTGTAAGTAGGCATCTTTTATGTCCAAAGTTACTAGAAAAGGCATAAGAAACAAAAGAGGAAAAAGAGTTTGTTAAGTGAGCATATTGAATTTTGAAACAAAAAGAAAGGTATTTAGATTTTAAAAGTCAAAAACTGGTCTCCATGTGCCTTCATCAGTGAAGACTACCCTAGCAATATTCTAGAATAAAAACATTTGCCCCTTTCAGACAGAAGCACTGGTTCTATTACACTTAGCGATAGCAAACCTGACCAATCTGAAAAAAAAAAAACAACAGATGGATTTAATTTTTTTGGCAGATTTGAGATCCCTGAATGAAGTAAAAAGTATGCCCACTGTAGTCTGTAGCTACCCTTAAATATTTTTAGAACTCTGGTGTCTAAAGTTATCTTTTTCCAGAAATGAAGGTAGTGATAAAGACTGCCTGCAATTTCTGAAGAATGGGGGGAGAGTCACATGATGGAAAAAAGACATAGGTAGTCACTGGGCTTTCTTTTGAAAGGAAAGTCCTGGGATCCATTTCCTCTCCCTTTTATAGCTCCCTACTATTTCTGCGTATATTGTTGTCTTGCTGTTTTTTTGCTGAAAGACTTTAAATGACTTTCAGAAAAAAGGACCACAGGAAGATGGATAATTTCTTTGATATCTAGGAATAGGACCTTCCAAAACACGCAAAACAAACTACAATAAATGCTTTGTCAAAACTCGAATCCAAAGTCCAAGCAGGTAATCCAAAGCAGTGCAACAATTCAAAAACAAAAATGAATGCCAATAAATGAAAAAAATATTAATATGGACTTTGGATTCGAGTTTTGACAAAGCATTTATTGTAGTTTATCTAGGAATAGGACACAAAAAGAATAGTTTGACTCCTTGCATGAACGTACCCCTCTGTTCCAAGTTCTTTAACACTTCTGCTGAAAAGTTACCAGACAAAGGTCTCTGTCAAGAGGGGCATTATGCAACTGAGCTTTAAAATCATTAGAGAAATTTTAAAATATTATTCATACATTTTGTGCATTAAAATACCAGTAGCCGCAATCCTGGACACAGCATCTACTGTACCATAAGCACAATTTTAGCATGCTTAGTGACCTGTGAAGCAGAGTTTACCATTTTGAACAGGAAGGATTGTCAGTGCTAGATAGCTAAGGCTTGCTACATGTTAGCAAAAAATGTTAAAAGATACTTGGACATGTGAGTCTGGCAATTAATAGCTCTAAAAGCCAGAGTGGATGATGTATAAACTTTCTTTCCAAATCTATTGAAGAAACAACTATACTTTGTCATTTGAGACAGGATTAAAAGCAGACAAGGCCTTAGGAGCTTAGTCACCCTCCATAAAAATAATATCAGGGTCTGCAACAGGGGCTGAATATCAGGTACCCTGTAATGTCAGTCAGATTGCTTAAGAGCAGGAGGATGAGAATCATGGGGAAACAGAGACTGAAACAACTGCGTTGTTCAAGGCCCATAAAACTAGGGTATATCTGCTGATTTAGGTGAACATATACTCAATAATTCATAATATGTCTTCTGAGACTCAAACACTTCCCTACTCTGAAATGTAAAATATTCCTTCATTTTTGAAATGGTATCCTCAAAAGACAGGGGAATCTGAAGAGGAGGTATCTTTTGATTCAGACTCAGAAGGAATAGGGGAGGGATTAGGAGGTGTGGTCTAAGCCCTTAATGTCTGATTCAGACAGAACCTCTTCATCTGAGTAAGAGAAGGATCTCTTTCTCCTAACTGCTGCAGAAATTTGAGGCAAAGACTGAAGAGAACAAATTGCCCTGAACAGGCCATGAGCAAAATTTCACCAATCTTTCTGAGAAGTTTTCAGAGTACAGGGGGTAGAAGAGGGCAACAAATGGTTTATCTTTTGAGTCTTTGTCTTAGGAGGCTCTATCTTTAAGGTCTTAGGAGGGGTGTCTGAAAGTCTAGCCTCCATCAAAAACAAGGCAATATCTTCCTTCAGCAATATCTAGTGAACACCTCTGTCACTCTTATATTATGAGACTAGGTTCTTCCTTTTCAGCCAAAGCCTGACATATGGTCTGAATGGACATGCTTAAATACCAGGCCACAGCAGTTTCCTGAGGGGACATGTTAAAGGGACTGGGAGAAATGGGCTGATTCTGTTAGGGCTGTAGAAGCACCTGAGTGGAGACATCAGACCACACTCGTTCAACACCTTTTTTCTCTAAAGGGGGTGGTACACAAAAAGAGAACGGGTTGCCATGCATTTATATGCCAATTGTTTAAGGCAATTATTCTCTAGAAACAATTCTAAGGATTTTTGTCTACTCCTTAAAATTTTGGCAGCAAATGGAAAGCAAATTTGACCAGGCCTAGTATCGTATGATTCTCTAAACAAAAAAACATAAGGAATCTGTTTGCCAAACAGTTACTCTTCCTGATAGTCATAAGCAAATTTGCATAAACTGTTCTTCAGGAAAAGGAAGGAAAACTAACAAGAATACTTATCTGCTTAGTTTTGTAGCTGAAGCTGACCACTGACACTGAGCTGAAGTGATGTCTGTTTAAGCATACTATACAGAAAGAAGGTTTTGAGTTTTTTGTACCTCCGTATCCCTTTTAATACCAGCCTATACTCTCATGCTATGGATATACAGAATGTGAGGAAGGAATCCAAGGTTTTGTCCCAGGTAATTACAGCTACTTCAATAGTGATCTAATGAAGAGCATCCTTGTTACCATGGTCTATGCATGAAACCTAGTGTAGAATAATATTGCCTTTAGTATGTCTAGTCACTTTTTACAAGGCATAGTGCACTGCTGCCTTGCAGTGCTTAGTGACCAACTTAATTTCGTGTCTGGGATGTTTTCTGTTCAATGTTTGCTAGCCCTCCATGTGCCCACATAAGTTTTCATCGGTAGCTCCATTTATGTGCATGTATATGAGAGATACAATGGACTGGCATCCTATCCAGAATTGTTTCCTGCCTTAAGGTCATCATTTCCAGGGTTAGGCTCAGAATACTTGTGCTCTTACACAGCAAAAAGCAGGTACTGAAATGAATGAAAGAATAAACTTATTTCCTTTTGAAAGATACTATCTGAATGGCTGTTTGTTGATGAAATAATATTTATGTATGTACATTTTTACCTAACTAATGGTAGCCACATCTATGAACAAAGCTCCTTTCTAGCCTAAAACGTTAGAGCTAAACTTGTAAATTATTTGCATGGTAGGCAGTTGCAAGAAAACAAGTAGCCAAATCATAAATTTATAATTTTTCAACTTGCATACCCTGGGCACGAGTTGCCCACATAAAGTTTGAAATTAATTTTAATGATTCAAAAAAATTGTTGTCTAAGGCTATACATGCTGATTTTATGAAACTGAGTGTCTATTTGACTAACTAACCAAGCAGAAACTTCACAATGTGGAGGGTGTGTGAAGTTCACTCCTTGAAATATGTTATGCACCTAGTTCACTAGTAAAAAATCAAACTTTAAAATATGTACTACAAAATAATAAAATACAATAGTAGGTAGTCCACAGCTGAGTTAAGAATGGAATATCCTTTAATGAAACACACAAACAAGTGATCCTAGTTGAGTATAATGAAAAACATTAAAGACATTCATTATTTATATAAAATCAGGTTATTTGGAGTAAGGGAGTGATTAGAGAGGTGGTTTTGTTAAGGGCAATAAAAGCATTTAACTCATTCATTTAACCAAGTCCTCCTTCCTCCTTAACACCATAGTGTAAACAGAGACGGTGCTATCTTACAACTGAAATTAAAAAGCTAGAGACAAATTAAAATATATAATAAAATAACAGCTTATTAAGGCTAACCTACTAATCTAAGCTTTATTAATTAAGAAACCAACTCACTAACAAAATGACTAACTAATTAACTAACAAAAATATCTATCACTAAACATCTATCAGAATAAATATTAGCAGCTTATAAACTGAAACACTTTTAACAAAGAATGCTTTTGTATCAAATACATACTTCATCAGGTTTGTGTGTAAAACAACATATCATAATACTAATGAACATGTGTATAAATCTGCAAGTGAACACCTAAGTAGGCTGAAAACCATAGCTATAATTGCTAAGGTGGAAATATGTTAAAAAATAGAGCATTAAGGCCCTTGGGATCTGTTCAAATGTGGCATCTAACTAAGAAAGCACTTAGCTTAAATGAGTAAAAGTATCAGAAAACAGCACAAATGTATGTCAATTATTTTCATTGTAAAATATTTACAGTGTTTGATATTCGTTTATAACAATATTAGCATGTATAATATTAGCATGCAATGTCAGCATTAATCAGTCCTATAACAGACTTTTAATAGTCTTTTAAACAGTGGAGCAGTTTTCTGAGTTCTAGTATGCTTTCTATGAAGCAATAATAATTAAGCCCCGATTTTCTAAAAGAGTGCAGTTTCAGCTGCCACAGTAGTTTACACTTTTCTAAAAGATTAAGGATGTCTCCTTCCAGTTCCAAAAGGTCCACACGATTAATAATTTGAAATTTAAAGTCATTGTGTTTTTTGTGAAGCTGCAGGTGCCGAGCCAGTGTATTATTCTTGCACTTAGCTCTAATTTCAGAAAGATGGCCAGAAATCCATCTTTTAAGTCTGTTCCCCCATATAAAATGCTTCACAGTCATTGCAGCTTACCCAGTAAACCACCTGCAATGAGTTACAGTTACCTCATGCATTGGTTTTAATCAGTTTCTTTAAATAAGGGCAGAAAAAACAAATGACCTCTTATCTAGTTCACAGCACGGCTTCCGTCCGAAACACAGTACCTCCACAGCCCTCATAAGTTTCACTAACTACATCAACCTCCTCAAAAACAATGCCAACTAGTCTCTACTATATTCCTTGATATGTCCAAAGCTTTTGATATGGTATCCCACCAACTACTACTCAACACTCTACCCTCCTTCAACCTCAACTCTACAGCTCTCAACTGGTTCTTTAGCTACCTTACTAATTGACAACAGGTAACTAAATGGGATAATAAACTCTCCACACTCCTCCCAGTCTCCATTGGGTTTCCTCAGGGTTCCATCCTTGGCCCTCTCCGTTTTATTATATTCAAAAATAGTCTAAACACTGCCACTAAATCTGCTTCTATCATTCAATATGCTGATGACACTACCCTTATCTGCTCTGCTCCCACAACCCAAGAACTCCAAGATAAACTGCAAAAATCATTTCTTGATATTGAAGATTACCTAAATGAACTTCAACTCATCCTAAACACAAACAAAACAAAATTAATGATCTTCTCCAACAGGAAATCCAAAGCAAAACCACCTTCTCTCTCCATCTACTCCACTAATGGCACTATAATACAACCAGTTAACCAAACAAAACTACTTGGTTTCACAATAGACAACAACCTAACATTCAATAAACACATATCACTCACAATTAAGAAAGTTCACATCAAACTTGGTGCACTATATAGGGCCAAACCTTACGTTACTCAAAATGCCAGACTAGCCACAGCCAGATCCCACCTCCTATCTAGTCTCCTCTACTGTTCTCAAATTTTCACTAACCTGCGCATGTCTGAGTTACATCTACTTGATTCCTGCTATAAGAAAATAGCACAATTTGCTGCTAATATACCCAATAGGACCCATCATTGCCTTGCTCTTCAAAAACTACACTGGCTTGAATTTCCCAATCTGTTATAGCTCAATCAGCTCACCACTGCCCACTCTATTATCCACAAACCAGAAAACAACCCTGCACTCTCCAACCTAGTGCAACTAAATACCAACCCCAGGACCCTCAAATCATCCAATAAACTTATACTCAGGGTTACAAAGTCCTATAATTACTTTGGTGACTCTCTCTTCTCTTTCAGAGTAGCGAAACAGTGGAACCTATTACCCCAGAATATCTTAAAAAACACAGATTGCCAGAGCTTCAAACAACTCCTAAAGGGATACCTTACTCAACAATGGCTATGCTCCTGTAATACTCCTGGCTAGTTTCTCATGCCTTCAATCAAATGTTTTCTATTCTGCTATCCTCTTATCTTACTTCTACCAAATGAAAATACTACAATGTTTTTTATATATCTAATGCGTTTCATATTACTATCTGTAATAGGGCTTAGGAAATGTAATGTTTTTCTGTTTTACATTCCCTTTTTGTAAACTGTTAAACTTGTTGTATATTCTTTGTAAATCTTTTTTGTACTATTGTTATGGAGCTTTTCTCCCCGGGTCTCCACTGAAAATGGGCTACTTGCCCAGCCGGACTCTCTACCCAGTTAACAAATGTAAAATAAAATAAAATAAATAAATAAAATAAAATAAAATAAATAAACAAAAATGTACTCATTCACACATATAGCACCTTTTTGTAAACTTCCAGTTCACAACTATAGCTCCTTATGGCATCCAGAACTTTTTGGGTCTGACTTCATTTACTAAGTGACTTACCATAATAACTGGCAATATTAGAAAGTGCAAGGAATTGTTAACAAAATGATCCCAAAATTGTTAATCTAGAATGTCCCACAGTAGGGAAATTAATCACAGTTCATCGCTTATTCATATTTGTATATTTATTTATGTTCATTTTTTTCATAACTGTTACATGCTATTGAGGGGTATGGTGTTATATGCCATGGTGGAATACATGTACATTCATTGTCAGTGTCCATTTATATCATACTATACCCAATATATTGCTAGGGGTTTGCTAGTAAATACAAAAATAAATGATATTTACATATGTACTTAATACTTCCAAAAACAAGTAACTTACAAACTATTGCATGGCGTCAGGTGAAACCTTGAATGTTATTGAAAAAATATTTTTTCAAATTTGCACTGCACATTGCAAATCTTGAGAAATATTCAGTGTTATTTACACTGATAATTATACAATTAAGGATATGCTTTCATAGTCTGTAAGTATCTCAACAGACATACACTCGTAGAATTTCCTGTTTTCATTTGAAAACTTATGTCTGGTTAACAAGAATTTTCGAACAATATATGTCTAGGTTATACAGTCCGCAAAATTGTTTGTGAAAGTTTAGTGAAAATATAATTTTGGGTTTGTATGCAAATAATATATTATAGCATTTATGGAACAGCTATGAATAGGTTCATAGGTTCATAAGTTCATAGGTTCATACTAGGCTATCTGCCCGAGGGCATTTACAAGCCTAGCCCATCGTTTTGTGGCTTACGCCACCCCTTTAGTATGGGGAACTATACCCATTATTTTGCTGTGCCTCTGTCGAGCAGTGACACTGAGGTAATCCCTGGGGTATATCTGCGATCTCCCATCCATTGGTCAAGATTTCTCTTGAACAAGGCCAGCGAGGAGCTCTGCCTCACATGTACCGGGATTTTGATCGACAGCATAGGAGTCTTTGGGTGATGAATCTATCCGTCCAGCAGATCGTATTAATAGCCGTGTCAAGGTTTAAGTCTCCCGCCTTGTGGCTCTGATGGATCTAGATTTTTGAGGTGAAGCATATTCATCAAGTCTGGGTTTGACATGGCCTTGTATGTTAGGCAAAGGTCACCTCTGACCAGCGTAAGCGACTGAATAGAGCTGGAGTTCTTTCAGTCGCTCAGCATAGGACAGATTTTGAGACCCTTTATCCTTTTGGTGAGGAACTTTGTGGCCTCTCCAGCTGCTGCAAGTGTCGGGTCAGATACATCCCGAATGGGGCATTGTACTCAATCATTGGTCTGATGAGTGATGAGTAAAGGGAGACTATGACCTCCCTTGATCTAGATGAGAATCCCTTCATGATAAGGTGGGCAATGTAGAAGGTCTTCCTAACTACTTTAGCTACATGGGTGTCAAATGACAGACTACTATCAACCTGGGTCCCCAGGTCCCTGATAACTTCTTCTGTGCTCAGTGGATTGCCACCTATTTGGTAGCTAGGGGTAACCTTGTTTTTCCCAAAGGGTATGACTATGCATTTTTGGCATTTAACTTCAGGCCGTGGCTCTGGCACCAGTTATCCGCTTTCTGTGAGACCCTTCTGAAGGATATCTGTGTCAGATGTGTTTTCTACTATGGCCAGTTTGCAGTCATCTGCAAACTTTGTCAGCCATAACCCTCCTGTGTTTGCTTGTACTGGAAAAGTAGATGCCAAACAAGAGTGGGCCCAGGACTGAGCCCTGTGGGACACCACTTGTGACAGGTTTTGAGTCTGACATGGCGCCAGCAACTCTGACCTTGTGGGTTCTGTCACTCAGCCAGTTTGCAACCCATCTTGTGATGTATAGGTTAACATTTAAGCTGATGAGTTTTTCAATGATACCCGAGTGGGGTATTGTATCGAAGGCCTTAGCCAGATCGAGGTAGGCTGTATGGACTGCCTTTCCCTTGTCAATGGCTTTGGTGACTGTTTCGAAGAAGTCAACCAAGTTTAAAAGGCATGATCTGCCTTTGACAAAGCCAAACTGGGTTGGATCCAAAGTCTGCAAATTCCCTATGTCTTTATTTATGAGGTCCATTATGATCCTCTCCATGGCTTTGCAGATAAGGCTTGTCAAGCTAATGGGCCGGTAATTTACAGGGTCAGTGGAGGCACCGCCTTTGTGAAGTGGGACCACAGTTGCAGTGCGCCACTCCTGGAATGCGATCCAGAGGTAAGACTTTGATTAAACAGCTGTCCTAGCTGTGGGTTTAATTCCTCATTGAGTTCGTAGAGCACACAGCCGGGGACACCATCAGGTCCCATGGATGCTGTGTTTTTTGCTTTGGAGAGAGCAGTTCTCACTTGGGCGCTGGAGATGTTTGGGGGGCTGCAATCGTTTGGTATAGATATCTCTCCTTTTGGGGGGGAGGGGGTGGAGAAGTTTGCACTGAACCTGTCAGCCAGTATGTTGGCAATGTCTGTAGGATCAGTAATCTTCACATCATTTTGAACTAGTTCTGAGCATATCTGGGAGTTTCCTCCTAGGTTTCTAACATAGCTAAAGAAGGCCTTATGATTGTCTTTTGAGTCTTTAGCTATTTTTCTCTCGAAATTTGCTTTGGATGATTTTATGAGAGCTCTTAGTTTTTTACTTATAGTGATCAAGGGTGTCTTACCTTTTAAGGATTTTGCTCTATCTTGTAGTAGCTTCCTCCTTTTATTGTAGAGTTTGTTTATGGCTGGGGTCCACCAGACTGGACGCTTGCCTTTGGTACTAAGAGTCTTTGTTTTGTTTGGGATTGCCTTATCCATGCAGTCCTGCAGGTGCTGGTAGAAGGTGTTTGTAAGTGATTCAGCGGCTTGAGTACTGTTTTCCGCCGGCTCGGGGGCCTTAAAGGAGACCACACTAGTCTTTAGAAGTGTGAAGTCGGCTGCACTGTTATCACTGCAAAGAATACTTTTTAATGACAGCATTGATATTTGTACAGTTTTAAAAGCTTTCATTGTTCACAAAATATTTACTTTTGTTTATCTTATCCTTTTGAGGTTTATTTTTCAGAAAATACTCTTGCACACAAGATATGTATAGGCTGCTAGAGGTCAGACAGTCCATATCATTTAGGTGTTAACAATAAGCAACATATCTAAAATGGCAAAATAAAATACTTTGGATGTGGCAATGTTCAGGAAATCAAGTACTAATCATATATGCTGCATTAGAATTCATACCAATATGCTTTTTGGTTTACTGCATGAATAGCCCTTCCTGCTCAGTCTTGCACATTAGAATGTCTCAAATTAAATTCAGTCTCAGGCTTGTCATCTACTATCTGGTGACCTAAACAGCACCTGTTTTTCTTGGGGCGGCCATGTTGGTGCAGCAGTTAGCGTTGCCACCTCACAGCAATAGGTTCTCCAGTTTGATCCTCGGCTGGGGTGCCTTCTGTGGGAGTCTGCATGTCCTCCTTGTGGTCGCGTGGGTTTACTCCGGTTTCCTCCCACATCCCAAAGACATGCTGTAGGTGGATTGGACACTCTAAATTGGCCCTAGGTGTGAGTGCGTGCATGTGTGTGCCTTCTGTGGAATGTTGGGTGCTGGGCTGGCAACTCGACACCGTAAAACTCCACTGCCAATCATGAGCGGACAGGTGATCCACTGTGGCGACCCCTAACCGGGAAAAGCCAGAAGAAGAAGAGATGAATAAAGCAAGGATCATTTTTAATGGTCACAATACAAAAGGTAGCTAAAAGTGCTTTGACACTTCATTGTTATATGACAGGATATAAGGAAACTGTGAGAACTTATTGCAGCATTTTTTGCTCACTGTTTTAAATAAAGTTTTGTTTTCATTGCCTGGATGAAAGATTTGAAGCAAGAAGACAGCATGTGTATCTGCAATCTATATACAGCATTTGCATATCTGTGATCTATATTTAAAGATCTTTGCAACTCTAATTTTAACAAGACATAAGGAACAGGTTCAAATCTCCCCCCCCTGTAAAAAATAATAATGTTTCAACACATCATCTAATGAATGTGCAGTGTCATACAGGTCTTTAATAATGCATTTAGACCAACAACCTGAACTGCATTAGCAGTAGTCATATTTTCAGCCTTACTGGCTGTCATCTGTATGGCAAAAGTGGAAAATCTAAATCTAGCAACATTCAGCTTTACAGGAAGTATCTGATGCATTCAGTGCAGGAGTGTATACTAAATAAGGTCAAAACAAAAAATGCAGAAACTCCATAGTAGTTAGACTATGGGATGTTTATTTCTTTGTTTCCACGTGTGATGGCATTCAAGATCATGTGTTAATTTTGATTTAATTGTAAAAAAACTACTGTATCTTCTTTCTGATCACAGAGCTGTCATCTAGCCACTGTGTTTTGAGTTCCTCAACCAGTCAAGTTTATGGATACTTTCCCTATTTTATAAACTAATAGAGTGAGGTACCTATCACAGACAGGCTGCTGTCTTGAAATGCTTAAAAAATTATGTCCTAGTCTTTTTCCATTTTGGTAACCTTAGTTAAGATGTTGACACTTAATGTTGTCAAACTAATTCTGAGATCAAAGAACAAAGCAGCAGTTTTTGTTTTTAAACTGACACGGACATCAATGAGCATTTTTTCCTGTAGTAGTTAATTATGGATTTTGTACCATTAAGTCATTGAGGAGGCTTGAACCCTCTGTTGCCCTGGAATTAATTAAGCATGCATAGATTTTGTTCTTGAATGAGAGTATTGTTTTAGCAATGTGCTGTGCAGCCATTATGACACATTCCAGGCAGCCATTTTGACACATTCCAGGTAGGAATTAGAAGGATGAAGTATAACTAAATATCTGCAACATGGGATGCTTCTTTGATATAGTTAATACAGTACCTCAATGAATAACTATACCCTAAAGAAATTCAGGGTGCCACACAAGGTCATTCCCAGGAAGAACTGCTTGCAGGATATGCCAGGAAATTAACCAAGCTATGAGTTGTGCTTCTGTGACACAAAGTGGTCCCTGGATTAAAATGTACCGCTTCTGTAGTTACAGCCACAGTTGTATGAAGGTCATTGTTCGAACAATAATGCAAACAAATTGGAGTCCATGTGAATATGTTTAGAATGTTTACCTTAATGCATCAAGTATAGCAGTGAGCTGTAGGTCACAACTCTTTTGAAAAGGGAATGTTTCTGTTTATTGTCACTTAGTTAAAGCATCCACGTGAAAGTAGTACCAGATTTAAATTATAAAGCAGTTTTATGCTTTTTATAATTAAAATTCAGCACAAAATGCGTCATCTATTTCTACAGTCCCTGACTGGATTAAAGATGATGAATACATACAACCTCTTTCATGCTATATTCTATTCAGCAGTGATGTGCGTTATCACAATTTATTCTACAGTTTACAAGACCGTGCACTAGTACAGCTATTTGATTGTTCTTAAAGCACATTCTCAGGTGAACAAATTGAAAGTTGTTGTAATCCATAGTGAACATTAGAGAGAAACCTAATAAAATCAGGAAGAAACTGGTATTTTGTGAAACTGTGTAGACCCCATTTCAAAAACAAGTCACATTTCATGTAGACAGTTTGGTGAGGCTATAATTCACATAACATGAGGAGTTTATTAAAAGGCTCAGGAAAAGCACAACCCAGCCATTATTAATTATTCTGTATTATGAAATTTGAGTAGTCTCAAGCTCACAGCCAACTTGATCTTTGACCGCACTTCTAGTTTGTTCTTTGAAGTGTACCATAAATCACCAAAGTGTGCATTAATCTCAATAAAGTGTTCTGCTAGTAATATTCTCACCTATAAGATATTGCCTGTCCTTTCGGTATTTGCATTCATTAATGCTGGCTGACTTAATTTAACAGAGCTAGGCAGTGTTGATCACAGCTTGTTCTGATTAAATCTGAAAGCATGGCAATCAGAATGACCAGAATCATGGTTTCATCCTGTATTGATGGTGTGTTGGCATTTTTAATTGCTTTGATTTTAGGTTAAACCTAAACGATGTCAAGGAAACGTGTACTGCCACATAACAGCTTGTACATCCCATGTGATAGCAGTGGTATTACAAAACTTTTCGAATTAAAACAATTGGTTTCTGTAAGTAATTGTTAAAATAGAGTATGATGTTAAAATAGATTCCTGCATGTGACAGAATCACTGCTCACATTAACAATGAAACTAGTTCACTATTTTCCTACCTTTTTGTGTCTGTTGTGTGGTAAGATACAAAATACAAATTCATGAACTAATTGCAGCAAAGTTCACTGTATAACTGGTAACTCAGAGCAAAACAACAAACAGATGAAAAACGCTCGATTTATTCACACAAATGTATCACAAAGATAAAGCTTTCGGGTAACTGATGAAGGGTGCTTCCTGAAAGCTTTATCTTTGTGATACATTTGTGTGCATAAATCAAGCATTTTTCATCTGTTTGCTGTTTTGTTCTAAAATACAAAATACACCATGCTTATGAATATGTTCCATCCCATATATGTTACTGTCAACGTTTGAATGACCATAAAAAAAAATAAAAATTAATTTTATATTCAGTCTGCAAAATTCAGTGACAGACTTGAATAGCATGAATATTTAATGTATTTTTTGTGAATAGAATGAATGCGGTCACCTGACTAAAGTTGGAATGCAAACAAAAGCATAGTGAGTGCAAATGGCCAGTAAGCTGCTTGGCTGATTAGATAACTGCTGCACTTAGATGGGTCATAAATGAAAAAAAGACATATTACAAACAAATTAAAAAATGTACATGCATACTGTACAGCTCAGAGCAAAACAAAGTACACTGGAGCAGGGGCACCATATTTCTACCAGGTAATCATAGACAAGCTGTTTAAGTCGAAGCACAACATATGAATTGGTTACATGGCTAAACAAAGAAACCACTTTCTATTTAATCTCAAAGTATCAAAAAAGTTGAAAACAGCAATTAACAAAAGTGAAAAAAACAGTGAAATTACACAGCAATAAAAACAGAAACAAAGTATACTACAACATCAAAAATAATAAACACCAACACTATTTGACAGTATAAACTAGCCCAAACCTCCATCAACAATTCAAACAACACTAACAGATTCATGCCACTTTTAAAGCATCCTAACCTGTCATAACTTTGTACACTAGGCCCAGTATTAGAAACCAATAAAAATGGTGCACACACTTCCAAAAAACACAAATAACATAAATACCTCCAGTAACTAAAACAAAATAAACTTACACATAACATTATTTACTATTGTAACCGTAAAAAAACCTAAAAAAACACAAACAAGACTATACACTACGAGAATAGATAAATCACTTTTGTTTGAATCTCACATAAACCAAAACAGGGAAACAAGACTAAATCATTTTATAAAAACATAAAATAACTTTAATGTGGGGATTTTATGTCCCACGCTCCTTGCTTATGTAAAACTCCATGGTCTTACAACAGCAACAATGTATAGCACAGAAGCAGTACAAACTTGACAAAAACATCACTGAAATATTAATTCTGTAAACAGCAGTTTTGACTAAACATCACATAAAGTCAGGTAATTTAACAAAACAACTTTCAGTGAAATACATGGCTCAATGTGAATCATATATGGCAAATTATATATTTAGCAGGCAAACAAGAATCTCTGTGTTAACTTCTCACTAAGGTTTTTGATAATTACCTGGAAGTTACCATTGAAATATTTTATGATCAAGAAAGCTAATGCCTGATCTTACTTCAGTTTTCACTGCATTCTAGCACCATTATTTCTTTATTCTGCAATTTAATAACTCAACCTTCTAAGCTAGTTTTTCTCCACCATTCAAGTGTCCTTTTTCATGCAATTTGCTACATGCTAAAATGTAACAAACAACAGACATTACTGTTAACTTTCTGGCTTGTGTATAAATATACAAAACTGATGAGAGAAGACTTTCAGACAGCTGAACTCAAGTGATAAGTGCTGCAGATAACTTCTGTGATGCAGCTTGAACTGTACTCCTGCCCCCCCCCCTTTCTTCCACTGTTCCATGCACCCTTTCACATCTGGAAGTCTCTCTAGTACCCAGCATCCTCTTTGTAGCACTGTATTTCCTTACATGATCACTGAATCTTTTTCATTCAAGCTGCCATATTTCCTCTTCTCTTCCCATTGTTTTTCCTCTGTGTCTTCATTCACCCACATCCCCCAACAATGTATTTTCATGCATATGTAATATCTCCCTTTCTGTTCTATGTATAATGGGATAATGATCTTAGCATCTTCCAGATAACGCCATATGCCAGTCCCTGTCCAGTCACTATCCAGTGCAACCAATGTTTCTCTAATGCACACAGTATGCATGCCTATGTTTTCAAAGTATATAATATGTTGTTACTACACTTCTTATTTATACAGTCACTCATCAGTTCCTGTGTCACACCCTTTATGGCATTTAGTTGGCTTATTCTCCTTTCTTCTGTCTGTTACTCAGTCTGAGTCTTTAGTAGTGATACTACTACCTTGCAACATAAACACACACACACACACACACACACACACACACACACACACACACACACACACACACACACACACACACACACACACACATTCTTTAGACTGAAGGAACTCTTTTTTCCAGTTCAGCTTCCAGGACCATCTCTTCATCCACACTTAAATTCCAGTGGTCCAAACAGTAAAGCTTCTGACCTTCCAAGGCAGTTTACTAACCACTTTCTCACACCATCACTAGTATAATTTGTGGTAGTAGATTGTTGCCCCACAGCACAACAGCTAGTCTTTGTTTCTGTCTTGTTTGATGATAAATTATATTACTGGTGTGCTCCTTGTCCCCTTACCCAGCACATGACTAGGAAGGTATATGGACAGATAGATAAGAGTATTATACAGTGCAATTAGTCTTTTATTGCCTGTAGTATCATATATTCTCCGAATATGGGACCACCCCTGCAGATCAGGCTCAGCATAGTATACTGAAAGAATTAAAAAAAAACAATAAATAACCCAGGGCCATCAAGTCTGAGTCAAAATGCAACTAGCACTATGAATCTGCCCCTTTTCTCTCCACTTCAACTATCCCACACCATCAAGTGGTTTGACATTCCCAATTAGACAGGTAACTCCATGACCCTAACACTCTCTTACAGATGCAAATCTTCTCTTCATCCACCTGAACCTCTCTTCTCAAATACCAGTCATGTCCTCTTTTAGATCAAATTTTCCTGGTGTATACTCAGAAAACTCAAGGTGTCATTGTACAAAATGTATGAAAGTGGACCCCTTGGTACAGCCAATCCTCCAGACATCTCAGTTATCTATTTCCAAAAAAAAAAATCAGAAAAACAGAATATTATAAATAAATGTTGCAATAAGGAAAATATTCTCATATACAGGCTCAACAGCATTGTCATCAAAATTCACATATGGCAAACAAACCAATAACATTTATTTTCTTTATATGGGGACTTAATTCCCTAACTTAAATGTCAGTTTTCCTTATTGTAGTGAACAAGACCCATGGATGAAAATTCAACATCCCGCTAAGTTTGTCTTTCTGTGGGAACCAGTAAAACATTAACTCTGCTTCATGACTTGAATTTGTCAATCAGCAGTGTGGCCATAAAGATATATTTTCTACTCAAACCTCATGCTATTGCCTCACCAACACCAACACCGCCACCATCACCATCAATTAAAAATGTAATCAACCGTCAGAATGTTGATTCTATACACTTCAGATGGGGGCGCATTATTTTCATCTTTTGCCACTTAAACCATAAAAAGCTATTTTTAGAAATGCATTCATATCAAGTAAACATATTTTAAAGCTCTATACAGTGCACATTGGTTTCGAGAGTTCTAAACATTATGTGCTCTCTAGGTACCCCCTGGCTGTGAATTGCAGCCCATTTATACAGAACACAGAAAGTTTCACTTTCAAGTGTAACTTAACTAACATTATAGAGCTTACCATTTCTAAAGATCATTTATTTTATGCAGGGGGATGTGTTAGAACTGAAACAAATTCTAATCTATTTACCATGATTTTAGTGTGTTATGTATTTTGTTCATAGGTAACTACTACGCTGATGACTTCATGTGCCTTTTTAAGTCTAGCTATGTTTCCAATTCTATTTGACAGGTTTTCATACCTCTCACTTGATTGGGGGGTATAACTTGGGTAGGGGTTGTTAGCCATGCTTCCAATTCTATTTGACAGGTTTTCATACCTCTCACTTTATTGGGGGGTATAACTTGGGTAGGGGTTGTTAGCCATGCTTCCAATTCTATTTGACAAGTTTTCATACCTCTCACTTGATTAGGGGGGTATAACTTGGGTAGGGGTTGTTAACCATGCTTCCAATTCTATTTGACAAGTTTTCATACCTCTCACTTGATTAGGGGGGTATAACTTGGGTAGGGGTTGTTAGCCATGCTTCCAATTCTATTTGACAAGTTTTCATACCTCTCACTTGATTAGGGGGGTATAACTTGGGTAGGGGTTGTTAGCCATGCTTTCAATTCTATTTGACAATTTTTGATACCTCTTACTTGATTGGGGGGTATAGCTTGGGTAGGGGTTGTTAACCATGCTTCCAATTCTGACAGGTTTTGATACCTCTCACTTGATTGGAGGGTATAACTTGGGTAGGGGTTGTTAGCCATGCTTCCAATTCTATTTGACAGGTTTTCATACCTCTCACTTGATTGGGGGGTATAACTTGGGTAGGGGTTGTTAGCCATGCTTCCAATTCTATTTGACAGGTTTTCATACCTCTCACTTTATTGGGGGGTATAACTTGGGTAGGGGTTGTTAGCCATGCTTCCATTCTATTTGACAAGTTTTCACCTCTCTCACTTGATTAGGGGGGTATAACTTGGGTAGGGGTTGTTAGCCATGCTTTCAATTCTATTTGACAATTTTTGATACCTCTTACTTGATTGGGGGGTATAGCTTGGGTAGGGGTTGTTAACCATGCTTCCAATTCTGACAGGTTTTGATACCTCTCACTTGATTGGAGGGTATAACTTGGGTAGGGGTTGTTAGCCATGCTTCCAATTCTATTTGACAGGTTTTCATACCTCTCACTTTATTGGGGGGTATAACTTGGGTAGGGGTTGTTAGCCATGCTTCCAATTCTATTTGACAAGTTTTCATACCTCTCACTTGATTAGGGGGGTATAACTTGGGTAGGGGTTGTTAGCCATGCTTTCAATTCTATTTGACAATTTTTGATACCTCTTACTTGATTGGGGGGTATAGCTTGGGTAGGGGTTGTTAACCATGCTTCCAATTCTGACAGGTTTTGATACCTCTCACTTGATTGGAGGGTATAACTTGGGTAGGGGTTGTTAGCCATGCTTCCAATTCTATTTGACAGGTTTTCATACCTCTCACTTTATTGGGGGGTATAACTTGGGTAGGGGTTGTTAGCCATGCTTCCAATTCTATTTGACAAGTTTTCATACCTCTCACTTGATTAGGGGGGTATAACTTGGGTAGGGGTTGTTAGCCATGCTTTCAATTCTATTTGACAATTTTTGATACCTCTTACTTGATTGGGGGGTATAGCTTGGGTAGGGGTTGTTAACCATGCTTCCAATTCTGACAGGTTTTGATACCTCTCACTTGATTGGAGGGTATAACTTGGGTAGGGGTTGTTAGCCATGCTTCCAATTCTATTTGACAGGTTTTGATACCTCTCACTTGATTGGGGGGTATAACTTGGGTAGGGGTTGTTGAGCATTTACAAGCTTCCTCTCTTTAATAGGGACACAGGTGGCAGACCAGGGACAACTTTACGATTACCCACCTTCCTTGCAGAGGATGATTTATTCCATGCATCTATATAAATGCTCATATAGTGCTTTGGTGTAGTTTTGGATATTGGTGCCAGTTCCTACAGAGGGGGAGGGCTGTAAAGCTGTTTATACCATCCCTCAGGAGACTGTAATCAGCTTTGGAGAAGTTTTTTTTGTTTGACCCTAACTAGAGGGGGGTCAGGGGAGTTGGTGACTTCGAAAGTGACTGCTTTATAGTCGGATCTTATCAGGGACGCTGATACAGCAGGGATACTGCAGTGGTTACTCATGTTGGTTAATAACAAGTGCAAGATATTATCACCTCTTGTGGGGTATCCACTAGCTGTTCCAAGGTGTTTGCATTGGCAAAATTGAGGAATCTCTGAGCATTTGTGTTCTGGCATGAGTAGCTTTTCCAATCTGTTTGAGTAGTTAAAGTCACCCAGGATCAAGGTAAAGGGTTGAATCTTGATAGATTCAAAGAGGTCCAAATAGGCAGATTGGGCATCTTGAGTCAGATCTGGGGGCCGGTAACTAGCTATGATTTGTATAGGGGTCTTGTCAATGGTTAACTGCAACTGGAGTGCCTCCTGTGTGCCATACTGTTTTATCAGCCTGGAGGTGTGTATATCTTTAATATATATTGAAACTCCACCTCCTTTGGCTTTACTGCCCACAGTTTGGGTCTGAATGCATGATAGGATAAGTAACCAGGTAAGGCTGGGGTGGTCTCAGCAGCTTTGACTGCATTTCTGCGTGACACATCATAGATGTATGGACTATAGCTGTTTATTTAGTTTGATGAAGGAGTTCTTATGTTGCTAAGCATTGCATTTCCTTGTTGGCCATAATTTTCTTCCTTTTGTTATATAACCTGTTCGTGTTGCAATGCCAACAAGGTGGATTGTTTTTGAGTTTTTTCTGTGCTTATTTTGGGTAGGTAGGTATGTCTGCCTCTATGCAGCTGTATACATGATTGTAAAAGGTTTTGTACATGACTCTGCATAGACAGCAGTGTTCCCATGGTTTGGAGGGGCTTAAAATGTTGCCAGGGTGTCACTTATAAATAGGAAGTTTGTCTTTGAATAATTCCTAAAAATTCCAGGGTTACCTGGTATCTCAGGTTTTGTTTTTGTTTTGAAGGAGACAGCTTTATGATCCAACTTGAGCAATGCAGAGATTATACTTGTGGGGTTGCAATATTCCACCATATTGGTGAGGACTAGGTCAAGGATGTTACTAACCCTAGTTGGTATATGAACTAGCTGGTCCAGGGAATTTGTGTTGACAAAGTCCAGGAATCTTTATACTTGCAAGTCTGAGGCTGTGTATGATTCTCAGTTTGTAGTGGGGTAGTTGAAGTCACTCATGAGTATGGTGTTGGGTTGAACTGAAAGCAACCCAAGTTTATTTAAGTAAGTGATATGGATTTCCTAGGTCATAGGGGGACCTACAGCTCATACATGTATGGTGTGTTATACTGTTTGACCAGCCCTTGAGGTATATATTTAATGTAAATTGAGACCTTTTCTCCCTTTCTGTGCAGTAGATGGTCTAAATGTGAGGCTGGCATTATAGCTCTGCACTGCTGGGGTGCTCTCCATGGTTTTAAACCATGTCTCCATAACTTTAAAAATATATATAAGTTCTTGAGGTATAGAAGAGCTTGTAGGTTGTGGAGTTTTACTGTTTAGACTCCTGGCATTGAGCAGAATCACTTTTAGATATTTCTGAGTTGGTTTAGATATGTAAGATGGTTTATCAAATTAGCAATGCCTGAAAAAGGCACTATGGGAGTGGTCAAGTTATCTGATATCAGAAAGCCTAGAGAGGACAGCTGCAGACCATCTCTGGTAAAGCATCATGGTCTGCCAACAATATCCTCCCAGGCTGAAAAATTTGTACCCCCAACTGAATGACACCAAAACTTAAGCTAGTTATTAAAATCAGTAATTTCTTGTCTCTGTTGTGGCATAATCATCGAAGAAGGTAGAATGATGGTCAGTGCTAGGCTCATACTGGCCTGGCACACATTGTCCAAGAGGTCCATCATATCTCTCTTCATATAGTCCAGGGAAGTATGTCTCAGGTCATTTACTCCCACATGGACTATGACCGAGTCATACTGGTACTTCTGGTTCAATGACCTGAGTGCATGTGTGATCTGGTGGATCCTGGTCCCTCATAGGTAGCTGACAGTAACCCTCTCCTTGTTCAGCTAAGTGGGTGGGGCATTGATGTACCTCACAATGGAGTCTGCTATGATTACAATATTAGATTGTGTGGTGGTACGTATTATGGGGTTAGTAGTAGACACTCTGAGGGTTGAGGCTGAGTCTGTTGCAGTAGGTGTTGCTTTGGTTTTGTGTTTTTGAGGTTGTTGAGGGTTTCCAGTGATTGGCAATCACTCTTACCAGGAGTAAAATAGATGCACTAATGTCAAGTTGATTCATATAAAGCAGTTCCCAAGCTCTCCTTTGATTAGTAATCTAGTCGAAGCAGGTCATATCCCCTTTGCATACTAGCCATGTTAGCTTGAGATATAGCTTCAGAGCACAGTCTCACTCTACAGACATTCTACATTGGATCAGAACAAAACTGTGTGGCAGACAAGCTGAGCAGCACCAGGGCAGACCCTCACAAATGGAAACTAGATTAGGGGCTCTTCCAAGATTTGATCCATCTGTGGTGAGTTCCTCAGGTAGGCCTCTTTACCTCCTCTCTAAACAATCAGCTGGCAATATTCTGTTCTAGGACTCCATGCAAGAAGGCCAGGAAAACAGATACATATTTTTCCTTGGACAGGAATGTTCTTATATGCTTTTCCACCCTTTCCACTAATAACCAGAGTATTTTGAACATTCAGAAGGAATCACCCAAGATCATGGTGGTGACTCCCTTCTGGTCCAGACAGCCACGGTTCTCCCTTCTTTTGGAAATGCCCAGGGTCAATTACCAGAAGCTTCCTCACAAACTGGATCTACTCACACAAGAACAGGGGTATTTGATACGCCCCAGCATCAATCAACTTCATTTGACTTCCTGGATGATAGGACCCTAATACCTTTTAGGCAACTGTTTACTGAGAACATGCAGCAGGTGCTAATTGTGACAAAATCATATATGCAAATGGAAAAGGTTTTCAAGTTGGTGTCAACAACATAACCTGTGCCCACTCAAAACTAGTTGTTCTCTGGTTCTACAAAATTTGTGTAAATTATTATCCTGTGGCCTTTCTTAATCCTCTAACAAGGTTAATTTATTGGCCATTTCAGCATGTCTGCCCATGGATCCTCATCATTCAATGCCTTCTCATGTCAAAATGTTTTTGAAAGGGATTTTTCATAAGTGGCATCCAAGAAAACTGGTGGAGTCTCCTTAGGATCTTAATTTTGTTTTAGAGATGCTAACACTTGCTCAATTTGAAACAGCTAATCAGGCTGACTTGAAGTTCTTAACATGGAAAATATTTTACTGATTGTTCTGACCACTGCAAGAAAGGTATCTGAGTTGCAAGCTCAAATGGTGAGTCAATCCTATTGCATTTCCATAGGGGCAAGGTTTCTCTAAGAACTAATCCTTCTTTTTTGCCTAAAGTGGTATCTGAGTTTACTTTAAGCCAAACTATCCATCTCCCTGTTTTTTTTCCTGAACCAAAATAATAAGGGAGAAAGAATACTCCATACCTTGGATGTTCACAGACATCTCAGGTACTTACTTGACAGAATTAAATCTTTCAAATCTTTATCAGTTGTTTATTTCTTATAAAGATAAGAAGGAGTAGCATTATTTCTAAATAGTTGTCTAAGGCTATTACCTTTTGTTATACTAACCTTAACAAAGCTATTCCAGACAGGGTCAAGGCCAACACTTCAAGGGCCTTGGCTTCATCCATGGCTTTTTGGAAAGGGTTGGATTCTAGAAGTATTCTAAAATCTGCTACTTGGTCCATACTTTCACAAAGCACTATAAGCTTGACTCCTTCTCTAGGTCCAGATCAAGCTTTGCTAGGACCTTTTTCCAATGGCTCCTGAAGTCTTCTCCTTCCACCACCCCATTAAGGCTACTACAGCAGTGATCAATATGATGAACATAGAACAGTTGTGTAAGTAAAACTTATCATAACAGTAGATGCTCAAATGATCACTGCAACTCAATCCCTCCAACCTCCTTGTTTTTGGTGTATGTTTTTTATGCCAGGGTGTGGACATTTATTTTTTGTTGTTCGTACTATTGTTCATTCAGCAAAAAGCCTCCATCTCTCTCTCTCTCTCAGCTGAGGGGAAAGCTTTGCACCAGGGGCCTTTGACTTTAACCTTGTCCTCTGAGAAGTAGATGCTAAACAGGTGTGGGTCCAGCATGGAGTCCTGTGGTACTCCACTGGTGTCCTGCCTCTTGGTGCTGGTGGTCTTACCAATCCAGACTTCTTGGATCCTGTCTGAGTCATCTGACAATCCCACAAGTTATGTAGGGATTTATGCTCTAGTTCAGTGAGTTTGTCCACAGTACCTGAGTGGGGTATTGTATTGAACACCTTAACCAGGTCTAGTTAGGTGGTATGCACCATTCTGCCTTCATGGATTGCCTTGGTTACCTTCTCAAAGAAGTGTACCAGGTTAACTAGGCATGAACTTCCTTTGACAAAACCAAACTGGGATGGGTCCAGTGTCAGTAGGCTGCCAATGTCTGTTGATCATTTTCCATCTTAATTCATTAAATGACTTTTCATATTAGACTAGTCAGACTAATGGGTCTGTAGTTTCCAGGGTGGTTGATGGTCCACCCTTGTGAATGGGGATAACTATTTCCATCCTCCATTCACTTGGTACATAGCCTGTTTTGAGGCTGTAGTTGAAAGGTGATTCAAGTGGTCCTAGCAGGTAATGTTTCAGGCTACATAGTAGGCAACCTGGGATATTGTCAGGCTCCACTGAGGCTGTGTTTTTAGCCTTAGTGAGTACCACTATGACTTGCACCCTGCTGACAGATGGGGGATTTATGCTGGTAATAATATCATGAGGGGTGGTTGGGGGACTGGGGGTGCAGTTTGAGAATTTATTGGCTAGCAGATTTGCTGTGTCACTCTGCTCAGTGAAGATGGTACCATTTTCTACCAGTTCTATCAGATTTTGGAAGTAGCTGTAGAAAGCCATATGGTTCTCTTTAGCATGAGAAGCTGTCTTGATCTTGTAATTGGCCTTATTGATTTAATTAGTCTGTTTAGTTTAATTAGTGAGCTCTTGGCATTATGAGGGTTGTTCTTTTTTACTTTAACCATGACTTTTTTCCTTTGGTTATACACCCTATTAATATTAGGATTTCACCAGTGTGGTTTGTTTTGAGCTTACTTCTGGTAGGTGCAGTAGTCTATATGCCATCATTTACATGTTTGTATAGTGCTTCTGTATAAAATTCTGCATAGGCTGTTGTGAACTCTGGGTTAGGCAAGGCACTGACGTTTGACAAACTGTTACTTAATATAATGTGGTTTGCTTTATAATATTTCCTAACTGCAATAGGTTTTGCTGAGTTTTCCAAGTTGATTTTTATTTCAAATGAGACAGGTTTGTGATCTGACCTCGCTAGTGAGGACACAACACGGGGGGTGGGGGGGTGCAGTGCTTTCCCGTATTAGTGAGAACTAGGTCCAACATATTTGAACATCTCATAAAGTCCACCCTAACTGATCAAGGGCATTTGTGTTAATAACATCCAGGAAATATTGTGCCTGTAAATTGGAGGTAGTGTATGTTACCCAGTCTATAAGGGGGATAGTTAAAGTCTCCCATGAATAGAGTCTTTGGTTGGATGGGGAGTACCTTCAATAGGTCTAATTGAGAGTTGCAGAATTCTTGGGACATAGATGATGACTATAGCTTGCTAAGATATGGTAAGAGACTTTATCTAACGTGATTTTGCACATGGATGAACTACAGGGTATCATCATGTTTAACCAACCTTGAGGTATACTTGTTGCTGATGTAAATTGAAACACCTCCCCCTTTAGTGCCTGTCTGTATGGCTGATGATCTAAATGTGTGGAAGGCACTGTAGCCTTGCACTGCCAGAGTACTTTCTGCGGCTTTAAATTATGTCTCAGTAATGACACAGATGCTTATATTCTCCAAAGTGAGAAGAGCTTGTAGGGTGTGGAATTTCTTGTTAAGACTCCTAGCACTGAGCAGTAACACCTTTAGGTTCCTTTGGGATTTATTTGCTATGTCAGTAGGTTTGTTACATTGCCATTGCCTAAAAAAGGTTTTGGGGGGGGGATAAAATTTTAGCAAAAATCAATTAGCAGGGGGGAGACAGGTGCAAGCCATCTTTGGCAAAGCAATGTGGTCTGTTGACCACATCTTCCCAGGCTGACAGATATTAAATCCCCCTGGAATAATGCCACAAACTTAGCCAGTTGTTAAAGTCAGTCATTTTTTGTTCATACTTGTTCACCTTGGTGAAGGCAGAATGCTGCTCAATGCAAAAGGTATACCGGTCAGAGACACATATTCGGAGAGGTCCATAATGACTCTCTTCATATGGTCTATGTGTGTGGACACTATGTATGATAGATAGTGTTTGTGTGTTCTTGACAACCTTGTTTATATGCAAGATTTTTGCCTCCAAGGAAATTGTGTATGTACATCTCTTGCATACTGTGTTGGATTATTTAAGGACTAAAAGGCTGTCATTGAACATGAGACAATTGCTAAATTGCCTCAGGATGCCCATATTTACCAGACTAGCTTATGGAGATATTTGGAAATTGCATATCAATGTTGTATGGACCTGTATTAGAGTGGGCTATTATAGTTAGAAGACTGGGTTATACAGAGGTTTCCTAGGGTGGTCTCTGGGGTTAGGGACTAGAGTTTAATAGTGCTAACATATGATATTAGATAGTGCTACGATATAGCATTAGTGCTCTTTGATGTGTGAGATGCATAGAACTTGACTCTGCATAATGCATTACTAAACTGCAGGTTACAGTCCTAGTACTAGTTTTATAAGTAAACTTGACTGTCCATGTGCTTTCTTCTCTACAGGACACTGCTAACTGCTCCTGCTGCATGATGAGCAGCTCCATGCAAACACGCTTCACTTATAGAAGCAAGAATGAAAGTGAAATCTAACACATGAGACCTCTGGCCAATAAATGACTACACTTTGAGCCCCTCTGAAGTACTTCCCAACCCAAATGGAACAAGCAAACACCTTCTGTCACAAGATGGATAATCTTAATCCTCTTGATATAAAAGCACAACAAAAACAAACCCTGAAGTGCAATGCAACAACAAACATCTTATTCCATAGTGAAATTGCCCCCTGCATGTTGATTGCAAGTCTAAAACAGTTCAAGTACCAAACATTAAGGAGAAAAGGCAACTTGTAGCAGAAATACACTTTAAATGCACAGAAAATTGCAAAATACAAGCAATGACCACTTAACAGTGAAAACCAAGTGCAATATTTCAGTTTAAGAGCTTATATTGCCGGGATGGCACTGGATTCATTGGAAACACTTCTTGAAGCACAGGCAAGATGCCAAGGTTTGCTGAGCTCTGTGGAAATGAGCTTATGACTTTCTTCTATGTTTTCCAACTCATATAGACTAAGCCACCAGCAACTGCCACTGGATGGAACATCTCTGTCCTCTTAATGTAAAAGCACAAAAAAGATTGTTTGAGAGTTTATGCTAACACAAAACATCCTTAACAAACTAACTAGACAAGGCCATTTCAAGTCAATCAGACCAATAGCAAGAGAGTTTGAGCAAATGCAGTAATTTTAGCCTTTAATACAGATAAATGCACAAATAAAACAAGAAATCAGAAGTTGATCAGTTAAATAGCTTCCGGAAGTGTGATTTTTAAATACAGTTAGTTAGCGTTTGCCTAGATGGCACTTCAGAGGCACAGACCAGGACACCAGCATTGCTGAGCTCTGTGGGAATCAGCCAAGAGCCTCACAAGCATGTCAAATTTATGTAGGCACTTAAAACACAGGAAACTGTATGGAATACCTTTAGCAGGGCAAACATTCCAGGAATACAACAATAATGTACAAACAAAAATACAGAATAGCAAATTACATAGTAACACAGCCAGTAAAGCTTCTCAAATGTGCAGTTCTCAAGAATCAGTGAGCAGTACGGTATCAGGGTACTTGAAAATAATCTAAAGTGCAACACTTGGCAGATAAAGCAGTTAAATGAAGTGCAAAACAGTAAAATACATATTTTATCTGTTAAGGATGATACAGGATTTATTCAGGGCCCTCTCAGAGTGTGGCAAGGATGTTAAGTAGATGGGAGCTTTGTTAAAAAAGTGCTTTTAGTAAGACGTTACTGAGTATTATGGATCTATATAAAACAATAGGTGGAAAAATAATTAGCTCACACAACTGACAAGAGCAATCACAGGGAGAGGGGTGGGACTTTGATAGTTAGATTACCATAAGGGGCAAAAGCCAGAGACACTGGAATAATTTAAGCTACTGTAAGAACCCAGATAAATCAGATACTACAGCTTGTAGTCCACACTACAGTATATGAGTGAAAATGGCCAGGAAATGTTTTGTCCCAATGATTTATAAAGTTAATTAAGCAATGACCAGGATAGCAATCTAATCAGTAAAATAAAAAAAGAGATCCAAGAGCTTTTACCACCCAGCCAAGCACCAGATCTAAGAGCTTTTACAACCCAGCCAAGATCTCACCAAGATTGATTGTAAGTGCTTTGACCTCTACTTGTAACAATATTGTCTCAGCTAAAGAAAAAAAACAGTTTATTTTCAGAAAATTCAAGCTGCTATAAGAAGCCAGATAAATCAGATCCTAATGCTTGTTGTCCATGGTATATCCACAGTATATCAGGTCAGCATGTAAGCCAGAATGGCCTAAAAAGCCACTCTACCAGGTGGCACTCAGATTTGAACAGGGGACCTTTAGATATGCAGAGGTATTTATGTGGTTTGTCCTATATTAAACAAAGAGACAGTTTAAGAAATATATACAAGAACACTTAGGTGACATTACAAATAGAACAAAGGATAAACCTGTTGCAGCACGTGCACTGAATAAACGTGGGCAATTTTAATGTACTCAGGTTTGTATTTTAGAACATATAGAGAAGGATGAAAGGTTTGATATAAATACTGAGACAAAATGATTGAAAAAGAAGGCTGAATTGATCTTAAAGTATAAAAATGTAATGCCTTATGGTCTTAATGTTGAATTAAATTGGGTTTGTTTATTATTTAATTTATTCTGTTCTTGTTAACTAAGTGAATCACTGTTTGTATTTTCATATATAAGGACGTTTTTTTGCAATGACTTTAAGTCTTTTTAAATCCATGCATTTGTTGATGCACTAGACATAATAAAAGTTGTTAATCTGAAGCTGTTCTAATGTTTTTATAATATATATTTTTTATTTATTGTGGTTGATATATACAAATTAAACTCTTGTGTATTAAGTATTAGTCAAGGAAGCAAAATAACCAATGAAAAACAAGTTTAATCTGAAGTCATAGTGTTTAAAAGTTTCCCTAGATCAGGGGGTATATCAATCTCTCACCTAGATGCTCACTGAAATAACAGGATCCCCCAAAACACAGGCCAACACATTTCTCAAAAGAGGAAATAAAATAAGAAAATAAAATATATAAACAGAACAGATACCCCAGAAGTCAGCTCTAAATGGTTATCAGCTAAGTACAGGCACAAAGAAAGAAAATAAAATTATTTTCCTGGCTTTTTTTCTGATTTAAAAACTGCAGCAGAGAGCCAAACACTGAGTGCTTACAAATGCAGGCCAAGTCTTATCAGAAGACCAGGCCAAGTTAAACACGTGTGTATTACATATAAGTCAAATACTGTTAAATGTCTTTTCCCCAAATGCCTGAATGGCTTAATGTTTTTCATTAAGTTTGCTTCTTGTCTTTTTCCAGTACTGGAGCTGTATACTGTCCAGAAAAATGCAACCTATGGTGTGTATTGAAAAAGGCTACATACTGGAAGTTGACTGTATATTTGCAAAAGCCCTAACTACACCTATGCATATAAATCTAATATATAATTGTAACTGCTGCACTTGTGTACATGTGTATTTTTTCTCTGTCATCATATAGGTGAGGGATATAACTTTTCTTCAGGTTAAACAGGCTGTTGTGGCATTAAGTGCACACTTGCATTGACAAGTGTCCTTATTTCCCTGTCATGTTACTACCATGAGCCTTGTCATTTCAGACATCACCCACTTCAGTGCACCTTTTCACCTGTATGGTAGAAAATCCACAATCATGTTAGATTTTACAGTTCAGGACTGGTGTACAGTGAGATAAGGGAAATAGAAAACAACTGCAAGCCTTGACTAAAGTGACAGAAGTGTAAAGCGTGCAGCAGTGGTGTAGAGGGATAAAGCCCTGATAAAGCAACAGAGGTATTTTATTGTGCAGGCAGGGAGGATAGGCATGCCCATTCTGGGGACTGGGGTACACACTTGGACACATATCAAGGCTGATCCCTATTGAAGGCCAGTATGCATAGCAGGCATGTTGTCTTCAGGGGCAGAGCTTGGCTTTTCTCACAGAGGTGGGATGATATGCTAGAAACTCCATTATGGGTTCTTCTCCAAGACATCACTGGGTACAAACAAGGGGGTAGAAACATAGGCACATAAGCAAAAAATACTCCTTGGCAGAAGTGACACTGCACAAGCTGCCTATATAATTTTAGTGACCCTGAACATAGATTGGAGATTGTCTAGGGGAGGCTAGCAGGTTCAGTAGACTTGGAAAATGTGGAGAGGTCCCAGGGAGCTGGTGATAGTCAGTTGTGAGCAGGCTCCACAAAAAAATATAGTGCCATAAAGTCTTCCTGTTGGGTATTTTAAGAGGGAGTTAGTCAGTCAGTTATTTAGTCAATGAAATTTTCACTCATATTTCATATTGTAAAAAGAAAATCTCCCTCCTTTCTGGAGTTTCAAGAATCGTGGCAGTATTACTAGCAATTAGAGGAGAGAGGGTGGTATAGCTTCCTGTAGTGGATATGAGGAGATTTGCATTCTCCATAAAAAGCTTTTTTTTATTTTAAAGTGCTTCAGTGACTGCAGCTTGTGATCATGTTTTCATAATCAAAAACCACATCAGTTTTAGGCAAGTTCAACAAGGCAAACTGCACCCTACTTTAATATGAACTGAAGGGGTATTAGTGGTGGTCATGCAAAGCCAAACAAATTTAACCAGGTCATCAAATACTCTGTGTAGATTCACTGCAGAACCAGACCAATTTGAATAATAATAAATCATGAGTGCTAGCTATGGATATGCCCAGTGATATAACTGACTGGCCCATCTACTGTTTTAACTTTACCTTTTCTCTTCATGAATATTTTTGAAAGAAGCTTCCCTTCCCTAGTTTCATTATGGGACTTGGTGATGGGGGCCTCCTGCCTCTTCTCTGAGACTTTTGAGGCCCTCAATCACTGCAAGTCTCTTGTCTGCATTTTTGAACAACTTGCATCCTACTTATAAAGATGTGAATTGAGGGAAACTCAACCAAATGGATTTTGACATTGGAGAATATGAAGTTCAGGTTCATGCCCTGGGCACAACATAGGTAACTTGCTATTATATCTGACTCATATTGTTGCAAAACTGAAAGGAATGAATACATGGTTCTGAACAGGGATGACAAAAGGAATTTATTCAAATGTTATCTTCTATATTAATACTTTACTTATTTATTTTATTTTAGATTTGTTAACTGGGAAAGTCTGACTGGACATAGGTCCTTTTTTAAGTGCAGGCTCGGGGAAAAAAGCTCCAGAAAAAGTACAAATACAAATTGGATATACATAATTATGTAAGAAAGAAGAAACAATGATTCACAAACATGTATGGAAGAATCAATATTGCCAGTTACAGACTAAACAGAAGTTACAAAATCTATGGGAGGTATCTGCTTTGATAGCAAAATAAGAGATACATAATGAACACAATTCTTTAGTTAGACACATTCATATTATACATCATCCTGAGTAAATTACAATTTAGTGATAAAAAAGTCTGTTTCCCTATTGCTGTTGTTGATACTAACAATGCAATATTTTGTTTTATTTAATTGTTAAGGATAATAATTTGCAGAGAGACTAAGGAAGGTCTATCCAGGAGTGTTGCAGGAACATAGCCAGGTGTCTGCTAACTGTGAATTAAGGAGCTTATTAAATTGTATAATAGAGCCATTTGAGGTTATTAGGATTGGTAGCTTATTCCAAATTTTAGGAATGCAGTTAGAGAAGAGAGAATTCCCAGCATGGTTGTTGGCTTTGGTGGTTTCTACAGGGTGTATGTTACTGGGACAAAAACATTGGAAACTGGTGTATGGGAGTATAATATTTTGGAGAGCATGGGTTTTACCAGGTTGGTGGAGAATTTTGTGTGGAAAGGTTAGTTGGTTGGTTGAAGTGGAGAAGCTGAGGAAGTTCAAACCAATTCAGTTGTTTAAGAGATGCACAGTGATGTGACCTATAGGAGGCACCAGACACAAACTTTGCTAGTTTATTATAGCAAGATTCCAGTTTGATTAAGTCCATTTTGCAGAGGTTGGTTAGTACTGGGGAGGCATAGAAGAGGGTTGATAAGAGGTGTGTATGGGCTATAGTAGCTTTTGTGTTTCTTTTCAGAAATTGTTTCTTTCTGTATAGGAGACCTAGTTTCTTGTGGACCTTGTTGATGGTTTGGGCTATGTGTATATTGCTGATTTCTACCCCAAGCAGTTTAGTATGTGTTGTTGGGGTGATCATAGTTTTATTTTTGGACAAGAATGAAAATGACTGTGAAGCTGAGGGGGATCTAGTTGGGCTAAAGAGAAGGAGCTTAGTTTTCTTGGGATTCAGAATGAGTTGAGAGTTAATGAGCCATGTTTCGACAGATAGGAAGGAATCTTGGGTTATGGTATGGAGGTCTTGTAGCATGGAGTCTGCACACATTAGGGTGAGTTGTCCGCATATTCTACTACAGAGGTGTGTGGTGTGGAGGTGCTGAGCTGGTTGGTGAATACAGAGAAAAGTAGAGGTCCAAGGATGGAGCCTTGTGGAATCCCGAAGAGAATTGGGAGCAGAAAGGAGAGTTATTTTTTTCCATTGGATGGCTTGCAGACATCCTGCTAGGTGGCTTTGGAACCATGTGATACTAGAGTTACTAAGGATTAGGGTGGTGAGAATGTTAATGAGTTTATTGTGATCTATCATGTCAAAGGTTCTGGAAAGGTCCAAGAATGTGGTAGATACATATTGTCCATTGTTTCTACGTTGGTTAACAATATTGCTAAAGGACATTAGTGTGGTAGTGGTGCTATGAAAGGGATGAAAGCCATGTTGGGTGTGTGACAGTAGTTTGTGTGTCAGAAGGTAGTTCATTAATTGGGTATCCACTGTTCTTTCTAGTATTTTGGATAAGGGAGATAGGATGGCAATAGGATGGTAATTTGTAAATTCTGTGGAATTACCTCCTTTGTGTAGTGGTACAATATGGGAGGTTTTCCAAATACTAGGTACATGGCTCTCAGAAACTGACCGGTTGATGAGAATGGCTACTGGATAGGCTATAGCTTCAGCTGCAATATTTAGAAAGTCAGCTGGGAGGATATCTGCGACTAGAGTGGTTTCAGTTTTTGAAGTCATTTTTTATGGATTTAACAGACACTGGGTGTCAGCTAAATTGGGGTGTGATTTTTGAAAATGGTGCTGCATTGGGGGAAAAGGGTTAGAGCTGCTGCTGATGGCTTAAGAGTTTGCAAGGTGTTGAATAGTTTCTGTGAAGTATTGTTTGTAATGGGTTGCTATATTGTCAGAATTGTTAGTTGTTGGGTTAAGGGTAATTGATTTAACTGGATGAAGTATGTTATTAATTGTAGCCCAAAGGTTTTGAGGGTGTTTTGTGTGTTTATTCTGGATATTGTGGTAGTAGCTGATTTTGTCTGATCTCACTAGCTTTTTTGCTTTGTTACGTAGTTCTTTGTATGTTTGTCTTGTTAATCATGTTTTATTTTTGTGAAGCTGTTCCCATGCCTTGTCTCTAGCCTTTAGCAGGATCTACATTCTTTAGTTAGCCAGGGTGCATAATTGGTTTTAATTCTAATAGTTCTAGGGAGTGCACGGTAATTTAGTATATCTAGGAAGGTAGTGTCAAAGGTGCTCACTGAATCTTCTAGAGGTAGCTGTTTTAGTGAATTCCAGTTGCAGCTATTTAGTGCAGAGATGAAGCTGTTTGGGTTGAAGTTTTTTGTTTCTGATTAGGTAGAATGTGATCTAGATGGATTGGTGAGTACATGTCTGAAGAAAAAAGGTTGGGTGATGGTCAGTTAGACTATATGGGAGACAGCCTGTTTGAGATGCGAAGGAGGGGTTGCTAACCAAAACCCAGTTGAGGATTGACTGTGGTTTGGAAGATTTGTTAGTCCTTGCATGGGATGTGATTAGTTGGGTAAACCCATGGAGGTTTATGTGGGTTGACGGATTTTGTGAGGAGTAGTTAAGCCAATCAATACTGAAGTCACCCAACAGGATGATTTCTTGTGGTAGAGATTTGGAGATCCAAGGAAATAAATTTTCCAAAGTGGGAATATTTCTGCCTGGTGGAATATAACCTCCTATGATGTTAATGTGCTTTTTAGGGTTAATTTTTAATTTGGCAAATATAAGTTCAGAATTATCAAAGTCAGGGGTAGATGTGTCTAAGTGGTCAAGTATTAGGTGATTTTTGAAGAGGATTGCTACTACACACCCTTGCTTGTTAACCTGTCCTTACACAGAATACTATATTCGGGAGCTGTTATTTCATTGTTGTTATTGTTGGGTTTTAGCCATGTTTCGGTTAATATTACTATATCTTGGGAGTATAGAGCGAGTAGGGTGTGCAGGTCATGAACTTTATTTGCAATACTCCTTACATTCATGTTAAAGAGGAGAAGGGATGACTTGTTCTTTTGGTGTAGTGATCCTATGTTGATAGAGTTTGAGCTACTTGCTATGTCAAATGGTGGCATGGGACCAGGACTGGGGTGTATGTCCTCAGATTGATTTAACTGATTAAGAATGCATAAATAGAGTTAGGTAAGTTTGTTTAGAAGTTTGTCTTGTTTTTGACAGGTGTGGGAAAGGTTTCTTAGAGGATGGAATCTTTTTAGATGATAGTCCATGTTGGTGGTAGAGAAAAGGTTAGGTGCTATAGTATAGTTTGAAGGTTTGTTTAGGTATGTAAGTGGTATGGTTTGCCAAGGAGGGGAATGGTGTGTTGCAACAGAGTAGGATATGATGTGAGGGAGTATAAAAGTAGTAGGATAGAGCTAGTGATGTTATTTGAAAGTGCATCAAGGTGAGGGAAAGCAGTGTATTAGGGTAGTTTGAATGTTAATGTGTTGAGTGAGATAGGTATGTTCTGTAGATTGTGGCTAATATATATGTGAACAGGTTAGTGTGTGAGTATGGTGATAGACCGAAAGTGTAGAGGTCTGTGTCTGAGTAAGGAGTATATTTTACAGCAGGGGTGTAGTTAATCTGCTTAACTACTAATGATGTAAGTATGGGTATATGGGTGATTTGTAGTGAGTTCAGCTGTTTGGATTAATTAACTGAGGTCTGGGTGGTGATTGGTAGTTATGTGGGTGGGGTTGCTAGGTATAAATGTAATTGAAATGGTGGTGGTTGGGTTTGGGGGTAGAGCAGGGGAGCGAAGGTTCCCTTCAGCATGATATATTAAAGAAGTCTTTAGGAGCAGGGGCCTCACACATGAAATTTCATAAATCAGTAATTAACCTTCAAATGACAGCCATGGTGGTGCAGCGGTTAGCGTTGTCACCTCACAGCAAGAGGTTCTCCGGTTCGATCCTTGGCTGGGGTGCCTTCTGTGTGGAATCTGCATGTCCTCCCTGTGGTCGCATGGGTTTCCTCTGAGTGCTCCAGTTTCCTCCCACATCCCAAAGACATGCTGTAGGTGGATTGGACACTGTAAATTGGCCCTAGGCATGAGTGCATGCATGTGTGTGCCTTCTGTGGAAGGTTGGGCGCCGAGCTGGCAACTCAACACTCTAAAACTCTACTGCCAACCATGAGAGGACAGGTGATCCACTGTGGTAACCCCTAACCGGGGAAAAAGCCAAAAGAAGAAGAAGTAATTAACCTTCAAACAGTGTGGGTTTTGCAATATCTAGATCATTCACCTCAGTAAACCTCTTCCAGAATTAGAAATACAGTCCTTCAACCATCTGTTTGTGCTTATGCATATTACATAAAGAAAAAAGCTTACGTGTGTAGAGAAGCTGTTCCTTGGTATGATACTTCAAATGATTAGCTATAATTTCATTATGTGTACTGTTTTATGATGTAAATGATGTGAATTTAGCTGCTGAGATCATAATTGTTGTTGTTTGTTATAGTGTGCTGAACTTCACGTTGGAGTTTTTCACCCCAGGCCTCCTCTGAAAAGGGATAATTATGATCAGCTGGACTTTCCAGTAAGTATTATTTTATTCATTGATTTTTACATTTGTTAACTGGGAAAGTCCAACTGGATATATGTCCATTTTCAGCGGAGGCCCGGGGAGAAAAGCTCTACATTTAGATAACAATCAACAGACTAGTACAAAACATTTATCACTGTGCAGTGATATCGGCTAGGTATTACAAACACTACTATCAAGACAGCAAAAATACTTTTTAACAAGTGGAAAAGAAAAACATAATTTTTATACAAGCAGGATACAATAATTAATTTCACATGGCATAAAAGCATTGGGTAGTCAGCAATAAGATGCTTATCTGTAAGGGTTTACAGTAGCGATGGTGAGAAGGAACTGAAAGTTTTACCGAGGCTGTGAAGTTTATGTAATACATGGGCATAACCATTTATTTGTAAGGTGGGATTTGAGAGTGTTAATGAAGTGTGATTTAGTGGGAGTAGAAGGTATAGGGGGGGAGGTTGTTCCAGTTCTGTTCTATAGAATGGGAGAAAAGGGCTTTCCCAGCATTGTTATTGGCCTTAAAGATGCAGAGGAGTGATTTCTCAGTAGAGCAGAGAGGACAAGTTGGCCTGTAGAGGGAAAGTAACTGGCTTATTGCTTGGGTTTTTAACCGGATAATTGATTATTTTATAGGCAATGACTAACTGGTGGAAGTTGAGTAGCTGGAGGAATTCTAACCATTTAAGTCCTCTTATAGAATCACAGTGGTGGGTTCAGAAAGTGGAGTTATAGGCAAACCTGGCATTTTTGTTATAGCAGGATTCCAGTTTTCAAGATCTTGCTTTCTGAATTGGGTGAGGATTGGTGCAGCATATGTTAGGGTGGACAGCAGATGACTTTGGGCTAGAGTGACACATGCTTGATGTGAGAGGAAATTTTTATGTCTATATAGGGTTCCCATTTTTTTATGGACCTTTTTATAGTTTATGAGATATAGATGTCTAAGAGGAGGTTGTTGTCAATTTCAACACCAAGGAGTTTGGTGTGATCAGAGAGAGATATAATGGTGCCATTTTTGGATGAGATAGTAAAGGACACAGGGGTAGTAATAGATTTATTGGGGGTAAAGATAAGTAGTTTGGTCTTATTGGGGTTTAGGATTAGTTGGATATCAGTTATCCAACTTTGCACAGACAAGAATCATTCTTGGGTAAGTTTTTGAAGGGTGGTGAGGGATGGAGCAGAGTAGATGAGAGTTGAATCATCAGCATACTGTATGAGAGAAGCATGCTGGATGGAGGTGTTTACGTTATTTGTGAATATGGAGAAAAGAAGTGGGCCTAGTATTGAGCCTTGTGGTACACCTATTGTAGTTGGGAGTAAGGGAGATTGGGTGCCTTGCCATTAGACTGATTGCTGCCTATGTGACAGGTAGCTTTTAAACCAGCCAATGGTAGAAGGGGCAAAAGATAGGGAGACTAGAGAGTCTAGGAGTTTGGAATGAGAACCCTATCAAATGCCTTGGAGAGGTCTAAAAATACTGCCTATACAAAATTATTGTTATTTCTGTGTAGGTTGACTGAGTTGGTGAAAGAGATAAGGGCGGTAGCTGTACTATGATTTTGCCAGAAGCCTTTTTGTGTGGAGGAGAGAAGATTGTGAAGTAAAAGCAATCAATACATAAATAAACATTTCTCTTCACCTGAAAGAAATTCCTCCAAGGTCTGTACATTTCAAAACTAACTATATCATCGAACCTGTAATTTTTATATTGGCAGGTTAGTGGTTAAATAAATAGTATCTATCCAGAGAAAGCTCACCATGATTCTTCTTCATTACAAGGCTAACTATCTAACAGAGCGGATGTTTGCGGGTCATTTTTATCTGAAATTAGTTAATTCCTAGAAAATATGTCCATCATCAGTTAAAGGACAACATGATGTAAATGTCAAGTGCAGTCATTACGGCATACTCTTCCTTCCTTTTACCATGACTAGTCCTACTAGCATGCTACAGCTAAAAAAAGCATGATTTAAGTATGTTTCTCTCTGTTTCTTGCCTACACTTGATTCTGCAGTTTTTAAGCATTTTTTTCTTTTCAGAATGTATTGCAGTATTTGATTCATGGCCCAGCCATTGCAGCAGAATCTGTCACTGTATGTACTTATTTATAGACAGATGGGCAGCAAATGCATAGAAAGAAAAGGTACTTGGCACCTGTGGCTGATTCAATACCTGAACCTAAGATACTTAGAGCCTTTACAACAAACACAATCAATGTGGCAACTAGTTTTCATTAAAACAAGACAATGATGCATATAGATGTTTACTGAATGCAGTTATCAAAAGACAAGGATGAATTAGATTTATATATATATATATATATATATATATATATATATATATATATATATATATACTGTCTATAGATTACTCAGGGAAAACATTTTTTTTCACAGTATGTCATCTGAAATAGTAGACTAACAAAGGAATAGCAAAACAATGCTACATTGTGGCTACAAAGAATGCCTTGTAGAAGTAGTCTGTCTTAAAAAAATGTATAGTCCCTACTTTGTCATTTCCAAGTAGAACCACTTACAATGATACAGAGGAAGGACAAAATGCAGTTGAAAATCTGTTTTTTCTGTTCATAGCTATTGTGTAACAGCCTGTTCAAAACAGTATATCCTCCTTAGTAGCACTCAATGTGGATAAATGGAAGAAAAGCAACTTTACCTGTTTTTCAAGTTAATTTTAGCTCCTTTAAAAAAGTCTGTTATCTTTAATTGCTTGTTAAGAAGTTGTTTTGTAGGTAAAAAATATAGGTTTGCTTACTTGCTTTACAGATCCCTAACACTGTTGATATGCAATTCACATTCATTGTCTTGGAAGCAAGGAGATTTCAAAAGTGAGTTCATAGGTTCATAGATGCTTAGGTACTTAATAGGCTATTAACCTGTGAGGGTCTTAAGAAACTTCACCTTACATTCCTGTGGTAGTTTTTTGCCCTTATATTTTGCATGCAAATTACATAGAGATGGGAAGAACTAGGATACATTGGAAAATTTTCTTGCTTTCTCTATCCATGAGGAACAGGGGTGCTAAATTTGGGGAAAGGGTGAATTTATGGTTACCCATCCATTCATCCAAATTAGATTTGAATAGAGAAGAGAAGTACATTGATTTATGTGGAGCGGCAGACTATTCTACAGATGCAGTATTCTCTGCAATACATACCTAGCCCTCCAACAACATCTATTTATTTTGCAAAAGAGATTGAGATCTCTTGAACTGTGCAATAGGTCTGACAAAATAGGGTCCGTTGAACCTCTGTATGTGAGATAGAGGCTGATTCTCAGTAGCATGTATGATACTGATAATAGGGACAAGGTTATAAAAAGGTCTGCATAGTTTTTACAATTTAAGGCCTTAATTTTTATAGCGGGAAAGTGTTTTGGTCATTCCAGTGGTGACAAGTGTTTGGACATGTATATACCTAAAGGGGCATTATAATCAATGACTGGCCTAATGCCAAGTAGAGTGAAACAATTACATTCCTGGACCTGGTTGCAATACCTTTAGATATAAGCTGTGTGATAAAAAATAATTCCTTACAGCAATGGATATATGGTGATCAAAGAGCAGTTCATTGTTGACACAGGTTCCCAGATCCTTAACTACACAATTAATTTTTAGGGGTGTATAGTCAAAGTTATTGTTACAAGGAGAATCATGCTTGCTGAAGAATGCAACTATACACTTCTTGGTATTTAGTTTTAGTCCATGGTTTTGACACCAGGTATTTGTTCTGGACCGGCCCTATTTGAGGATCTTGGTACCTTCATCCATTGCTTCAGTAACTTTTTTAAAGAAGTCAACCAGTTTAAGTAAACAGGACCTTCCCTCGACAATCCAAACTGAGTTTGGTTAAGATTTTGTAGGATACCTAAATCCTTATTTATTAATTCCATAATGATCTTTTCAGTAGCCGTACAAATGAGACTGTTCAGGCTTAAGGATCTATAATTACCAGAGTTCATTGAACCCCACCTTTGTACATTAGAATGCCTGCTGCTGTCCTCCATTCATACAACACAGACCCTCCTTTGAGGATGATATTGAATACCTTCTGTATGGATCAGACAAGTCATGTTTCAGGCTGATAAGTGGACAGCCTGATATGTTACCTGGCCCCACATACATAGTGTAATTGTCTTTAGATAGCACCTTGAAAACTTTTTCTGGGGAGATTTAAGGGGTGGTGTAGATGTTAGTGCATGACCTGAGAATATTGGAGACGAGAGAGAGGTGAAGTATGTGATATCATTTACTATTAACTTTGCACAGTGCTGGGTACTAATTCTGAGATTTCTAACATAATTAAAGGCTTTATGATTATCCACCAACTGGGTGGCTATTTTTCCCTTGTATGTGTCTTTGATTGATTTGATCAGTGTCTGGAGTTCCTTGTTTAGTTTAGCAAGAGCATTTTTGTCATCCTGAGAGTTGGATATAGTTTTGTGCACCATGATTTTTTTTTCTTTTATTATCCAGTCTATTTATGTTTGGGTTCCACCACAAGGGTTTATTTTTTAATTTGAATTTGTATTTATTTCTGAAGGGGGCATATGTATCTATGCAGCTATTTATATGTGCATAGAATTTGCCAGTCAAGGATTCCACATAAGCAGTGAGATCATCAAAGTGGAAGGGGCTTTTGAATTTAGCTAGGTCATCACTCAGTTTCCAGAAATTAGCCTTCACATAATCTCTGAATACCAAAGTATTGGAAGATGCTTCAGGCTTCAGTCTTGTGGTGAATGTTATTGACCTGTGGTCTAAACTGACCAGGGAGGAAGTTATAATTGATGGAGAGCAAAGCTACCTCATATTGGTAAGGACCAAGTCCAGTATTTTATTTCCCCGATTCAGGTGTAGACTAACTGGTTCAGGAAGTTTGTATTGATGAAGTCCAGAAATCTCTGGGTGTACATGTCTCCCAGTTTATGGAAGGGTAGTTGAAGTCTCCTAGGAAAATGGAGTTTGGCTAAATACCTATATACTCCATACTTCTTAAGTAGGAGGTATATGCTGATGGAGTCCTATTGTTAGTTAGGATGTGATGGGGGTTTATTAATAGTAGGTTGAATGTGAAGGAGTTCCAGGTCATTATATTGTTGAATGAGTCTGGAGATCTGCTTTTTAAGAATTTAGAGACATCACCACCTTTAGTGCCTTCTTTTAATATGGTAGACCTTAACGTGTTCTAGGCAGTGAAACCCCAAATTGATGAGTGCCTTCAATGGTCTTGAATAAAGTTATGATGCATATGTCAGTGTTTTCCAGGGTAAAGAGTGCTTGTACAGTGGATTTTTTCAATGCTCCCAAAGTTGAGCAGCAATAACTTAATGTTATCTAGAGTCTGTTTAGTTATGTTGGAATGTTTGGAGGAATGGAATTGACTGAAAATTTACTATGGGGTGGGCAAAGCAGGTGGGATTGTCAGCCATCTCCTTCCAGACTGATATATATTGTACCCTCTTTCAACATACCAGAAGCTAAGCCAGTTGTCGAAATCAATAATCCTTTGTTTGTATTGCAACATCATTCTGGGTAATGGCAGAATGATTCTCCCTGTTAAGTTCATACCATCCTCATACACACATTCTGAGAGCTCCATCATGTTTCTCTTCATATAGTCCAGTGATAGTCACCCTAAGTCATTTAGACCTATGTATACTATGACTGTGTCATATATGTACTTGTTGTGCGAAGATATGAGTGCTTGCATGGTGTGGTAAATCCTAGCTCTTGATAGGCAATTGACTGTGGCCCTCTCTTTGCACAGCCGTGTGAGTGGTACATCAGTGTGTATCCCTATGGAATCAACTATGACTAGGATATTGAATTGTCTGGAGGTTTGCTTTATCTGCTTTTGAACTGAATCAGCCTAACACTTAGATGTATGTTCCATGGTATGTGCTGCCTGCGATGTGTATTTGTGAGGTTGCTAAGGTTACTTGTTTCTTAGGTTACATTTAGGAGGTCTTTTTGATTTAGGTAGGTCACTTCTAAGAGCCTCAGCATACGTAGGTCTATGTGTTTGGTCTGAGCTGTGTGTGTGCTTGGTTTGTCGTGTGTTGTTTGGTACTGACAATCTGCTTGCTATTTGTTGTGGCTTTGTGAGAGAGCTTTGCCTCCCATAACATTGTATAACTACATCTCTCACAAACTGGTTTTAAGTAATAGATGGCTTTCAGTAAACATGAGACAATTGCTGGCCTGCTTAGGGACACCTGTTTCATGCAGACCGGCTATACAAAGATGTTTGGAAAGTGCAAATCCATTATTCCAGGTGCTTAGTAATGTGAGTTACAGAGGGAGTTGTGGCTATGATGTTTGGAGTTTTAATTTACAGGAGATACTAGTTGTCTAAAACAAACAATGTGAGTCTACTCATGAAGAGCAAAGTGCAACCTAGTATGAACCAGAGCCACTTTGTACAGCTACTGACTTTTTACA